>NW_021320037.1:585660-651040 GCF_001605985.2 Dendrobium catenatum
CGCACCGGGTAGTGGTGAAAAGAGTGTTTGTAAAGGCTTCTCCGCCTTGCTATGGGTGCAAAAGGAGAGTCACTATTGGTATTAGTGCAATACTCAGAGGGTGCCTCTGGGGAGTGGATGTAGGTCTGGTTTAGACCGAATCACTATAAATCTTGTGTCATTTACTTTACTGTTTTTTATTTTCCGCATTTTACTTTTGTTTAAAAACTCTGTGGTTGAAAAAATTTTTCTATAAAATTTAATAAAAAATTTCATTTCGGTTAAACACTTTTTAAAAGAGGGTTTAAGTTTTAAAAATACCAATTCACCCCCCCTCTTGGTAGCCTTGGGACATTAACTTAGGTCTAACAACCTATTCACTAGACTCAATAGTTTCTCATCAATAAAGACGTCTTCAAATTTCTACAAAGTGAAATAATATTATTTGGTAAAGCACCAAATAGATCATTAGTAGAAAAGATAACCTCCTTGTACATTAGTACAATAAGGGACTGGTGTGAAATTAATGCTCTTTTGACCTCAATTTTTTGAAATATAATTGAATTTTTGACCTCACGTAAAGTATTTGATATGTTTTATAGTGTCCTACAAATAGAGTCGAATTGGGTTTATAACTTCCACCCCTATTTCATCCCACTTTGTGAGAACTCTTCTTGGTCCCTTATCTTCACTAGAAAATGAGCTTTGACACTCTTATACAAATGAGTGCCCAAACTTGATCGGATGAGCCTAACAAGACTTACCTCACTCAACTTGTTTGAGAAGATGACTTAACCCTCTCCATCTTCTTAGCGATAGAATCAGTCAGGTGTGTATCCCAAAACTAATGATTCTGGTCTCCTAGATAGACTACAAGAGAGAAAAGAAAAGATGGAATCGATGGGTTGATAATGGAAGCATGGGAGGCACATTTAAAAGATAAGAATGGTCATGTATCCTCTAATAAAAATAAAAATGGGGTGAAGGATCAAGGCATGATGGTGTAGCGATATGTAAAGAAAGTCAAGGGTTGATTTTTAATCAACCTGAGTTTTTTCAGTTGGAACATTAGTAGATGATTCTCAATACAAGAAGTTACAAGGAGGTGGAAAAGAACAAGGTGGGGAGAAAGTAGGTGGCGATGGTGGAGTTAATAAGAAATTTGATAAGGAGCAATTTCCCAGTAAGGGAATTCAGGTAAAACAAAAGCCAATATTTTATCGTTTGTACATATTCTTGGTAATGTAGTTGGATTAAATTCAAAAGGAGGCACGGGGCAATTGGAGCAAATGGATGAGGATCCCTCGTTGGGATTAGATCGTTTATCAAAATGGGGAAATTTATCACTAGATATAAAGGGAAAAGGGCTGATGATGCAAGAAATAATTTAGGGTGAGTCTCTAGTGATAGAAGTATAAAAATAATCTAAGATTGGATATAATGATTGATTAATAGTGGATTCAAATTCTCTAGATGCCAATTACCAGGATGTTTGATCGGATGGGGATTGAAATGTAGAAGTGATAGGTGCAAGCAGAGTTGATGGAGCTTGTGTGAAGCCTAATCACGTCCAGACCCTCAAGATTCTGAAAATGTGGAGGTACGTAATAAGTAATGATGAATAAATCATTAGATAAAATGGAAGATGTCGTTACAAATGTAAATAGGGTGATGGATAGTGTTACTGGTGGTTGTCTTCCTATTGGTGGAAATGTTAATAATTTAATAATGCATAATTCTTTGAATATCAAAGAATGCACTAGAGATGTTCGGCATAATGTTTAGTTGATAATTAGTTATTTTTTTTTTAAATCAGATTATATGCCTTTTCTTGTTCTTCCCCCCACTTAAATGGGACATTTTTTTCTTGATGAATTCAGTGAGAGTGGTGGCTAAACTACAAAAATCATGCACAAACTATCTATAAAAGCAGGCTAATCCATGAAAACTCCTCACTTAGCTGATTGTTGTACGCATTGGCCAATCTTGGAATTCCTTGATGTTATCATCATCCACCTCAATTCCTCTCTTACTACAAGAAAAAAATAAGAAACACAAGCTTATTTGTACAGAAGGTGCACTTCTTGAGGTTAGCAAACAATCTTTCTTTCGTTAGAGTTTTTAAAATAGATTTAAAATGCATTTCATGTTCTTCCAAGTTTTTACTATAAATTAGAATATCATCAAAATACACAACTACAAATCTTCTAATAAATGCACGTAAAATATGATTCATCAAACACATGAATATGCTTGAAGTATTAGTTAAACCAAAAAGGCATTATTAACCACCCATACAAACCATATTTAGTTTTAAAAACATTTTTAATTCATGACCTTTTTTCATCCTAATCTAATGATATCCATTTATAAGATTATTTTTTGTAAGGACACATAAACCACGCAATTCATCTAACATATCATCTAATCTAGGAATTAGGTGATGATATTTTATCATTATGTTATTGATAGATTGATGTCCACACACATTCTCTAAGTTTTGTCCTTTTAGGCACAAGGAGTCATACTTTAAAGTACATACCCAATTGAAGTTCTTTGGTCTTCTTAAAATTACTCCTATAAGCAAGTTGATTTGGAATTGATGCACCAACTATGAAAAACATTTGATGTTCAATTCCTCGAATTGGAAGTAAATCATGATGTTCCTAATCGATAAAGACGTCTTCAAATTCCTACAAAGTGAAATAATACTATTCGGTAAAGCACCTTAGATCATTAGTAGAGAAGATAGCCTCCTTGTACTTAAGTACAATAAGGGCTAGTGTGAAATTAATGCTCTTTTGACCCCAATTTTTTGTAATATAACTGAATTTTTGACCTCACATAAATGATTTGATATGTTTCTAGTGTCCAACAAATAGAGTCGAATTTGGTTTAGAACTTCCACCCCCATTTCATCCTGCTTTGTGAGAACTCTTCTAGGGACCTGATCTTCACTGGAAAATGAGCTTGGACACTCTTATACAAATGGGTGCCCAAACTTGATTGGATGAGCCTAACAAGACTGACCTCACTCAACTCACACGAGAAGATGACTTAACCCTCTCCATCTTCTTAGAGATAGAATCGGTCGTGAGTGTATCCCAAAACTACTGATTCTGGTCTCCTAGATAGACTATAAGAGAGAGAGAAAAAAAAAGATGGAATCCATGGGTTGGTAATGGAAGCATGGGAGATACATTTGAAAGGTAAGAATGCTCATGTTTCCTCTAATAAAAATAAGAATGGGGGTGGAGGATCGAGACATGATGGTGTAGCGATATATAAAGAATTGATACACTTACACTTGTGTTTCACTCTCTCTGTCTTCTTTAGTTCTTAATCAAACTCGATAAACTATTTGGCATAGTTCAACAATGATTCAAAAGGAGAAATCACCAAAACTCATAAAAAATGTCATGAATTTTGATTAAAGAGATAAATAATATTTAAATATTTTTTTATTTTTTCTTTTATTTTCTTTTCTTCTTTTTCTTTTTTTTTTTATTTTACCTTTTTTTCTTCTTTTTTTATAGCAAGGATTAAAATAAAAGATAACTTTACTTATCTTAAAAACTAAAACTCTAATACCAAGATGATATGAACCTTACCAATAATTTGATGAAACCTACTACAAGATTGCGCTGAGGCTCTAGATCTTATAGAAAAAGATTAAGGAGCCTTAACCCATCACCAAACCTGATGAAAACCCAAAAATATGAAATATTGAAATGCCATACCTAAGAACCTCTAAGCAATTCAAGGTGATAAGTTTAAATGATTGAACGTCACAAGCTAACTTGATAAGTTCATGAGTTCTTTTAGGAACCTAGAGGAATCCAAAATCTCATAAGAATGTATTTTTTCTAAATAGGGAGAGTTTTTTTTTTTAAAATGAGTAATAAAAAGAACACAAAAATGAGCAAGAAAATAAAGGCAAAATAGTGAACTAATCATAACCAAGTAGGAAGTACAAACAACCAACAACATACTACTCCCCCTTTTGATATCCCAAAAAGGATGACCAACTAAATAAAAATACCAAAACAAAATAGAAATCACATGATTAATAGAAAATAATATAGACAAAAACTAAAATAAGATAAACCAAAATTACGAAGATCCCTGATTAGGTTGATGTGGTGGTGGTGGTTGGTAGTATCAATGAATAGAAGCAAATTGCTCTCCAAACAAGTTCATATCATTTTCATGCTGTTGGTGATGATCTGCTACATAGTTATCAAAGCGAGCATCCCACATATCAAATTTATAAAGCAATATTTTGTACTAAAAGGGCTACTGAATAAGGATGGTGATGGAGCTGGTGTTGATGCTCAACTTCCGTCTGCTTCCTCAAGCTCGGTGCTAACAAAGTGAACATTTTGATGATGAGCACTATGAAGGATATGGAAGGAGCTATTTGAGTAGAAAGCTAGTAGATTTTCTGGTGGTGCAAGGAATTGGAAATTCTATTTGGATTCAAGAATAACAGCAGTAATGTGACCTAAGGAAAGATTTGGCTATCTTTTATTTATAGGATATCAAATGCAGGTAAGATTCTTGAAGTGTTGAATAATTAAATCAGCTACATTGAAATTAATTTTAGTCATTATAAAATAAGTGGTGAGGGATAGAAGAGGTGTGTGTTTATTTGATCCCAAACTTTTGTAATGATTGAATTTTAAAGGATATATTGTATACTTCAAGAATATTAAATTAAGATATTAATGTGAGGAATGTGGTAGTTGATAAATGACTCCCTAAGGGTGGTGTTAGCAAGGGTCCAATCATAGTAAGGGAGAAAAGCTAAAGAGTGAACATTTTTCCTAGTGGTAGAAAGATGTACAAACTAGTCAAAGCCTTGGTAAATGATTTAAATAAGCCTTCTATTGACATTGGATTAGAGGGAAGTGCCCTCATTATTGATTTAAAGGCTTACAAAGAATTCAAAAAGAAGTTCAGAGTTGAAAGGGTAGGCAAGAGTGAGAATGAATTGAAAGGTAATGAGAGCGAAGAGAGTTAGTACCTGAAAGTTTAGAACTTCCTGATTTATAATTTTTTAGGTTGTGATTATGGAAGCCTTATAATGATTGTATGCCTCTTCATCAACTACTTCAATAAAGAGAGGATCTACAGGATATCGGAAGGAGCTGCAGACGAGAGATCGTAATCTCTTTCCACTAGCCATTGCAAGGAGTAAGATCTTAGGGAGGAAGAAAGAAGATTTGAAAAGATTTTAGTGAAGAAAATTGTTATTTCTGCCCTTTAAATGGAAATCGATCATATTATGCATTACAATATAATATCATATAGTGCGATATAGTATCATATAATATGATCAAGTGCATTCAGTTCATCCAGTCCGCTCAGTCAAAAAAGTGGTCATATCATATAGTATGATCAAAATTTTACTAGATGATCAGTATAAAGATAGTTATCCTGAGGAGTCAGTATGGACGATCATTTATAAAGCATCTTAATTCAAGCATGAATATCTATAACAACTAATTTAGTCCCAATAGGTACTAAAAGTTTAAAGGCAAGGGTTTTAGTAAAGGTATATGTTAGTTGATTTTCAATAGTAATATGATATAACTTTATGTCCCCCTTAGTTATATAATCCCAAATAAAATGATGCATAATGTTTATGTGTTTGGTCTGGGAGTGTTGAATTAGATTTTTGGAAATATAACTGACACTAGTGTTGTCGTACATAATAGGAATGGTGCCTACAGGTAGTCCAAGATCTAAGATTTATTATTTTAGCCATAGGACTTGTGCAATATAGCTTCCTATAATTATATATTCTACTTCAATAATAGATTGGGCTATATAGTTTTTTTTACTGGACCAGGAGATTGTAGATTGACCTGTAAATTAACAAGTTCTAGAAGTAATTTTCCTATCAACTCTATATCCTGCAAAGTTTGAATCAGAATATTATATGATTTTGAAAGAAGTGTTATGTCTAGGATACCAGATTACTAGGTTATGCATTCCTAAAAGATATCTAATAATTCTATTAATAGCACTCATATGAGATTCTTTTGGGATCAGCTTGAAATCTAGCACAAAGATATACACTAAATATGATATCAGGTCTACTGATAGTCAAGTAAAGAAGTGATTCAATTATCCCTCTATACTTCTTCTAGTCAACTTATTTTTCATTAAGATCCTTATTTAATTGAATGGTGGAGCTCATGTAAGTATTGATTGCCTTAACATTATAAATCTCATATTTTTTAGGAATATCTATAATATACTTTTATTGGTTAAGGAAAGTTTCATAATCCCTTTACTTCATACTAAATGTAAGAAAAAAGGTAAGCTCTCCCATCATGCTCATCTTAAATAACTCACTCATTATTTTTGAGAAATCATCACACATATTTTTTCAATACAAATAGTATATCATCAACATAAATCTGGATAATGAGTAGATATTCTTCTTCTTTCTTTAGGAATAGGATGGTGTCTACACTACCCTTAACAAACTCTCTAACTAGAAAAAATGTGCTCAACCTTTAAGAATAGGATGATGTCTACACTACCCTTATTCTTTCTAACTACTTGCTTCAATCCATATAATGCCTTTTTCAATATAAATGCATGATAGGAAAATTAAGAATTCTCAAAACTTTGGGGTTGTTTAATGCACACATCTACTTTTATCACCCCATTTAGGAAGACACACTTTATATTCATTTGATATAACTTGAATCCTCTAAAGCAGGCAAAGGCTAATAGCACTCAAATGGCTTCTACTCTAGCTATAGAGTTAAAGGTTTCTTCAAAATCAATTCTTTTAACCTAATTGTACCCTTATCCCACTAATTTAGTCATATTTTTATCACTATGCTAGAGTCATTCATTTTATTCTTGAAACCCCACTTAGTTCCTACAACACTATGGTCTTTAGGTCTGCTAACCAGCTCTCAAATACTATTCCTAACAAATTAATCTAATTCTTCTTGCATGACTAGGATCCAAAATACATCAAATAATGCTTTATCTATGTTTGAGGGTTCGACCATTAAGATGAAATCAGAGTGATTAACTTCTTTTTTAACTCCATGCTTAGTTCTTACTCCTACTGATGGATCTTCTAAGAAGAGCTCCTTAGGGTGACTAGATGAATATCTCCATTCTTTAGGTAATGGGTCCTGAGGCTCTACTTGATTTTCTAGGTTAATAGATTCTACTTTTTGGGTGACCTCAACCACTTCTCCTTCTTTTAACCTAGACTCAACTAATCTATTAGGTTCATCAAACACTATATTGGTGGTCTCCTTTACAACTAATGTCCTCTTATTGAAAATTCTATAGGTTTTACCTACAGTTGAATATTTAAGAAAAACTCCTTCATTAGATTTAGGGTCAAATTTTCCTAATGGATATTTGTCATTCTTTAAAATAAACACCTAACATCTAAAAACATAAAGGTGAGAGTGATTGGGCATCATTCCTCTTAGTAACTCATAAGGTGTCTTATTGAGGTTGGATCCGATATTAACCCTATTGAGTATATAGCAACTAGTATTCACTACTTCTATCTAGAAATATTTAGGAAGTGAATACTCAGTTAGCATGACTCTTGCAGTTTTTACCATTGTCCTATTTTTATTTTAGCAAACCATTCTGCTGAGGGGTTTTAGGAGCTAAAAAATTATTTTATGCCCCTATCTCCTGATAAAAGATTTCAAACTTCTAATTTTTAAACTCTCTACAATCATTATAAATGATCGAGATCTCTAGGCATCCTAAAATAATATTATGAGAACCTCTCTAATAACAATTGATAGTTTGATGTAGGATGTTAAGCCTAAGTGAATTATCCCTAGGTACATAAAGAGGGGGGGTGTGAATTGGTAGTTTTAAAAAACTAACTGGTTTCTTTTAAAATATAAAATTATATATTTTTTTCTTTAAAATCTTACTAGAAAATATAAAATCATTTTTAATTTTGAGATTTTAACAACTTAAAAATAACAACACTTATCACCAAATGCAAAAGCAAAATTTTGAAATGAGATTTTAATTATGATAATGATTGATAGATAAAATCAATATATCATTTACCATATAACTTTTATCTTGCAATCTCTAGCAAATTAAAAATCCAGAAAAGCAAATTGTAGGAAAATAAAAACTAGAAAGAATACACCATAAATTTTATAGTGGTTATGTCAAATAATAACCTACATGCACTCCCTAGAGTCCTCCTCTCTAAGTATTGTACTAAACTATAGTGTATCACCTTTAGCTATCATGGCTAGGCTGAGAAGCCCTTATAATCTTTTCACGAACTTGGTGCAGTAGAGAATCTTGACCTCCTTTCTCACCCTCTTGGTGATGACAAAGAACCTTGACCTTCTTTCTCACCATCCTGGTGATGGTAGAGAACTTGAACCTCCTTTTTAAACCACCTATTGAAGGCAAAGAACGTGAAACTCTTTTTTAAACCACATAGTGAAGATAGAGAACTTGAACCTCCTTTTTCACCTTCCTGGTGAAGGCAGAGAGCCTGAACCTCTTTTTCTATCCTCTTGGTGAAGGTAGAAAACCTCATTGGTCTTTGAGCTAAAGAACTTCTTCCTAGCGCTACCCAAGAAACCTAGACATACACATGGAGGAAATAAAACCAGACACTTGCTCATAGCAATCATGTGAATGACTCACATTAGTTCTCCCTCACATGCAAGCTATCCCTTTCTTATTCCCAAAGCTTTCCTAGATCCCTTCTTCAAGCTCTCTATTAAGAGTGATTAAATACAAGGCATCACAAAAAGCCCTAAAATTTAGTTATGTCGATACTGATCATATAGTATAATCTAATATCATACTATATAAATAGTTTAAATAACCATGTTAATATTTTATGAAGGGTAAGATATTATATAATCAGTTCAACTGATTGGGCAGATCATCTAGTGCGATATAAGGCATTATCCAGTATGATTAGTTTAAATGGCTTGAATTATTATCATGTACGATGGCTGATGAATAAGTATTATCCCATGTAGAGATCGGGTCATTTAATATAATTGGCTCCAATCATCCAATATGATCTAACTAGATCAATTAATTTAAAATCATTCCTTAATTATATGATTAATTTAGACAAGATTTTATTATATCATACTATACAATACCTATTGTATGGTACGATTAATTTAAATTTTAAATTTTAAAAATATTGCCTAAATGGTGATTGGCAGCTGAGATCTTGATTTTAACTAGTCATCACGTACGATATGTATCATCTAATATGATTAGTTCAAATATATTTAATTATCAAATTAGCTTTTTTAATGATTTTCTGATTAACTGATCATATAATACTATATATATATATATTGTATAGTATAATTATTTTAAAAAATTTAACTTCTAATTTTTTCACTATCTTACACCCTTGAGTGTGCGTGTGTACAGTCCCAAGTTTAGCACCAATCAAATACATGACTTGACTGAAGAAAAGTGAAATAAATGAAAGAATAAATATAGACTCTTCACGACACTTAACCCTATTTTACCCAATGGAAAGGTTTAAAAACTCTTGATTGATAGTGGCTGCACTAAAAACATCATTTCATGATCTTTAGTACAAACCCTTCAGCTAAAAACAATAAGAAATCCATAAAAATACAAGATTAGTTGGGTAAAAAGGGGCATTGACATTCATGAAATAGAAATGTGCCAGGTGACCCTCTCCATTAGACGGTAATAAGTGTGTCACGTGTTATGTGACGTCTTAGATATGGATGCGTGCCATCTAATTGTAGGATGGTTTCGAAGTTCAAATGCCGGTGTTACCTTTGACAGTCAAGCTAATGTTTATTCCCTAGTGTGGAAAGGCAAGCTCCTAAGGTTATTACTAGATCTCCATGAGAATAAATATGGTGCCCCTGAATCTAATTTGAAAAAATTATTCTTATGTTTTAATAAGAAATAATCAATAGAGCTACCTAATGTAAACATTCTATACATGCATTCTATATCACATAACCAATACAAAGTTATTCACATTTTTCAATAACAAAAATACAAATTTGATCAGAAAAATATAAAATCTTTGAAATATAAAATAAGGTAAAGGTTCCTTACAGCGAGACAAGCAAATATCTCAATTAACCCAACTAACAAAAATTGCACTGCGACCTTCAATTCTAGGTTTCCTCTTTTATTCTTTCCTCTCTTAAAAACTCAAGCCATTTCTCTATTACTGAATTAAAGAGGTGAAAGTGAATTTAAATAAAAAACTTATAATGCTTTTAGATATTTTAATATAAAATTAATATAATATTTAATTTAATCAATTCTTTAATATAAAATTCAAATAAATCATTTTAGTAATTAAAAAATTATAAAAAATATGCATAAATAAATCATTTTATTTAAAACATATGAATGAAATTATTTGCAAAATGGGCACCTAACGATCCCGAAATTCTCACTTGTACTGACAGGTGTCAATTCATTAAGGATTTTCATTAGTGTCCAAAAATTATGAAAAAAATCATGCAAGTAAAATAATATAATAACAAAATTGTGGCTAAGATGGTTTATGATTTAGAGTAATAATGACTCAAAATAAGGGTTATTATAACAAATTACCTTTTCCTAGCACACTGGCCAGGTAATGATATAGATTATATCCAAACCAAAGTTGTTACTCAGTTCGAGGAATCTGATCCAATATAGGCATTGGTGGTCACTGATTCAACTAGTTCATGATAATACCACATTCCTAATGAAATTTGTACTCTATTGGAAGAGTTCAGCTCCATCTCTCCTCAAGAGCTCCTTGCTACCCTCTCGTCTTTATGAAACATTCAGCATCAAATTGATTTGCTTTGTAATGCTACATTGCCAAACCTTACTAACAATCTACTCAACCCCAAAGAAGAATAGATTCTCCAATCAATCATTAAAGACCTATAGAACAAACAGCTCATCCAAATAAGTATTAGCAACTATGATATCCTTATCTTTCTTGTACCTAAGAAGAACAGTGAATGACATCTATGTGTGGGTAGTAGAGCTATAAACAAAATCACCATCAAATACCATTTTCCCATTCCCTGGATTGTCAAACTTCTAGATAAACTGGTTCGATCGTTAGTGTTCTCAATGCTTGATCTATGCAGCGGCTACCACCAAATATGAATTTTTCCTAATGACAAATGGAAAACAGCTTTTAAAACTCCATTCAGACTCTATGAGTGGAGAGTCATGCCATTTGATTTATACAACGTGCCTTCCACTTTTATGAGAATGATGCAAGATATAATAAAATTGGTTTAAGGAAAATTATGCATCTCATACTTTGATGATATTTTAATTTACAATGACACCAACATAGAGACCATCTCAAATAGCTCTTTGAATTATTACGGGAGCATCAGTTGTTTCTCAACCTCACAAAAATGTGACTTTGCTACCTCCCAAGTTAAATTCCTTATTTTTGTGGTATCCAAGGAAGGCATCCAGATGAATCTGGAGAAAATTGCAACCATCCTCAATATGGCCAGCCTGAATTCCTTCTTTGAAGTTTGTAGCTTTCATGGATTAGTGAATTTTTATCTCAAGATCATTAAGGGATTTAGTATTCTTATGTGTCATATTACAGATTGCTTAAAATCTAAAACCTTTCACTAGGGTGATCGACCTCAAAAATGTTTTGAGCCTATTAAGAAGGCTTTGACATCCGCCCTTATTCTTTCCATTCCAAATTTTAATAAACTTTTCACTATTGAAACTGACACTTCTTATATAGGCATTGGACCTGTGTTATCCTAAGAAGGGAGGCCGGTTGCATATTTAAGTGAAAAGATTTGCTCATCCTGCCAATGGTGGTCAGCCTATGAATAAGAATTGTACTCAATTGTTTGTGCTCTTAAATATTGGGAACATTATTTACTACATCAGGAGTTTATCATTTATACTGATAATAGAGCACTTAAATTCATTAATATTCAAAAACATGTTAATCGCATACATGCATGCTGGTCACCTTCCTCCAAATGTTTTCTTTGTTTTGAAACACCAATCCGGGCAGCACAATACCATTACTGATGCTCTTAGTAGGAAGATGATTCTTCTAACTAAACTACAAACCAAATTTTAAGGTTTGACTTATCTTAAGGAGCTTTATGCAATTGATCCTAACTTTGTAGAAATCTAGAATCACTACCAGCTTCAGGGAAATTTTTTTGGTTTCACTATTCAATATGGCTATCTTTTTTTAAACAACTTGCTATATATTCCTTTGTCATCTTGGAGACAACATCTAGTCTGTGAGGCCCAGTTTGGAGAACTTGCAGCTCGTGCCAGCCAAGAGAATCACTAGATTTTTTACAATCTCATTTTTGTTGGCCATGCCTCCTTCATGACGTATATTGCTTTGTCTACCGTTGTTATGTCTGCCAAGGTTACAAGGGGGTTCTAAAAACATAGGTATTTATTTTACATTGCCAATTCCTGACTCCATTTTGGAAGACCTTAGTTTAGACTTTGTCCTTGGTCTACCTCAAATAAAATGAGGTGACAACTTGATCATGGTTGTCGTGGATCGCTTTTCCAAAATGGCACACTTCCTATCACGTAAGAAAACATCAAATGACTTCACATTACCTTTTTTTTCTTTATCAAGTCATTCGGCTATATGGGGTACCTTAAAGGCTCACCTCTGACATGGATGTCAAATTCATAAACCACTTTTAGTGTGAATTATGTATACGGTATGGTTCCAATTTGTGCCTTAGTTCAACTTATCTTCCTCAGTTCGATGGAAAAATTGAAGTTGTCAATCATACCTCTGGAAACATGCTTCGATGTTTAGTTCAAGACTATCAAAAGTAGTGGGAAGAGTTATTAAGCTCTGCCGAATTCACTTACAACTATATGGTAAACTGTTTCACAAGTAAGTTTCCTTCCAGCATTGTCTAGACTAAACTACCTAATCTTGCATTGGATGTTGTTGTGTGTGTGAAGTACACATCTGAGACTACTTCAACTTTCACTAATAATTGCTCTCAAATGCTACAAGAACTTCTCCAACATCTCATCAAGGCCAATAAATCATATAAGACAGCTGCAGACATTCACTAAATGTAGAAACTATTCCATGTAGGTGATCTCGTCATGGTTCGAATGTGTCATGAACATTTTCCCATGGGGCACAAGCACAAAACTTAATTCCCAAATGATTGGCCCTATTCTTATCATTTCTAAAATCAATGACAATGCATATATTATGGAGTTTCCACCTGATAATCATATGTCCCCTACTTTCAACATTTTTGATATTTGGCCTTAACACCCTCCCGATGACTCTCTAATTACAATCAGCTCGTTGGAGTCATGCTCTTCTGATGTCGGTGAGGACAGATGCATTGCATATTAGGCTCCAACACAATATTATGTTATTTGCTCATTCTTAGCTCACTTCATAATACTTCTGTTCTTATAGTACTATTACTACTTTTCGTTGGTTGCTACATAAATATTAAAAATAGAAAACTATCTAATAGGAAAATAAAACTATAGGAAATATACATATAGGAAACAACTGTTGAGATGGAGGAAATTTTTGATATCATCGAATAAACATCTCTTTGTTCTGGGAAAAAGTTTTCCCTGATTTTCTTTTTTCCTTTGAATTTCTCTTATTTCAGGTATCCTTCAGGAGGTTCTTGCTATTGTTGCCGATCTATGGGCTACATCAACATTGATGATGTACTAATAATAATTATAAGAAATATCATAATACTCCAAAATCTAATTTTTTCTGAATTTCTATGATGATGTGGCTAACTATAAACTATTATCAAATAAGTTGTAACTACTTCAAACATCAACATGAGAAAGAATTTATAAGCTTCATTGTCGTGCTCTTTCTGCATGGATTCATAATAATTCATGATAAAGCATCATGGTAATTCATTTTCTTTTAAAAAACATACACAAATAAATGTCTAAATTATTCCTATATATTTTAGGTGTCTATTTGACATAAAAATTTTTCAGGCATTCATTTTAGTGCCTCAAAGGTGATATTTGGTCAAGTATGAACCAAATACATGAGTCTTTCTACCAATATTTTGTATATTTCTTGATATACTAGAGCATTTGTGTTGACTTTACTCAATTTAATATTAGGATATATTGGTGTGTGTTGACTTCATTTTTTGAGAGAAGTTAATTCTTCTAATCAAAAAATAAATCTTCACATTCAAATAATTTAACTCCATTTCAAAGTTTAAATCCTATTCATTATAATGCTTTAGCATAGTAATCAAATCATTGACATCAAAATAATCACCTGATAATAAGCCCTGATTATCGTTAGATCATGTGGTCAATTACTTAACAATCACCAAATAATTCTTAGTGAATGATCATGCAAATACCAAATTACCCCTTAATAATTGACTTTTAAATATTTATAGCCTATGTCACTAAATATGTCATCATGTGGAAACTGGCCTTGAAAGATTTCTCAAATCCATAAAGCATGATAATTATCATTACCATGATATATTGAACCCTTGGTGGACCATGGTTGACCATTAAGACACATAAACCCTAAAACCCTGAAACCTCCTGAAACTGAATTTCACTAAAACTTTAATATAACTCAGTCAAACCAAATTTTGAAACCCCTTTTAACATATCATTACTATCATTTGGGATGCATTGAACCTAAATGCAACCCATGGCCAACCCTGATTGACCAAAATGTCCTTTAAGTCTTTAAACCTACATTTCATTCATGAATACTCCACCAATCCTTAGGATCGCCTCTAATAATTTCAAAATCACATTTGGAATACAATGAACCTAAACCCTACCCTTGGTCAACCTTGATTGACTAAGTCAACCTAGGTTGCCCAAAGGGTTGTATAAGCACTCAAAAAATATTTTGAACCAAATGACCTAGCCAAATCTTGGGGCCACCTCCAACAAGTCCAAAATATCATTTTGTATTGGTTGGAACCAACCTTTGACCCTTGGTCAACCTTTGGTTGCCCAAGTCAACCATGGTTGACCAAAACTCATATAAATTATTAAAAAATTGAAAACCAATTATTTTGACTAAATCAATGCACCAAACTGATGGGGACTATCCATTGGGTCATTATGAGTCTTCCAAAAAATGTTTCATCCCTTGTGCCCACCTAATTTAAACATATGGGTTGAATATGGTGCACCTATAGGGGTTTTCTTGAACCCAAATGCAACCCTTATGGATTTAAATTCCAGAAAGTGTTGCAGTAGTTGTCCCTTGACCCTATGCATATGTCACATCAATGATAATCCATGGTTTAACCCAAGTTAACTAAATGGGTTGAACCAAACCCTCTAAAACCTAAATTCTGAGGCCCAATGCCAACCTAGCCTAAATTGGACCACACCAACTCTTGAATTGTGTTCTAAATCTTTATTACACAAGCCATAGCTTGCCCATGACATCTAGGTTGCTAATGTGGTAAGATTCTTCAAAACAACCACTCTGTGATCATTGCTTCAAGCATAACTTCTCCAATAACCCACCATGTGGATTCAAACTCTCTTGAACCTTCCCTTGGCTCTTATTTGTCTGTCCAAAATTAAAATGGTGCTGGTCATTGCTTAGGTAATAAGATATTGGCCATTGAACCAAATTTCTCTCTTTCTCTCTCTATTATAGTTCCCCAAAAAATTTCTAACGAATAGGTTAATAGCAACTTCCTATGCTCCTTCATAGGACATTACAAAAAGAACTTGCCATACAAATCCATCTACCTCAAGATATTTATGAGAGACATAATATTAGCATTAGTAATTCAAAACAGTTTGGGAAACCTATGCAATATTTCCATTAATATGTGTTAAAGTTCATATTAGATTATACTAGCAATGCTAACATGCTATTGTAGTTATGACAGATCTCACAGGTAGGCAGAGAGAGTGGCGTAGGGGTCATAACATATAACATTTATGCCTTGGGAGCATCACACATAGTGAACGATCAAGATGAGGTATTTATTTATAGCATTTAAATTTGATGTTTTCTCTGACTGACAATACTCACCATAATCATATGTCATTAATTTACTTTCAGGCTGGACTACTAGTGGCATCCATGCATCTATGCATAGCACTAGAGTGCCCTATTGAGTGCCCTTGATTTATATATACTTTACATCATCTCCAAATTGACTACATCATACACCTACCATTCATTCGGTTAGACCATCATCTTCTTACTGCTTTGGTTAAGATATGATATACTACTACAATCATGTTCCACTTAATTATTGGAGAGATGACCATAATTTTATAGGATATTCACCTATTATTGGGGATTCAAGTGGATGGTCCAATAATGATATGGCATATTGTTGTTGGGTTATGAGTGCATTGGGAGAGCTAGCTGGATTACTATAACAAATTACATGGTGTGCATCCTAAGCCAAATACCATTTACCCTGACCCAATAGATGAGACAGTTCAGTTGATATTTTAGATGGGTAGTTCAAAACTGGAGTCCATGCTTCCACTAAGATAGTTGTGGTGGAAATTTTATAGAGATTCATAAAATGATATGAAGCTTACCATGTTCGCATGGCACATTATGACATATATCGTATACATGATTGGGTGTTTTCTACTTCCTGATAAGTCACACTCACATGTCACATTGCAATACTTAACACCAATAGTAAGTTCAATATTGTGTTATCTTTACAGAGAGATATACTTATTGACAAGTCTAAGATAGGATGCTTGCCACTCTTACAGGTATGGTTATAGCTGAGAATGCACGTAGAATGCCCTATGCTTTGAGCTCCTTTCCCCTCTGATATTGTTGACAAACCACATGGGTGCAGGTGACTTCCTCTTCCCATTATTACATGAGAACTTCACCTGGCTATAAATTTATATAACAAAAACTTACACCTGTAAGTGAGTGGAGGATAGGATTTGTGAGGTACCTTCTAGCAACACGTTGATGTATAGAGATGAGTTAGATGTTTTACAATATAGCCAATTCACGATAAATCCATACACGAAGGCTATAATGGAAGCCTGCCTTATATTTTCCATGTAGGATCTGATATATGGACAACACGTATTCCATTGATTAGTTGGAAGCAAATCGAGTGGTACTTGGCTAATAGGGTTATGAGACAATTTTGTGGCATGCAGTCTTCTAATATTTAGCCCATTGATCACACTTTTAGGAGGATAGATGGACGTGGTCAAATAGATGTTGATTGGTTGCTTCAATACCGTACTTACATTAAGATATGGAATAATCAACATGCTTATGTCACTCAAGTACAAATACCATTGGGCAGTGGAAATTGGGAGCTAACCAGATATTTAAGATGGTATAGTTTATGGGTGTCAATTTACTTATTGAGGCCATCGGTAGAGGCTCTATAGATTTTGTATTCAAGGTCACCTAAGGAAAAAACTATTAATACGTTAACTTGTTGTTATAATTCTTCAATTATAGAATTTATGATTCCCTCAAAGTTCTTGTAATCTTTTCACAAGCGAACTACTACGTTTATAGTAAAGATATGGTCCACTCATTCGTAGGAGGTCAAGTGCAGAATGCGGCCTCGATACAATAAGCAATAAACGATGGTTTGAGATAGTTGACAAGGCTTATAGATAAGTGTATATTGACTATAGCACATTTGATACAATAGATCATCATTCACCACCTATTGAGAAGACACACAGACATCTGACCCATATAGAGGGGTCAAGGAAATCAATTTCAGATGCACCTGTAAGAAATGTGTTGAAACTTGTTCAATATGAATTAGCTTGTTAGACCTAAGCTTATGTCCCAGCGGCTAACCAAGAGGGGGGGGGGGGGTGAATTGGTAATTAAAAATTATCCCTCTTTTTGAATTCTTAAACCGAGAATAACTTTATTAATTTTTTGTAGAAAATGATTTTCAACCACAAATTAAAAGTAAATACAAAAGCAGCGGAAAATAAAAAGACACTAGATTTATAGTGGTTTTGTCAAACACGATCTTCATCCACTCCCCGGAGGCACCCTCCGAGTATTGCACTAATACCACTAGTGACTCTCCTTTTGCACCCACAGCAAGGCGGAGAAGCCTCACAAAAACTCTCTTCCACCACTACCTGATGCGGCAAAGAACCGTCGTCCTTTTACACTCTCCAAGTGTTGGCAGAGAGCCATCCATCCTTTCACATTCTCCCAGTGTAGGCAGAGAACCCTTCATCCTTTCACACTCTCCCAGTATAGGTAGAGAACCCTTCGGATGTTCACACTCTACAAGTATAGGAAGAGAAACCTTTGGTTGTTCACACTCTCCAAGTGTAGGCAGAGAATCCTTTGGCTGTTCACACTCTCCAAGTGTCGGCAAAGAACTGGATCTCCTTGACATATCTTCTCACAAGAAATCTAGAAGGATGAGAGAAAAGAGTGAAGTAATCACAAATCACAATTGGAGATTCTTACCTTTGAGTACCAAGTGAATCCTTCACGCTCAAGTAGTAAGATTCCTCCTTAAAACACTCTCTCACACTCTCTCCTTCACTCTCCCTTTAATTAACATGAAGATCAGTTGGCAAAAATATTACAAGACAGTTTTAAGTGGACTTTATATAGGAAAGACACAAAAAAGCATCAAAAAACTGCAGAATTTCAAGTCTGTACACAATCAATCGTCCTGGATGATCGTCAAATCGTCCCGTACGAATAGTGTTAAATTAGTTTCATACGAACCCAATGTATATTGGTACAAACTGACTTCTTACCCATTCCTCGTCCTGTATAAAATAAGTTCTTCTGGGGATGAAAGGTTATATTAAGGGTTCGTTCTGACGAAACTATAGAATGGTCCCAAATTTTCATGGAATAGAGGACATCATCCTGGGACAAACGTGAATGTTCATCTGGATGAATAATTCAAGTCATGTGTCCAAAGAACTTCATCCAGAGATGAGTAGGATGGATCATTTTGACGATTAGTTTAACCCATGTGTTTAGAGGACTTCGTCCTGGGATGTACCAGATGAATCGTCTGGACGATTAGTGTAACTCAAGTGTCCAAAGGACTTCATCCCTGGATTAACCGGATGAATCGTCTAGATGAACAATTCAAAGTGAGAATCCAGAGAGCATCGTCCAGGACGAATATGGAAATTTATCTAGATGATCAGGACTTAGAAAAATTTTCTCACTTCCTGTTCGTTCCATTGCTCTTCTGAGGGGATAACTGACCTGATCATCCCATTCGAACTTGGTTCGTCCTATACGATCAGTATGATTTTTTAAAGATCTCCCCAAGTGTGTGTATGTGTTAAGCTACTCAATTACAATAATGTTGCGACCCATGACCCCGAGCTTAAAATTTTGATTATGACAAATAATGTTGCTTAAACTACTATTCATTAAGTATCATTTATTATTTGTTATTGTCCATGAGTACTAACATTTCAGGAAGATCACAAGCTACTCAGGACAACAGGAAGACTCAGACTGGTTAGATTAGGAGTATGAGTCTGACAATGTAATTTGTTATTTATTTTATTTTTTATTTTCTTAAGTCTGGCCACAAACTGCATGTAAGTATGAGCAACCATACACACACACAGGGGGAGAGGGTTTTAAAAGTAAAAAATGTAGATTTTCATTTTTTGGTGATCGTACTGTACAACTTTATTTCGTACTATATGATCTGAGCTTGTAAAATGTTTTCTGTGAATAGATCGTACCATACAAATACAATCATATTGTACGATGTGTTCCAAATCCAAAACCCTAGCTGTCAAATTAACTTAAGTATATTTTTCTCAGTCGTTCGTACTGTACGAAGGACTTCATACTGTACGATTTATCTTAAATACTTACTTAAATTAACCCGTGTTTAATGGAATAAATTAAGGCTTAATTACTAATTAAAAATCATATTGTAAGAACACATTCATACTATAAGATGAACAGAGACGAATTATGATCGTCCCAAAAATCGTCCTGGCGATCCCTTATTTCTTGTCTCATCGTATTATACGATGTCTATCATACCATATGATTAACAGAGATGATATTTGATCGTCCCAAAATTCATCCTTAATTTTGACCATACGTACTATATGATGTATATTGTACCATACGATGTACATAAATGATATTTGATCGTCCCGGCTATCGTCCTGTACGAGAAGTAGTACTGAGGATCATACTATACAATTTATTATCATACCGTATGAGTATATTTTGAAATATTCATACACCTTTGTACGAGGAAGAGGCATGTTATACATATAATATTGTACGATGTAAAATCATACTGTACGATTGTAACGGCTTCTTTGAATAATTTAGGGATTTTGGAGCCTGTTTTAAGTATCAAATTAGTAATCTTTTTTTTAGATAGAGATAGAAAGAGGGGAACGTGATTAGAGAGGGAATCCTTGGGAGAGAACTCTTGAGAAGTTTTTAGTGTTTGAGAGAGGAAGGAGAAGGTGAGCGTGGTAAGGGAGAAGATGTGTGAGGGAGATCATACGGTTGCTCCATTCTTGTTGCATCTTGCTCCTCCTGTGGCCTATGAAGAACTTGTGGGAGGCTCTCTGAGGGGGGGACTCTTCTAAATCCGTGACCTTGAAGGTACTCTGCCTTCTCTAGGAGGGAGAAAAATGAGAAGGTACTCTGTTGTCACCAGGAAGGTAAAAAGAGCGCTTGGCACTCCACCACGCTGGGTTGGTGAAAGTGAGTCTTGTAAGGGCTTCTCCGCCTTGCCGAGGGGGGCAAAAGGAGAGCTATATTTTGTAGTGAAATTCCCAAAGCTGTGGACTCCGGGGAGTGGACGTAAGTCATGGTTTGACTGAACCACTATAAAATTTCGGTGTGCTTTTTTCTTATCGCTATTTACTTTTGCTTGCACTTAATTTTTATAATATTTTCTTGGTGAAATTTGTGGAAGAAAAGGATTCTATTGTTGCACGTTGAGGTCAATTCTTTGCCTTCATAGTAGTTTAAATTTTCATGTTAAAAATTTAAAAATATAAAAAAAAATTAGAACTCCTGCTTAGGTTTTAATTATTGCTACAAATTTTTCACAATTCACCGCCCCCCCTCTTGTCGATCTAGTTATTTCAATTGGTATCAGAGCATGTTTTAAAAAATAGTGTTTTAGAAAACCTTGAAAAAATGATCACGTCGCATTTTGGTAATTGTAATACTGTGGGGGCTTATTCAATAACCCGTCCACCTCTTTTTGATAACATTCCATTTGATTTCTGGAAAATTAGAATGTCTACCTTTTTGCAATCTATTGATTACCGCATTTGGATGTTAGTAAATTATGGATATGTTACACCTTTTAAAACTTTGAATGGAGTAAAAACCCTAGTACCTTTTAATGAATGGAGCATTGAGGATAAAGATTTAGCCAAATTGAATGCTAAGTATTTAAATTGCTTTTTCTGTGTATTAAAGTCTGAGGATTATATGAGAGTTTCTACCTGTGCTACTGGTAAGGAGATTTGTGATAGACTGTGCATTACATATGAAGGAACAAATGAAGTAAAACAGTCTAGGCGTAACATTTTATTGCATGATTATGAACTCTTTCGTATGTAACCTAGCGAAACAATATCTGACATGTACACTAGGTTCACCCAAATCGTGACATCCTTACATGCATTAGGTAGAGAGATTTCAAATTCTGAGAAAGTTAATAAGATTCTAAGATGCTTACCTAGTTCTTACGATGCTAAGATAACTGCTATCACTGAATTTAAAGACCTTAATGTTTATTATATTGATAATCTCCTTGGGTAACTCATTGCATATGAGCAAGGAGTGAGTCAAAGACAAAGTGATGCAGGTGAAAATAAGAAGAAGTGAACGGTGGCAAGAAAAGCAAACAATTCAGAAAGCGACAGATCTACAGGGGAGGAAGAAGATGATATAGCCTTGATGACCCGACAGTTCAAGAACTTCTTAAAGAGAAAACAAAGGCGTCATTAGAACGGCTGGATTAAAGGTAAAAGCTCTAAGCTTAATAAAGTTTCATCTGACACAATCTATTTTTAGTGCAGGAAGCCAGGTCACCTTCGAGCTGATTGCCCCAACTTAAAGAGCCAACCTGCTAAGAAAAAGAGCGAGGACAAAGCCAAGTATAAGAAAGGAAAAATGAAGGCACAAAAAGCTTTTTGGGCTGACTCTACCTCAGAATTGTCAGAAGAAGAAGCAGAGGAGGAGGTAACAAATCTGTGTCTAATGGCTAAGATAATCTTGATCAATCAGATCAAGATGAGGTATGTCCGCTTTCATATAAAGATTTATTGCTTATTTCTAAAAAAATTCATGACTCGTATGGAAAATTGAAAAAGATGCATGCTAGTCTTAATATTGAATTTAGTAGTTAACAAACTAAGCATGCTAACTTAGTCAAAGAAAATTCTGATTTAGATAGAGATCATATGCTACTTCTTGATGACTATGATGCATTAAATAAGAAGCATATTGAACTAACTGAAATGCATGAAACCTTGAAAATGACTGATGTTGAACTAGAAGAGGCTTTTCATAGACTAGACAAACTTGCATTAGAAGTAGATCACAGTGAGCATTTGTTAAAAATAGAAGTTCATGGATTGACATATCAAAACAACACTTTTAAAGAAAAAATTAAATAACTAGAAAAAGAAATTGCATCACTCACATTAGCTCAACCTAGTCAACCCCCAACAAAGCATGCATCACACAACATTAGACAGAGGCATCACCACCCACATAGGTTAGTGAATCCATTTCCTGGTGTTAAGTGCTTCTCTTGTGGCATGCTAGGTCACATATCCAGCACTTGCACAATTCATAGTAGGACACACTTAGTATGGAGACAGTGCATCCATCACAGCATAGCATGCATATATCTCATTCATGCAAGCATAAGGAGGAACCCAAACTCACTTAGGTTCCCAAATCTAACCCTTGAATGAAATTATAGGGATGATCTCACAAAAGACCTAGTGAGAGCATGTGGTACCTGGATAGTAGCTGCTCGTGACACATGACTGGAGATATGAAGAAGTTCTTCTTACTAGCGACCAGAACCGGAGGTAAAGTAACATTGGGAGACAACACTACCAGGAAAGTGATAGGCTCAGGTATTGTTGGTAATGCTAAGAATTTTTTAATTGAAAATGTCTTATTAGTTGATGGTTTGAAGCATAACTTACTTAGCATTAGTCAATTGTGTGACAAAGGTTTTGATATAAAATTTTTGTCTGGCAAATGGCTAATCAGTTTGAATGATAAACTAGTTTTAGAAGGAAAATGAATGAATAATATTTACATGTTAAACCTTGATTGCATTGATAGTTCAAATTCATTTTGTTTGAAAATAATAGTTGATAACTCGTGGCTATGGCATAGGTGACTATGCCATGCTAATATGAAAATACTTAGAAATATCACTCAAAAAAACTTAGTTAGAGGTGTACCTAAGTTAGACTTTACTAAGGATCACTTATGTGATGCTTGCCAACTAGAAAAATAAGTCGAAACATCCTTTCATTCAATTAGAGATGTGATCACCTATAGGCCATTAGAAATCCTACATATGGACTTATTTGGACCCGTTAATACAACCAGCCTAGGTGGAAAAAATTATGGATTTGTGATTGTAGATGACTTCACTAAGTTCACTTAGGTAAGATTCCTAGTACATAAGAATGAGTCTTTTGAGGAATTTAAGGTATTCTCCACATGGATTCAACAAAAATTAGGTTGTGAAATCTCAACAATTCATAGCGATCATGATTGAGAGTTTCAAAATGATAAATTTGAATCATTCTGTCAAGAGATAGGAATAAAATATATTTTCTCAGCCCCTAGAACGCCTCAACAAAATGGTATAGCAGAAAGAAAGAATAGAACCTTGGTAGAAGCTGCTAGGGCAATGTTAGCGAAGTACACCCTTCCTAGATACTTTTTGGCAGAAGCAGTCAATACAGCGTGTTATGTTTTAAATAGAGTAAACATTAGAACTAAGCTGAATAAAACTCCTTATGAACTCCTTAAGGGTAGGACACCGAATCTTTCATATTTACATGTCTTTCGGTGCAAGTGCTTCATCTTGAATAATGGCAAACATCCCTCAGGAAAATTTGATCCCAATTCTCATGAGGGTGTCTTCTTAGGTTATTCATCTGTATGTAAGGCCTATAAAATCTTTAATAAGAGAACCCTAATGGTAGAAGAGTCCACTCATATAGTATTTGATGAATCAGAAAAGCCCTCTGAATATAAAATTGAAGAAGATGAAATAGAGGCAATTCAAGGAGTAGAGACCATGACCTTAGGAGAAAGGGTAGAACCTCAGGAAGATTTGCCTAGAGAATGGAGATATTCTTCTAGTCATCCTAAAGATTTAATTTTAGGAGACCCTTCAAAAGGTGTAAGAACTAGGCATGGACTTAGGAAAGAGGTTAGTCATTCAGCATTCATCTCTATGATAGAACCTACTAGTACAGATCAAGCCTTAGGAGATGAATTTTGGATTCTAGCAATGCAAGAAGAGCTGAATCAATTCACCAGGAATAATGTTTGAGAGTTAGTCAAGAGACCTAAAGAACAAAGTGTTGTTGGAAAAATATGGGTCTTCAAAAATAAGGTGAATAATTTAGGAATAATAATAAGAAATAAAGCTATATTAATAGCTTAGAGGTACAACTAGATTGGGGGAACATACTTTGAAGATACCTTTGCCCATGTTGCTAGATAAGAAGCCATAAGAGTGCTCTTAGCTTTTGCTTGTTTCAAGAACTTCAAACTATATCAAATGGATGTAAAGAGTGCTTTTTTCAATGGGGTAATTAAGAAAGATGTCTATGTTGAGCAACCCCCCGGATTTGAAAGTTCATAATTTCCAAACTATGTATTCAAATTAAAAAAGGCACTTTATGGATTAAAGAAAGCACCTAGAGCATGGTACGAAAGACTTAGCTCATTCCTATTGGATAGAGGATTTGAAAAGGGTAGTGTTGGTACTACATTCCTTTTACAAAGATCAAAAATGAAATTCTCATTGTTCAAATTTATGTGGATGACATCTTATTTGGATCTTCAAATAAAAACTTGTGTGATGAATTCTCAAAAACTATGAGTAATAAGTTTGAAATGAGCATGATGGGAAAACTTAATTACTTTCTTGGCTTTAGTGTAAAACAAATGGATAACAAAACTTTTCTTAGCCAAACAAAGTATATTAAGGATATTATGAAAAAATATGAAATGGATAGTGCTAAACCCGTGAACATTTCAATGAGCTCAACAATTCAATTAGACAAAGATCCTAGTGGAAAATCAGTAGATCAAAAAAAAATATAGAGAAATGATTCGATCCCTTCTTTACCTGACTGCCAGTAGATCGGACATAATGTTTAGTATGTGCATCTGTTCCCATTTTCAAGCTGATCCTAAGGAGTCTCACTTAACTGTGGTCAAGAGAATCCTTATATATCTACTAGGCAACCCAAACTTAGGAATTTGGTATCCTAGGCACAACACTTCCTTTGAAATTTTAGGGTACTCATATTCTATATTCTAATTTTGTAGGATGTAGGATAGATAGAAAAAGCACCTCTAGTACCTACCAATTCATAGGACAATCATTAGTTTCTTGTTCCAGTAGGAAGCAAAACTCAGTAGCCATTTCCACGTCCAAGGCAGAATATATTGCAGTAGGAAGTTACATTGCACAAGTACTATGGTTAAAATAACAAATTCTTAATCTTGCACTACCTGTAGGAACCTCTTAATCATATGTGACAACACAAGTATAATTTGCATCTCTAAAAACCCAATTCAGCACTCTCGAACGAAACACATAGACATTAGATATCATTTCATAAGTGATCACGTCATTAAGGGAGATATAGAATTGTATCACATTGCTATAGGAGATTAATTGGCTGACATATTCACAAAATCACTAGCATTTGACACCTTTAGCACCTTGAGGACTAGACTAGGTGTCATAGACATTAATGCATTAAAAAAAATACACACACACAAATCTCTTCTAAGGATGTTCTTGATCATCACACACTCACTACACAAAACCACAAAATTTGACATTTCACTATCGTACTAAATGATCCTATATCGTACTGTACGATAGATCTAAATCTACACAAAACACAACCCATATGTAAATTTTGCCTATGTTTATCGTACTGTACGATACCATCGTACTATACGATACAGCTGGCAGTATTCAATCCATCTAATACGACATTATTGGTGGTCGTACTGTATGATACCGCCTCTTCATACTATACAATCCACATCATCAAACAGATTGGGATGAATTAACTCTATTTGGTACGATATTTATTGGTGTTCGTACTGTACGATACCTCCACTTTGTACTGTACGATCCACCTCAGCAAACGGATAAGAACGAGTTAAAGGTGTTTGGTATGACATAATTTTCGTTCGTACTGTACGATACACCTGTTCATACAGTACGAAACTTTTTGTCAAAGGTCGTACCGACGACCTCGGGACGATCAAAATTTTTCTGATCATACTGTACGATACCCATCGTACTGTACGAGTTGATCACCTTTTTCCTGAAATGACCCATCATAACATTTATTACAAATCATACTGTAAGAAAAATAATCCTACTGTAGGATGTTGGAAAAATTCTATAAATTTCCTTGCTTGGCAGATCTCTTCACTCCAAACTCTTCACTCACATCTCTTCTTCTACTTGCCTTCCTGATCATGTCGAGTTCTAGCAAGCGGGGTCATTTGGCAGCTGGAAGTTCGTCTTCCTCTAGCTGTCATAGTGCTCGCTTTCTAAATGCTGAGTGTGAAGAGGCCTATCATAAGTATAAAGCCTACAAGATTACACCATCAAAAATTCTCAACCAGGCTGCTCTGAACTTTGAGGTACTAAACCTCTTTGCTTCCACCACCTTTCATTTCCTTCTCACCCTGGCCTTTCCCTATAACTCTGAACTTCTATGGGAATTTCTATCAAATCTAACATACACTGTCAACAATACAACTTTCCACTCCTTTGTCGATCGCCAAAACATTGAGATTACCAAAGCTGACATCGCCAAATATATTGGGCTCTCCACTGAAGGACCTCGAGTTCGTTCCTTTCTAACAAACGAATTTGACTGGAGTGATGTTAATTGTGTCCTTAGGAATGATGCCTTCAATCAACACCAATCACTCGTCCAATCACTCAATCAAAATGCCAGAATTATTCAACATGTCCTTAGAACCTCTATAATACCCAAAGCTGGCGAACGGATCAACATGACCCCAACTTTATCTGTCACTACCTATCTTATCATGTCCAATACTAAATTCGATGAGGTAGATATGATTATTGACTATATTTATCATATGACTTTCGTTCGCCTCCCTACTATTTTTCGGAAACAAAATCTAGCTCTTAGTCACCTTATAGGATACATCCTTCGAAATAAATACTAATTAACCTATCCTGGTGAACCCGATAATCTTCCAATTTTTTATACGGATGCCTCTTTCCATATTCTTTTCCGTCGGGGACAAGAGCCTGAAGAACCTGACTTTGATGATGAAGAAGGAGAAGCTGCCCCCGCAACAGCTCAAGCTCGACCACGACGACATGCCGCACCCCGAGCTCCTGCACCAACTTATCCTCACGATGATTTGGTCAAAAGTTTTGACCAAATTTAGACTCACCTCGATACGCACATACAAGAGCAACATCAGTAACACAAGACCGATGTGCAATGGTTTGGGGAATGCTTCACCGTGATTGATCAATGATTTGACACAATCCTTCACTATTTTCAGCCAAATCCACCTCCACCTCCAAGTGATCAGGATCCCTCCCTTTTAAGTGTATGTGTTGTATGTTTTCTTTCTTAGAGTTGTTTGCTCTTCTTTTTGGTGCTGGTAAAAGGGGAAGAAGGTTGTTGTAGTTTGCTTATGTTGTAGTTTGCTTATGTTATAGTTTCCTTATGTTGTAGTTTCCTTATGTTGTAGTTTCCTTTTGCATTTTAATAGAATACATTTCATCTCTTTTATTGTCTTGTCTAGTTCATATTTTCTTTTTCTATTAACAAAAAAAATAAAAAAAGAAATATGTGCCTTTCAAACTTGCCTACAATAAATATTATTTGACATCATCAAAAAGGGGGAGATTGTTGCGACCCATAACCCCGAGTTTGAAATTTTGATGATGACAAATAATGTTGTCTGAACTACTATTCATTGAATATCATTTATTGTTTGCTATTGTCCGTGAGTACTAACATTTCAGGAAGATCACAAGCTACTCACGACAACAGGAAGACTCAAGATTGGTTAGATTAGGAGTATAAGTCTGATAATGTAATTTGTTATTTATTTTATTTTTTATTTTCTTGAGTCTGGCCATAAACTGCATGTAATTCTGAGCAACCATGCACACACACACAGGGGAAGAGGGTTTTAAAAGTAAAAATGTAGATTTTTTTTCTCTGGTGATCGTACTGTACGACTTTATTGAAATAACTAGATTGACAAGAGGGGGGTGAATTGTAAAAATTTTGTAGCAATAATAAAAGACCTAAGCAAGAGTTCTAATATTTTGGTGTTTTTAAATTTTAACAAGAAAATTTAACAACTACGAAGGCAAATACATGAACTCAACATGCAACGATAAAATCCCTTTTTTTTCTTTCTCAATTTTCACTACGAAAATACTATGAAAATAAAGTGCAAGCAAAAAATAAAAAGCGATAAGGAAAAAGCACACCAGAATTTTATAGTGGTTCGGTCAAACCATGACCTACGTCCACTCCCCGGAGTCCTCCGCTCTGTGAATTTCACTACAAACTATAGCTCTCATTTTGCTCCCCTTAGCAAGGAGGAGAAGCCCTTACAATACTCCCTTTCACCAACCAGGCGTGGCGAACTGCCAAGCATTATTTTCACCCTCCTGGCGATGGCAGAGTACCTTCTCATTTTTCTCCCTCCTAGAGAAGGTAGAGTACCTTAGAGGTCACAAATGTAGAAGAGTCTCCTCCTCAGAGAGCTTCCCATAAGGTCTTCCCGGGCCACAGGAGGAGCAAGATGCAGCAAGAATGGAGCAACCGTGTGATCTCCCTCACGCCTCTTCTCCCTCACCAAGCTCACCTTCTCTTTCCTCTCTCAAACCCTAACTCAATACAATGAAAAATACAAACTTCAATTTATAAACTTTCTCATGCTAAATTTGATTTGAAGTCTTCATTAGTCTGGAGTTCCATTATCCTGAAATGTTAGTCCACACAAGAGCAAAAATAATTCTTCCAAAAAGTGTTAGGAGAAAATAATACTTAAAATAATAATATTTGGAATCATCAAAACTATACAAGTTGCAGGAATGTAAAACATGCAAATAGCAACTCTCTTAACAATCTCCCCCTTTTTTATGATAGCAAAATAATTATTGTTTATATAATTTTTATATTCTAAGAATCTCCTAAACTCCACCTGAATTGATAAACTTATAAAAATAAGGAGGCATTGCACGACAATTTTATATCTCTTTTTTTATTTTTTTAAAAAAAGATACTATACGAAATAAAAATACGAACAAAATACGAGAACAAACAATATTTTCTCCCCCTTTTTGACAACAACAAAAAGAGAAGAAGAAAAATAACAAAAATGTGAGAAGTCATATGATAGTCCTTTTATAAGAGATCCTTGAAAGTGATTGAAATAAATTTTGTAAATAAAATCAAATCATTATGCAAGTGATTCATAGGATTTAAGAAGAGATATAACATCGATAGTAAAGTAGATTTATAAAAAACATGAGTCAATTTAGACATTGAGATAAAGAATATCATTGCATGAAAGATGAATATAAAATTTATATATTTCAAATTTCAATATGAAATAAAATTATGCAGAAGATTAATTTGAATTAAAAGATTGAAAGATTAAGGAAAGAATCTGAACAAAATACAATTTGTGATGCTTTGCACATCTTTTCAATATTTGTGGCACTTATTGTGCATCTTTTTACTTGTGGGCTTATTTTATGCCTCTTTTTCAAATTGCAAACCATTACGCATTCTTTTTTATTTTTATATATTTATACATTTTCAAGTATATTCTCAATCTTTTCAAAATCAATAATCTAAAATTTCAAATTTCTCTACGAACAATAATATTTACATTGTAATAGAAATACAAAATAAGAAAATATCATAATTTGCAATAATAATTTGAAAATTTAAATTAGTCTAACAAGAGACATGAGATTGACATTCTTAATTACATCAACTTATAAGCACAAATTTAGAAAAATTAGATTTTCTAATGAATTTAATTTTGTATTGCACTTCAAGGTATAGCACTTGTAAGATAAAATTTTTTAAGGATTTTCATATAGGGTAATACACATTTCAAAACAAGATTAAAATCAAGACAAGATAACTTATATTGATATCATGATGAAGAATATTACAATCAACAGAAATGATATCAATACACTTACAATTTAAACTAAAAACATAAAACACAAATGCTAACACATAACTAAAATACACCACACTAAAATAAAATACATCATAATCTATCACATTACGATCACATCAACTAAAGAAGATCATACGGAAGTACATGAATCATTCTGATGGGCCCTGATCTGGAGGAGGAGGTGGAGCACTAAAGAAATTAAAATAACTGCTTATCATAAGCATATTGGAACTTATATCATTTATCTTCTCTCGCATATATCCCATGTCCTGATTGTACTGAGCATCCTACTGTTGTAAGTGAGTTTCAATTTTATCAATTCTTTGATCAAAATGAGTCTTTAAACAATTAAATCTGTAAACCAAATCTTGATAATTTGGTTCACCAGCAGGCACAGGTGCAGGTTCCTCCTCTGAGTCACTAATAACATATTGTTCACGTGGTTCATTTTTATTGAAGATTACTCAAAAAGATCCATCGTTGAAGTATAGAGGTTCTTCGAAATCTTAAACTAGATGAATTAGATTATATTTCTTCTCCAAAATATGAGTCACAAGATGTCCTAAGGCAATATTTTTCTTTCTCTTGTGGGAGACATGGCCAATCTCAGAAAGTCCATAAAGATAGTCAATGATTAATTGGGCTTCATCTATAGGTTGGGTAGTCATAATCAAATAGGTCACTGTAGAAAGAAGAGGAGTAATGTTTACTCGATCACCAGCTTTAGGTATAATAGAGGTATGAAGAACATGCTGGATGATTCGGGCATTCTGATTTAGAGTGGCTACCCTAGGCAAATGAGTTACTACTCTAATTCCTCTAAGGACATTATTTATTTCAGACCAGTCAAAATCAGAAGTAGTGGTCAATGTATGGGCTCTAATCCCTTAAGTCCTTAGATTTAAAAATATTTCTAAATCCTCTTTAGTAATTTCTACTTTCTTTTTAAACACGTAGGACCTAATCACAGAATAATCAGAATTAAAGGACATGTTTGGAAGAAAGTATGAACCATAGGTTTGTACGTACGATCATGCATAATAAAATCGACCTTATCCATTTAACTGTCAACATTCATACAGATAATTTAACAGATTGTCCGGACAATCGTGAAGATCATACAAACGAATAATAAAATAAAAATTAAAAAACTGTATGCAAACCTTTCAAATCCAACAGTTAAAACACTACACAATTTGTCCCGTACAAAATAAATTTCATCCCGGATGATTTTTACTTAAATTTCAAACATGCAATCAAAAAATCTAGATGTCAGAATTTTTCAAACCTAAAACACAAATATAATAAAAAATGATTCAAAATACAGAAAAACATAAACTCAAATACAGAAAATTACAAACTCAAAAATACACAAAAAATACTAATTAAAAAAACACACATCAATGTTGGAGAATCATTTTAATTAAGCATTCAAATCAATCACACCAATCCTTATTCTTAATGTACTGAAAGTATCAAAGGCTAGTGGTTTTGTACAAAAATGTCTGTAAGTTGATTTTATATAGAAACATGAATGAGTTCAATTTCTTCTTTGGATACATGATCCCTTATGAAATGATGCCTGATGTCTATAAGTTTGGTTCTTAAATGTTGAATAGGATTTTAAGAAAAGCAAATAGCACTAGTGTTATCAAAATAAATTGGAATAGTGCCTATAGTTAATCCTAAATCAATCAACTATTATTTTAACCAAAGTACTTGAGCCACACAACTTTCTAATAAAATGTATTCAGCTTCAGCAGTAGATAGGGCTACTAAATTTTGTTTTCTACTGGACCAAGAGACTAAAAAATTTCCAATAAACTGACATATTCCAGAAGTGCTCTTTCTATCAACCCTACAACCTGTAAAATTAGAATCTGAATAACGAATTATTTCAAATGAAGAGCTAAACTTAGGATACCAAATTTTTAAGTTCTGAGTTCCTAACAGATATCTTAAAATCCTTTTTACTGCTTTCAAATATGATTCATTTGGATCTGATTGAAATCTAGCACACAAACAAACACTAAACATGATATTGGGCCGGCTAGTTGTCAAGTAAAGCAAAAATCCAATTATCGCTCTAAATTTCTTTTGATCAATAGATTTTCCCTTAGGGTCCTTATCCAACTGAAATGACGAACTCATAGGTGTACTAACAGGTTTAGCATTATCCATTTCATACTTTTTGAGGATATCCTTAACACACTTCGACCGACTAAAAAATATACCCTCCTCAATTTTCTTAATGTTAAAGCCTAGAATGTAACTTAAATCTCCCAATAGACTCATCTCAAATTCACTACTCATTGTTTTAGAAAAATCATCATAAAGATTTTTATTTTATGATCCAAAGATGATGTCATCAACATAAATTTATATAATGAGTATATCCTTTTCAAATTTCTTTAAAAAGAGAGTTATATTCATACTTCCTTTTTCAAATGATTTTTCTAGTAAGAAGGTGCTCAATCTCTCATACTAAGCCCTAGGTGTCTGTTTCAATCCATATAATGCCTTTTTCAGTTTGAAAATATGATTAGGGTGTTTAGAATTTTCAAAACCTAGAGGTTTTTCTACAAAATAACCTCTTGAATTACCCCATTTAAAAATGCACTTTTTTTATCAATTTGGTACAATTTAAATCCTCTAAAACAGGCAGAGGCTAACAAAACCTTAATTGCTTTAAGTCTACCTACAGGGGAAAAAGTCTCCTCAAAATCAATCCCTTCAATCTGATTATATCCCTTAGCTACTAATCTAGCCTTATTTCTAATGACTACTCCTGAGTCATTCATTTTATTTATGAATACCCACTTAGTTCCAACTACACTTTAATCCTTTGGCCTTGCAGTTAATTCTCAAACTTTATTTTTTATAAATTGATTTAACTCTTCTAGCATAGCCAAAATCCAAAATTCATCCAAAAGTGCTTGATCAACATTTCTGGGTTCTATGGTTAAAATAAAGGCTGAATGATTGACTTATTTATTTAGTCCATGCCTAGTCCTTACACCCTCGCTAGGTTCACTAATAATTAATCCTTTTGGGTGTTTTTTTAGAAAATCTCAAATCTCTAGACAAAGGGTTTTCTATTTCCAAATTTTCTTCCAAATTTTCTTCTAAATTTATTTTATCAATCTTTTGGGAGTTAATCTCAATCTCATCTTCTATAACATTTGGTTCTTCCAAAATTTCAGATTCATGAAATACAACATGTGTGGTATCCTCAATTATCAAAGTTCTTTTATTGTATACTCTATAAGATTTTCCAATACTTGAGTATCCTATAAAAATTCATTCATCTGATTTTGGATCAAATTTTTCTAAGGCAGATTTTCCATTATTATGAATAAACACCTTACATCCAAAAACATGAAAATGTGACAAATTAGGTGTTCTTCCTTTTAGTAACTCATATGGTGTTTTATTTAATTTTGATCTCACATTCATCCTATTCAGAACATAACATATAGTGCTAACCTCCTCATCACAAAAATATTTAGGAAGTGAGTATTCTGCCAACATGGCTCGGGCGGCTTCTATTAATGTTCTATTTTTTCTTTTCACTACCCCTTTCTGTTGAGGGGTTCTAGGTGTAGAAAAATTGTGATCAATTCCTTTTTTCTTACAAAAATCTTCAAATTTTTCATTCTCAAATTCTCCTCCATGATCACTTTGAATAGTCATAATTTCACATCCTAGCTTTCTTTGAATCCAAGTCAAAAAGTTTCTAAATTCCTCAAATGATTCACTCTTATGAAATAGAAATCTAACCCATGTGAATCTAGAGTAATCATCCATAATCACAAATTCGTATACCTTCCCTCTTAGACTTACAGTTCCAACTGGTCCAAAAAGATCCATATGTAAAATCTTCAATGGTTTACTGTTTCTAAGATCCTTATTAGACTGAAAAGAGGACTTCACCTATTTTTCTAATTGACATGCATCACAAAGGTGGTCCTTAGTAAAGTCTAGTTTTGGTATACCTCTCACTAGTTTCTTTTGGGTAATCCTCCTAAGATTTTTTATTCTAGAGTGACAAAGTCTCCTATGCCAAAGCCATGACTCATCAAAAATAGTTTTTAAATAAAAAGAAGTATGAGTTTTAATGCAATTCAAGCTTAGCATATACACGTTATTTACCCTTATAGCATTCAAAACATAATTTCCATTTAGGCTTAATATGCAGCTAGTAGGAAAAAATTTTACACAGTATCCTTTATCACATAGGTGACTTATACTTAACAGATTATATTTTAAGCCTTCTACCAATAACACATTTTCAATGAAAAAGTTTTTAAGATTTCCAATCATATCTGACCCAACCACCTTCCTTGTGGTGTTATCTCTAAGTGTAACCTTGCCTTCACTCCTGGCTTCCAGCGATATGAATTGTGCAGTATCTCCAGTTATATGCTTTGAGCATCCTCTGTCTAGGTACCATATGCTCTCAAGAGGTCTTGTGTGAGAGCGACCCTATAAAATTATCAAACGTTAGACCTAGGAACCCAAACTAGTTTGGGTTCTCCTTTTGGCAATTTATTAATAAATGCATGCATGATATGTCTATGTTTATGCATCTTAGGTTTCTATACCAAATAAGTTTTTTTTTTAAAGTACAGGTGTGAGCTATATGTCCAATCAATCCATAATTATTGTATTTGACTTTTGAAAAATGGATTCCTAAGCCTTCTACAATTCATCTCTCTATTAAGGGATTGCATTAATTTAGGATATAAAATAGGATTAGTGAAATCTTCAAGTTTAGGGGGTATCCTATTATCCTCGAGAGCATTTATCTTCAATTTGTAAAATGAATTCATATCTTCTAAAATTTGATTTGTATAAGTAATTCGATAAATTTTGCTCTCTAATTCATCCTTATTATTCTTGATTTTAATTTGAAGTTCTGCAAAGGATGTTTTTAATATTTCATGATTTTTATTCAAGTCATCAAACTCATCAAGTAATTTCATGTGATTATCATCAATTAAAGCATGATCTTTCCTAAAGATTTCATGTTCCTTTTGTAATTCCTGAAATTCTAAGCTTAAACTAGTATGCATTTTCTTTAATTTTCTATATGCATCATGCATGTGTTCAGAAACTTCAAAAAGTTCATTATAATTCAAGTCACATGTCTCTTTTTGATCTAACTGATCAAGGTTATCGGCCATTTAGTACAAATTAGTGACTTCCTCTTCCTTTTTCATCTTTGACGAGTCTGAAGCTGAATCCGCCCAGAAAGCTATTTAGAATTTCCTCTTGCCCTTCTTCACAATTGGTTTCTCCTCTACCTTCTCCTTGCTAGGAGTTGCTTTGAGTTTTGGGCAGTCTGTCTTAATATGTCCAAGTTTCCTGCACTCATAGCAAATAACATCATTTTAAATCTTGACATTTCTATTAAATTAACCTCGATTCCATTGTTGGTGTCTCTTTTGCTTCCTCTTTAGAAAGCTTTTGAATTGTCTAGTTATCAGTGCAATGTCGTCTTCATCCTCAAGTTGTGAGTCTTCACTCTCTGACTCCTCCACTTTCAATGCTATATTCTTCTCTCTTCGTGGTTCACCTGCATCAATTTTTCTTTGGCTAACTCCTTTCTCGTAAGCAATTAGCAATCCAAGAAGATTGTCAATAGAGTAAAAATTTAGATCTTTAGACTCTGTAATTGCAGAAATTTTAGCATCATAAGCAGTAGGCAAACAATGAAGTATCTTATTAATCATTTCAGCATTCATTAGTTCCCTACCCAATGCATGTAAAGAGGTGACTATTTATATGAAACTTGTGTACATATAATAAATGGATTCATTTTGTTTCATGCAAAATAATTCATAATCATACAATAAGATCTTTAGTCTAGATTGCTTAACCTCATTAGTCCCCTCATAAGTTATAAAAAGTTTATCCCATATGTCCTTTTCACTTTTGCAAGTAGAAACTCACATTTAGTCTTCTGATTTAAGAGCACAAAAGAAACTGTTCAAGCATTTGATATTTAGTTGTACTGAGTCACATTCTTCTACTGTCTAGTCCATAAAAGATGTTTTAACTCTAACTCCGTCAACTAGTCTAGTTGGTTTTGTATACCCTTCATGAACTAAGATCCATATACGGTAATCAAGTGACTGTAAAAATATAGACATGCGTGTTTTTCAAAAATCAAAAGGAATATTATCGAACAATGGAGGTCTAGTTATAGAGTAACCCTCACGTGTATTTTGATTTCCAAATGTAGCCATCTACGTTAATCAAAAAGTAGTATAAACTTATGATTTTGAAATAAAGCTCTGATACTACTTGTTGAAACGTATTCAATATGAATTAGGTTGTTAGACCTAAGCTTATGTCCCAGCGGTTAACCAAGAGAGGGGAGAATTGGTAATTAAAAATTATCCCTCTTTTTGTATTTTTAAATAGAGAATAACTTTAGTGAATTTTTGTAGAAAACAATTTTCATCCACAAATTAAAAAGTAAATACAAAAGTAGCAGAAAATAAAAAAGACACAAGATTTATAGTGGTTCAGTCAAACACGACCTACATCCACTCCCCGGAGGCACCCTTTGAGTATTATACTAATACCACTAGTGACTCTCCTTTTGCACCCATAGCAAGGAGGAGAAGCCTTCACAAAAATTCTCTTCCACCACTACCCGATGAGGGAGAGAACTTTCAACCTTTTACATAGAGTACCGTCCGTCCTTTCACACTCTCCCAGTATAGGTAGAAAACCCTTCATCCTTTCACACTCTCCCAGTGTAGGCAGAGAACCCTTTGGATGTTCACACTCTCCAAGTGTAGGCAGAGAATCCTTCGGCTGTTCATACTCTCCAAGTGTCAGTAGAGAACCGGGTCTTCTTGATAGATCTTCTCACAAGAAATCTAGAAGGACGATAGAAAAGAGTGAAGTAATCACAAATCATAATTGGAGATTCTTACCTTTGAGTACCAAATGAATCCTTCACGCTCCAGTAGTAAAAATCCTCCTTCAAACACTCTCTCACACTCTCTCCTTCACTCTCCCTTCAGTTAACTTAAAGATCAATAGGTAAAAAGATTACAAGACAATTTTAAGTGGAGTTTATATAGGAAAGACACAAAAAACCATCCAAAAACTATTGAATTTCAAGTTCGTACATAGTCAATCATCCTGGACGATCGTCAGAACGTCCCATATAAATAGTGTTAAATAAGTTACATACAATCCCAATGTCTATTGGTATGAATTGACTTTGTACCTGATCATTGTCCCGTACAAAATAAGTTCGTTCGAGGACGAACAGTTATATCAAGGATTCGTTCTAACGAAACTGCAGGATTGTCCTAAATTTTCATGGAACAGAGGACATCATCCTAGGATGAACCTGAATGTTCGTCTAGATGAATAGTTCAAGTCATGTGTCCAGAGAACTTTATCCAGAGATGAGCAAGATGGATCGTCTCGAGGATTAGTTTAACCCATGTGTCTAGAGGACTTCGTCCTGGGATGTACCAGATGAATCATCTGTATGATCAGTGTAACTCAAGTGTCCAAAGGACTTCATCCTAGGACAAACAAGATGAATCATCTGGACAAACAATTCAAAGTGAGAATCCAGAGAACATCGTCCAGGGATGAATATGGAATTTTGTCTCGACAATCAAGACTTAGAAAAAGTTTCTCACTTCCTGTTCGTTCTATTGATCTTCCGAGGGGATAACTGACCTGATCGTCCCGTACGAACTTGGTTCATCCCGTACGATCAATATGTTTTTTTAAAGATCTCCCCAAGTGTGTGTGTGTGTGTGTGCTAAGCTACTCAATTACAATCATACCTCAATCTCAATATAATGAAAAATACAAACTTTAATTTACAAACTATCACATTCTGAATTTGATTTGAAGTCTTCATTAGTCTGGAGTTCGATTATCCTGAAATGTTAGTCCACACAAGAGCAAAAATAATTCTTCCAAAAAGTGTTAGGAGAAAATAATACTTAAAACAATAATATTTGGAATCATCAAAACTATACAAGTTGCAAGAATGTAAAACATGAAAATAGCAACTCTCTTAACAAAATGTGGGCACTAAAGTTCATGTTGAGGACATCCAGCCACTGAGGCATTCCATGTACGCTGACTCCAGAGCTCATCACTTGCCATCAGCCTATGAGGTGGGTGGACCATCAATGGCTTGTGGAGTCGATCCATACAATGCAATACCATCTTTAAGTTATTTTACTTCGTGGTCGGTGCACACTTTCAAACTCCCAGCACTACCCAAGATGTCAGCCAGCGAGAACAGTTTGACCTGTACACCTCATCTAGTATGTAAATTCTTGATTGGATGGGTTCGTTGGGTTTGTTAGCATCTTTGATGCAATAAGATTTGCTTTTACAATAAGGACGTCTAGTGCAGGAATACTAGAGGAGGATAATAATGATGGGGCAAATATACAACTGAGAGCTCGACGACCACCTACTAGATACACCAATGGCACAGACGCCCTTCCATGCCGAATATGAGGCTACTTTGCATTTATGTATCTTATATTCGTATGGCTTCTATGAAAATCATATAAGTCTATCTTATAATATATTTAATTTTTTATAATTATGCTTTTAGTGATAATTTACTTAATTTTCTGGTTAATATAATCAAGAATAGCTAACCTTCATTAATATAACATAAACTATTAGCATCATATAAACTATGGTAATAAAACTGCAAGTGATAAAGAAAGGACTATATAGTGTTATTTCTTCTCCACTAATATATTAGCTATAATAAGCAAGATAATGAAAATACAATAGAAGCAAACATATGTTGTACTATATATTTATATTTCTTAAGCAACACAAGTAGACATGCTTGGAGCTGAGGTTGAGTTGGATAGCACTTGAGAAGAAATTCAAACTCATATTAAAGATCTTGTCAGTCCTTATCAGTACAAAACTATCTAGGCTTACCTTCGGGTAATAGCTCATTCATCATATCGTTATAAAAATCTAATATGAACTCGTTATAAGTGCTATTTACGATATAAAATCACATGCTTGATGTCAAGGTTGTTGCAGCCAACATCTGGCTCAACACTTTTAGGTGGATAGCACATCTGTAAGAAATGAGGACTTATAAGATGCATAGTTTTTTTGAGAACCTCATCTGAACATATTTATAACCGACGATATATATAAAATATCTCGTCTTATAAAGTTTTACCCTTATTACCTCATCATGCACATGCCAAAGGGCATTATCCTCATCTTTTGTCCATTTATGTATGCAACACCTAAATATCTCATTTGCATTTGCCTTTTGCTCCAATAGTCTGTCACTGGCTCATTCTATACAAGCATGCATTTTTTTGCATGCATCATCAAACCTTTCTTTATTGGGGATGCCTCGAATATTCTTCATAGATGACCAATACATTTTGAATGTCTAAACTCAAATATTCATATAAATTAAGATCATTCTCAACCACTCACAAATCTTAATATAAATTAAAGCAATTTTTAAAAAAAATTAATTAATGATTAATTTAAATTAATTCAAATTACTTTTTTGATTAATTTACTTAATAATTTATAAACCAATTATTAATTAACTTACAAATTTATTTTTAACTCAATTATAATTTAATAAACTTGCTAATTAATTAGTCATTATTTCTCCTCAAGTATTTTTGTCATTAATAATTAATTCGTGCTTTGTCATATATATATTAATTAATTTTCATATATTAATGATTTATGTAAAATCCATAAATTAATTATTAATTTATTTACATATCAAATGTCAATAATTAATATAATAATAATTTCTTCAATTAATGAATTATTAATTAATTATAAATTAGTTTGTACATAATTTATAAATTAATTTTTAAATTTGATTAATATCTTTATGAATAATAGTATTATATTATATTAATCTAAAAATATTTAAAATATTTAAAATTAGAATTAACAATACAAAATAAAATCAATCCACTAATAAATTAATGTATAAAATAAATAATTCACCTAACCTATTTATGCCCAATTAATTTGACTTGCCGACATCAACTAACATTTATTCGAGCATCAATAAGCATTATTCGGGCATCGGTGAGGGGAGAGGAAAAAATGCCAAACAATTAAATGTAGACATAAAAATTCTCCAAAGATTTTGAAAATTTCTTCAATTTTGTGAAGAATATGCCAAACTATTTAATATTTTAAAACTTCACTATGGTGAATCCATTTGGTGTATAATTTTGTTTTAAATTTTCTCACTATGGTGAATCCATTTGGTGTATAATTTTGTTTTAAATTTTCTCGTGTTATGCTCCAACTATTAATTTTAATTATCCATATGCTCCTTTTTATTTTTTTATTTTTATTTTCCCAGGTAAAGCATAACGGGCGATATGAATGTTATGGAGGTCTTTGCTTAATCCTCCTTAGCCATCAACGTATGGACAAAGGTTAGACCTCTTGCACTTCAGCGACTCTAGAAGTCATCCTTATTCTCTTTGACTGGCAGTCCCATCTGACACCTATCCCTTGCCTCGAGCTGCAAGAGATTCTCCCCAAAAGAAACTTCCAAGCCGCCGTCAGCCTCCTGCAAGTATCCGCTGCAGCAAGAAATTTTAGCTCATCAGAATTCTTGGTCTTTATGGCGATGGTGGGCTTGTCCAAATGGGAGCCACAGAGAATAAGGATGAATTCAAAAATTTACTTCTTCACTGCAAGAAACCTATTTTTTATCTATCCTACTTTTCATTGATGGAGGAACTTTTTAGGTGTAGAAGTGAGAAGTGATCTATGAGCCATTTATTCCCTTAATCGTTTTCATTCTGCCATTATATCCTTTGCCAGTGAAGAAAGTATATGCCTTTTTGCTATCACAAAGAAAAATAAAAAGCTGTTCCAGGACTTTCCACTTGACTTGCACCCAATTCTTGTTAAAGGTATCACTTGCTTATAATGCTTATGCTTCTTGAGAAATTCAAAGAGGTAGGGCTAAGTGGCTTGAGAATGGGGAGGAAGACCTTAAGTTTCTTTCTAGGAAAATAAATGTTAGGAAAAATCTCAATTGCATTATAGAATGATTTCTAGGGACATTAATTAATCTTATTAGTATTGTCAAGGCAGCTATTCATTATTATAAGGATCTTTTTAATTTTCAAGAATGATGGTGATGTCACTCCTCTAGTATGTGGAAAGGTTCCAAAGCACCTCATTTTTTCTTTAATTGCCTCAGTTACAGAATGAAGAAACTAAAACTATGATTTTCTCTTTCTCTAGATTGGTTTCTTATGGTCCGGATGGTTATACCTTTAATTTCATGCTTCTTATTAGGAGGTGGTTGGGAGTCATATTTGCAAAATTGTCCAATAATTCTTCCTCAAACGTTACTTGCTTAAAAAGTAAAGCCAGTGGGATTTTTCTTATACCCAAAACCAAAATGCAAATAATTTTTCAAATTACTTCAAAAGCAGACAAGCTTAAACTCCCTCATGAATCAATTCCACACCACAACATGTATTAACTTCCATTTTTTTCAAGCTGGGATTCAGAGACCCATACCACAATATGTATTAGCTTCCATTATTTTTTCAACGTGCATGAAATAGGAGGTTGCTAACATGTGTTCCTCAGCAGAGGAGGATGCTGATGGCTTTATTAGGATGAATGATGAATCACCATATAGTTCAATTTCCACTGTTGGTGACGAGAGGAATTCGCAAGATGATGAGAGTTCATCATTATCTTCTCCTTCTTGTTTGTCGTAGAGTTTCTTGTCCCAGATTGATTCCATATAGAGTGATACCAGCTCTTTTGGTCCGAAGAAGGTAAGCCCTCTGTATATATTCTGTTCAGGTATGGATGTGCTAAGAATTCATAGGATCCAATGATCGAGTCTTTTGTCAAAGATCTTCATTATTTGCTCTTCTTTTCTTAGTGCATTGTAGTATTGTATTGGTGACTGGTTTAAAACAACCAACATATAACTAAAATTATTGTTGTTTGGTATTATATGTTTAGCTTATTAATTAGCTGACTATCCATCACCGTATTATTGGAGAAACATCATTTTGTAACCATATTTCCTCAGCTTTGTCCTATTCAATGTTTATGGTAGTTTTGTCATAATAAACAAGCAAATATTTTGCATATAAATTAAGATATATGTAACTAGAGCATTACTAGTTAACTTTCATAACTATGCTTTTTTTACTTCTAGTTTTTTATTTTATGAATTCTTTCAGACATCTCACAACTAAAGTTGGAAACTTGTAAAACTCAAGTGCCAAAAAAGGGGAGATTATCTTTGTTTGTACATGCGCTGCAAATTTTGCACTGCAAACATTGAACCAAATCAGACATGAGCTCTAGTTGAAGCTTTTAAAACAAAGAAGTCTTTGCCCATGCATTGTTTGCTAAGAAGTTTTGATGTTGCTTTCCTCATTATTTTCTATTATCAGTATTATCTTACCTTTATTTTTCATTTGGCCCAATAACTGGAGTTGCAGCAAATTTACATGGCACGACTTAGTATATAATGAAAGTAAGCACTGGAGCTACAGCAAAAACGAGCAACAAGAAGGATATTGCAAAGGATAGCATAAGTGAAATCACATTAAAAAAAAAATTGTTAAGTGTTATCCGGGCTCAAAGAGAAAAAAGAGCACTTCCACCTACCACATCCTAAGAGAACATCTTTTGTGCCATGTAAATTTCCACTAAGAGACCATAACATTATTAGCATAGTAAGCTTGCATGAAGCAATTCATGTTGGGATTCAGAGACCCACACCACAATATATATCATCTTTCATGTTATTGCTAAACTGCACCATAGGTATAGTGTAAAAAATCACAATAGAGAGGATCCCAGGATTGCACCCCGAACCATTAATAATGAAAGAGAAGGGAGTAAGACTATTGAAAAGATATGCAACATGCTTCTTTATCTTCAAAACTCAAATCTCTTTTATCTAAATGCTAATTATTTACTTCATTCAGAGGGAAAGAAATGAACAAATAATTTGGCATAACATCAATTGCATATCCACTATTACAAATAACATCAAAAGGGCCACTAATGTGAAAACAAGATGTTAGGAGCTTCATTTTTGCAAGTTTTGCCACGTTGGGCAATGATGATTGGGATTTTCCTTCCACCATAGCCGGAGCCCGTGGATGGCCTTTTTGGCAACCGGGGCTCAAAATGATTAGGCATTAGAAAGTTTTGGCCTGCTTGAATCTATAGTTGTTCTTCTCTTATTCGTTATGTAACTTTTCATCTTTTTGGGGTTGTGCCTTACTAGTTTTTGTTGTAGCTCCAGTGCTTACTTTCATTATATTGTGAGTTGTATTTTTGTTTCTCTTGTAACTATTCTTCATAGTAAATGAATAGGCTTTTCCCACAATTTACCCTTAAAAAATTAGCTTATTTTCTTCATGCCTTCTTCATATACCAGCACATGAAACTAAAAGGGGAGAGGCTGGCTTTTCGTTTATTTATATTTGGTTTAACAAGAATGTTCAAGATGCTAAAAATAGCTTAGTTTGGAGCTTTCAAAATATTCTTTTCATCAGGAATTACATTAGTAATGAATGATGAACATATTTCAAAATATGCAGCATCCTGCCACCTTCACAAAGGTATACTCCTGTATTTTAACAATTTAGTTGCTTGAATGTCCTTTTAATATGAGAAAATGTTATAGAAAATACCTTTACATTTTACATATGATCATAATTTATTCATTTTAGGAATTTTCATGTATTAATTTTGTTAAATTGAAATTTATATGTACTAAAATACATCTATATTAAAACATTTTCAATTTTAAATTTGCTTGTAATTTGATAAATTTTAATTACCAATATATATTCATAAATTGATCTCCACTTTAATTTGAAGTTCACATAAATCAAGGTGTTAATATTCCTAATCATTTTACTTGAATGCATAACATTCAACATAGTTATGAGCACATAAAAATCATTTTAAATGATTAGTGTGTTGATTTTATAAATTTAAGAATAATGTGGGCTAAATGGATAGCATCAATTTTGTTAAACATTGTTTTCTTTCACGATTTTTTTCATGCATCAACTATTGCATTGATATGCATATGAATTTTGACATTTAGCAACATTAAATACTAGTACATATTTCTTTGTGATACATGCGAGGGACATTCAGTATATATCACATTGGTGGTATATCACATTGGTGGTATTAATTTAAGTCCTGAAGGTTCATGCATGGCATGAGGTCCTTGAATACTAGATGGGGTCTATATTGCTTAAAATTCTATTTCTTGATATATTTTTTACTCATGGAATAAGAACATTAGCTGCTAGATGACATGTGCATTTGCTAAAGTTGTATTGTATCTGTAGTCCAAATTTGGTTGGCTTCTATAAAAAGAGTCTGGATTCAAGTAATTGTAAACGATGATTAAACAAGCATTTCATATTAATTAAAATTCAAATTAATAAATTATTACTGCAAAAAATATCTTTCAAATGATGTCTCTCACCCCTTGTCATCTAATCTCAAGCTTCTTGTGCACTACCTTTTGATTTTATGGTTCCAGCAGTGGTGTGAGCTTCGTCATGGTCTCAATACAAAATCACACTACAATATTATTTTGTTTAATGATTTAATAAGGAAAGTTATGATTGCTAAACTTTTTTGGGGGACAAATGAGTTCTTGATAGTTCTAATGGGAACCTTAAGAAGGTGGAGATAGTGATGAATTGTTTCAGGTTATATAAGTTTACAATGCTATATTCAAATGTACATAAATTTATAGTGGTGTCTTGAACAAAGAAATATATGTCCCTATAAAATATGTAAATCAAATGTGTTTGTTTTGATGATAATAAATTTTGTGGCATCTTCTAATGACCTATTATATATTTAATTTGAAGTTGATTATTTTCCAACTTAGTAAAGATGGAGAATGGTTCTGATAACATATAGATATTGATCACTTGGATGATTAGCTCACTTCTGATAATATATAGATATTGATAACATATAAAGGCTTGATGTTATTATTATTGTTGTTGTAGACATTAATAGGAAAATTTCATAAAAGTAAAATAAAATTTATAACTCTATATTTTACTCAACTTTATTACATTAAATCAGACAAATTCCAAAAGAAGAATTTTGAACAATTGATAATATTTTTTATACTAGATATAACTTAAGCATCAAAGTACAAATGACCAAAGATTGTTGATCTTCTAATGTTGAAGTACTTTTATAACCAAACTTGAATTAGATGAAGGCAACTAGCTATATGATACATTTGTGCCAGATCTAGAAGACTGACTCATAGAACTCCTTTTTGCCACAAAAGGTTGACTTAAATGTATCCCCTTACGATAAACACCCACCTCAAGTTTATAAGGCACAGTTGGACAAAACAACCTATGGCTACCAGTAAGGATCATTCGGTTTAGTTGGGTCGCTATCTCCTCGAACTAAGTAGAGTAGGGGCACGATAGCTCGAGATGATGGAACTAATGAGATCTTGATCAGACTCATCATCATTCCTTTATCACCATATTTAAGTGTACGGTGATAAATTTCAAAACCCTAACCATCAAACCAATTTCCAAAACTTGAAGTTCTACTCTATATGCTAAGTATTGACTGCCTATATAATAACTAGGCTTAATTGAAAGTTCTATCTCGATATCGAGGAAGGTAATTAAGTATAAAGGCTTTGTACCTATGAGAATCTATACCTTATATCATAATATCCTCCCGAAATGAGAACGAAATCTCTAGGCACTATCTTATATAAAATATAATATGCCTTCTAAAAATTTATCATGAAAGATCAATCTCGTTAAAACTTTTTCTATTGATAAAATGGAGTACGGAAAGGTTGGGGCACAAATTTTCAGAGTCGAAAACAATATTTAAAACTACCACACACAATATCAAGAATGCTCTAACAATCTAAATACATGCATCATACAAATTAACAATCACTTAAATTATTTTTATTCCCACTTATAATCATAATACAACAAAAAGATTAATATTCCTTATATGATGGTCTCTAGCTTTTTCATTTTTAAGGACAAAAAAAAAACAAATAAATTAACATTTTCAAACCACAATCCAACCCTCAAATGATAATGCTTACCTTTATATAGACCATTACAAGTATCTCGACAATCATGCAACCAGGCATTTAGTTGTGATAAAATAATTATGGAAAAGCATATCCAGATCCATGAACATTGACAAGCTTTGAATTCAAGCATGATTTAATGCTAATTCACTAATATAAGAAGCAAGTTTCATATTGAAAAATAATGAAAGTGGCATACTTCTACTACATCGTCAAAGTCATGAAAAAATACATCATTAGATGATAAGCTCATACCCAGCAAAATCATGTGAGGAAAACCATGACGATAAAAAGCATAGCAAATTCTCTTTAATTGTAAATCTAATAATCCTTTCTTGACAAGTAACTACTCAAAAATCTTATAGTTTGATGTACTCCTTTATAATGTCAATCTAAAATCTTAATGATCATGATCAAGTTGATTCACTGCTCCCAAGCTATAAGAAAAAAATGCAAGTGTAAATAAATTTACATTTAAATTAATAATACAAGAAATTGATAGACTTGCATAAATTATTTAACATGAACAAACTTTAGTTGATTTAATATATGTTTATTTAGACGTTATGACCAATTTTATAATACTATAATTATACATGTATGATTTTTATAAAACATTTTGCTAGCTCAACATTAATATTGAATAGAATAAAAAAATCTATCAACATTGTTATAGGGTGGCTATAGCATAGTTTATATAACATCTATAATTATAATATAATACAACCGTTTTAAAAGCTGTGAATTTGAAGTGGTTAAAAATGCTATGATTAATTTGATCTTAGCAACAATTCTAGAAACCACTGCAAACTACATGCTATCATAGTTCCATTTTTTTAGCAGTAACATTTCACATATATCATAACCTTAAATATATGCAGTTATGCCAGTACCAGATTTAATGAGTCTTCGCAGTTAATTTATACTCTTATTTTGTATATTTAATATATTGATACTCATGATCAATGCTTAATGTTATTGTGTCAATTATTGCATGTATTTGTCATCTGATTTAGAAGCAAGATTCCAAGTGTCTTTTTTTTGTCATCTAATTTAGTGCAGAATGTCGGCCATTAAAAGAGAAGCATAATATTAAGTTAAGCGTTGTAGAGATGATGATGCTTATATGGATGAATGGCTTTACTTTTAGAGACAAGATATGAAATGAGCATATACGTGAAAAGTTTGGAGTAGCTCCAGTTGAAAAAAAGATTAGAGAGTCACCTTAGATGGCTTGGTCACATAAAACGGTGGCCTTCTGATGACCTGATTAGGATAGTATATATATTAGATTTGACTTATGTTAAGAAAGGTAGTGGTAGACCTAAAAGACTTGGTTAGAAAATATTAGAATGCATTTCTTTATGAGATTTAAATGAGAATTTGACTCTTAATAGAACATAATAGAGGAAATAATTCATTTAGCCGACCCTACGTACTGGGATAAAGGCTTGAAGTTGTTATTGTATTCTAAATTTATTTCTTAGATGAAGTTATTGTAATTGCATATCTACGCCATTGTAAGATTTGTGCCAGCCTAAAAAAAGGGGATATTATGGGGGAATTCAATGCTTAATTCTTATCTTATTTATTCCTACTTGCTTTTTTACTTCTTAATTAAACGATCATCTAAGAGCACATAAAATTTCTTTCCATACCAACTCTCTCACTAAACTATTGGCCTAATCAATAAAAAGAAGATAATTAGTACCAAAGCATGTGTTCTAGGCTTTTAAGTAGCCAGAATTAAATCAGAATTAAAAATGATAAAAAGAATTGATGGAGGACTAGGTATGATTTAAATGAATGTGTTAAGAGCTTGCACATTTTGAAATAAGAGCAATAATAATTAAAACATTAGCTACTAAATGATAATAGAAAAAAAAAAAAAAGAGAGGATACTCCGTTTAGGCCAAATCACATGCTAAAAGCTATGATCACAAAAACATTTAGAATTTTAACATATACAGATTAAGTAGATTTTCAATAGCATCCCTAGGTTAACAATGAGATTAGAAAGCATAAAAAATCAAACTCATATCCTATGTTTACTAATTATTAGCATATAGCTTTGTACGACTCCTTATGCTTGAATTACAACCTATAAGCGAAGAAGACTAGGAGAAAATTGAGTAGGATAAAAAGTTCACCCTCATCATGGGATGGTGGTGAGTTTCCATTGAATGGTGGAAAGTTGCTCTTCAATGGCTTCGGACAAGGTAAAGATTATACGATCCAAGTACTCCTCAATGGACATGTCTATTTTCGAGTTGACATCGAAGAATGGCAACCGGAGGATGTCGATGAGGCATTGTTCACTTTAGAAAAAATTAGAGTCAAGATCGGGATCGGCCATGCATCGATATCGTAGGGTTGAAGTGTTGTAGACGACATCCTTTGCTCTCCTTAAAGATTCCCCTTGAGAGAAAGAAGTTTCTCTCAAGAGTTCAAGAAGAGAAGAAGTGTGAGCGATGGCAGACCAAAGGTGGGAGCTTGGGAATGGAATTGGTTTAGATTTGGAGAGGAAGGATGGAGGGAAAGTTAGGAATTTGTTGCCCTATTTAATTCTTAAGTTTGGAAAGAATTAAAAGGGCAAGAGGTGAGAGGGAGGGGTGGGTAAGTAAAAGGGTGGGGTTTTGACTTCTTCCCAAAGAGAGAGGTTTACAATTTGGAAAGAAAGTAAATGGGGTAATAAAGGGGGGTCGGTGGCATAAAGAGAGAGGGGCCAACGGTTTCAATATGGGAGAGGGAATTGGGGAAAGGCAATCAAGGGTTGCTTGTTTTGGAATTGGAATTTTGGAAATATTTAATCAAACCCAATTGAATTTAAATTCAAATAGGATTTAATTTTAGAAACATTCCTAAAATAGAATTTATATTTTAGGTAACAAATTCAAATAGATTTGAATTGTGAATTAATTGTGTTACCTAAAACATAAAGACCTAGTTAGGAAGGATTTAATTACAAACATTAATGGGGAAATTCTAAGGGGGGGGGCGGTTACAGTTGGATGGCATCTAGTTTGGTGAGATGAAAGTAGATATGAACCCTGACTCTTTCAAGGTTGGTGGGTGATCCACTTCCCTCTCCAAGGATTTCACTCCAAAACCTCTCAAGCTCTCACAAGAACTCAATATGCATAAATTGGACTATAATCCATTCATTCATTCATTAAACTCAAAAGAAATGTAAGTGGGCTATATATAACCTCATACAATGTACGAGAAAATAAAAGATGACTTAGCCCCTTAGGGCTTACACATGACAAACCCTTAAGGAGTGAAAAGGGAAATACAACTAAAATAAATACATAAAGAAAATAAATAAATAAAAAATGCATATGAGGACTTAAAAATAGATCGGCGTGATCATGGCCATAAATCAGCAACCACGTCTCTGATATAATTTCCATGATCTGATGCCCCCATCATTCTCCTGGAGTGGGAAAAAGCTCGAATACATCGAGTAAGCGTCCCGGGTGATTTCATGAATCTTCAATGAGTTGGGGTCAATCTGCTGCAGCTCCTCGCGATCAAACCATATGTCTTCGACTCAGGTTTGCCTCTCCACCTGATCAAATATCTCTTTCATCCATCTTCTCTTATGTAAATGATATTATCACTCATAATCATGCCAGCCTTCTCTGCAATAGGTATTTTGGGAATGTTAAGAAGTGGAGGTAGGTTTGGGTTCTCACAAGGTGGGGTCACACAAGGCTGTTGTAGAAGTGGATTTTGTGGGTTAAAATCATGACCTTCATATGCTACTAGATCTTCTATATTAAATGAGGGATTGATATTGAATTCTGCAGGAAAATCTACAACATAAGCATTATCATTGATTTTCTTAATTATCTTGAATGGACATGCACTCTTAGTATGTAACTTCTTAATCGTTCCTTGCGGGAACCGTTCTAGATGAATCTGCAACATCACAAAGTCACAAACATAAAAAATTTTAAATTTCATTTAAGATCAACATAAAGTATATAATCATTATTGCTCTATTCAATCTGGCGTGCAATCTCTTTATAAAGTTTAAGCATATGTGATGAAAATGAGTATGCAGACACATAAATCCTATACCTAGAATACCCGGTATGAGATCTAGTGGCTTTCTAGGTTTGAACCCATAAATAATTTTAGAGGGACTTAAGCCAGTGGTATGGTTCACAGAATTATTATAGTCGAACTCAGCTATGGGGAGTATGGAATTCCAAACATTAATATGCTCACTTACCAGGGATCGTAATAAATTGCCTATGCTCCTATTGACTACCTCGGTTTGACCATCAGTTTGTGGATGAAAGGCTGTGGAGAATTGCAATTTAGTGCCCATTTTGATCCAAAGGGTTTTCCAAAAATAGATGGTGAACTTGACATCCCTATTTGATATAATAGTTTTGGGTAAATCATGTAATCAGACGACCTCATTAAAGTAAAGTTTAGCAATGTGGGAGGTGGTGGATGTCTTGGAGCAGGGTAGGAAATGGGATAGTGAGGTCTCCAGCATGCAGTTCCTAAATAATAAATTCCCTAAGGGAGGTGCTAGAGATGCAAAGCATCTGAGATTTAAAAAGATAATCATCCTCTAGAAGGAAATTTCCATGAGGCGTGTTCTAGATGTGACCTGAAGAGAATAAGTCTCCTTGAAGTTGGGGCATTCTTAATAGTTCCTTTTGATTTGATCAAATCCTATGACTTCAGCTCTCATCTAAGTGGTAGTCATCATACGATGACAGATAGTATCACCAGCTTTATTTTTAACTTCCGCCTTGTGTTTAAGCGTATAAGTGTACTCCTGAAGGAATTCAAACCATCGACCGTGATGTGTATTCAACTTCTTTTATGAGTTGATATAATGTAGAGCCTCATGATCCAAGAAAATAATGAACTCTTGCGGGAGCAAGTTGTGTCGACATTAATAAACAGATTGAATCACTACATAGAACTTCTTGTCATATGAGGAATAATGTTGCCGAATGTTATTTAGCTTTTCACTGAAATAAGCTACAGGGTGACCTTCCTAGGATAGGACTCCTCCAATTCCGACACACAAAGCATCACAGGTCACTTAGAAGACTTTGGAGAAATCAGGAAGTCTCATCACTGGGGCTTCCACCATTCTCTTTTAATCTCATCGAAGGCTTTGGTGGAAACCGAGGTCCAGTGCAAATCCCCTTTCTTAAGATAGTCGGTGATAAGAGATACAATGGTGTTGAAGTTTCAAATAAATCTCTTATAGAAGGTGGCTAGCCAATGGAAGCTGTCGATTTCCCGGATGTTCTGATGAACCGTCTATTCTACAATGGCCCTCACCTTCTCGGGGTCTGTAGAGACCCCTTGGGATGAAATAATAAAGCCTAGAAATATAACACGGTCTACAAGGAAGTTTCATTTTCTTGAGGTTGGCATAAAGTTATTCCTTCTTTAAGACCTCTCAAACTTGCTTTAAGTAGTCCAAGTGCTGACTCGCAGACTTACTATAAATAAGAATATCATCAAAGTAGACGACGACAAACTTTTCCATAAAAGGGCGCAGCACTTGAGTCATGATCCTCGTGAAAGTACTTGGGGCGTTACTCAACCCAAAAGGTATGACTAACCACTCATAGAAATCGTCCTTGGTCTTGAAGGCAGTTTTCCACTCATCACCGGGTCGAATCCGGATCTGGTGGTATCCACTCTTAAGATTAATCTTAGAAAATATAGTGGCACCGATCATCATATCAATCATATCATCTAACCTCAGCATAGGGAAATGATATTTGACGGTGATCTTATCAATAGCATGGCTATTAACACACATTCGCTAGGATCCATCCTTCTTAGAAGTAAGAAGGGCTGGTACAATGCAAGGACTAAGGCTTTCTTTGATAAAACCTCGTTGTAGTAACACATCCACCTACTTCTTGAGTTAAGCATATTGCATGGGGTTCATGCGATAATGCGTCAGGTTAGGAAGAGAGGCTCCAGGGACAAAATCTATGGCATGTTGAATGTCTCTAAGTGGAGATAACTGATCCAGAAGATCATCAGGGAAGACATCAGCAAACTGACCAAGAATAGGTTGGACTTTCTGAAGGATTGGCTTGATAGACTCAGTGGAAGTCTCACGACCAATTAAGGCGTACAAGGGTGCATCTCTCTCTCTCTCTCTCTCTCTCTCTCTCTCTCTCTCTCTCTCTCTCTGTGACTAATGTAATATCGATGATGACATTTTTTGAAGGTGGGAAGATTGTAATAGCTCAAATATTTGAAATAAATTTATTTGAAAAACATAAAAAAAAAAATAAGTTGAGTGTTTGGCGTTGATTCGATGAGTGTTGTGATGTTAGGCTATGAATATTATATATACTGTCTCACCCTATCGACTCTCTCACTTAGTTGCTTGGCCAGGAAGAAATTGAAAGAGGGGAAGAAGAGAGAGGATAGAGAAAAGACTTTTGATCATATTTTTCAATCATTTCTATTATAGATTTTATTCTATTTGTTGCAAGTGACAAATCTCTTACTTTTATTTTCAATGATTGTGATTTCTATATATTTTATTTACTTAAATTTGTCAAAAATTATATTATCTCCTTATTTCATAAGCTTTCTCCATGCAAAATTTGGAAATGTTATAGATTTAATCATTGAGAACAATCTTATATAATTTATCATATTTTAAAAGAAGTATTAAATGATATCATATACATGATATTATAACTCCACGTGATATACTACTGATCTACGTGATTCACTGATTGTGAGTCATAAAGAGCTGGAGAATGATTGGAAGTTATAAGGAGTCGAGGTGGCTGATTCACATGATTCAAAGAGAGTTATAAGAAGTACATTGATTATGAGTTATAAGGGGCGACTGTTGGGAGTTATAAGTGCAGGAGAAAGATACTTTTAAGATATACTCATTAAATTTCTAAATGCTAATACTGACATTGCTACGAACACTATATTGATATTGTGACTAATGAACTATAGAAGGATAAATTGATACATATAATCATTATAGACATTTTTGCATATATTCAATAATGTGAACTATTTATTAAAGATTTATGGAGTTAAAAAAAGAAATTTTAATAGATTGTAAATTTTTTTCATTATTGTAATCATTTGAAGTGGATTATTTTTGTATATTTTATTCTAGTCTTATTCAATGGAACTACAATTTCATTGAAAATTTTGAGCAATTTTGAATTAGTTGGCATTTCAAATCACAAGTTATGGTCTCTCTCTCTCTCTCTCTCTCTCTCTCTCTCTCTCTCTCTTTCTAAAGTTATCCATAAAAATTTTTATTTGTTGGCCAATATATATAAAAATATGTTTATTTAATCAAACACTTGGTGAAAATGGAGTTATAACATTTGTTTGTTAGTCCTTCCTTTGTATTACAATATTTTCTAGATAAGTTACATATAAATGCCATAAAAGATATTATAAAATACTTATTATTTAAATGTGTTATTATAGCAGTTTATTGTGACACACAAAGAGGTTTACATGGCTTTTTCCCTTTTTTTATCATTTCACGTGAGATTATTTTTTAAACAAAATTTTCTAGTTCTATGCAATGTAACTAGAGTTTTATTGAAAAATATTGAGCAATTTTGAATTAGTTGGCATTTCAAAATCGTAAGTTTTTTTTTCTCTAAACTTATCCATAACAATCTTTGTTTGTTGGCCAATATCTTAAAAACATGTTTATTTAATGGAGCTTACGAAATTTGTTTGTTATTCTTTCATTTATATTACAATATTTGCTAGATAAGTTACATATAAGTGTCACAAAGGATATTGTAAAATATTATTTATGTGTTATTATAAGAACTTATTGTGACACACAAAAGAGGTTTAAATGGCTTTTTCATTTTTTTCTTCATCCATCATAATTTTGATATATAAGAAATCCATTTATGATCAAGTGTGCAAGCTTTATTATGATTTTAATAATGATTTTATGGCTGAGCCATAAAACCCTACCATAGGATCTAACAAATCTACATTTCAACTAAGTAAATTATTTCTATTCAGTTCAAAAAAAAGTACAAGAGTACTTATAGATTATTTTGAGACATATTTATAGTGATTTCTAAAAGCCACGGGTGTAAAAAAATAATAAAGGGAAGGGGTGTTGTTGGCATGAAGCATGAGCCTTCATGCATTTGATTAAATGCTTGATCTTCAACTTCTTCACACACTTAAGATTGTTTTATGGATAATTCATCATCAAGTTTTCTTCCTTCTTCTAGGTAGGGGTGTCAATTTCGGGTCACGGGTAGAGTTCGGGTCGAACCCGAAACTGACCCTGCACTATTCGGGTCAACCGGAACCCGACCCGTTTTTAAAAATGGGTCAGTTTTCCTGACCCGAACCCGACCCTCTTCGGGTCCGGGTCAACCCGACACGACCCGAATGACCCATTTCCAACAAGAAAATGGGTAATTTTTGGGTCAAAACGGGTCAATCTCCTCTTTTCGGGTCAAAATCGGGTCAAACTTGGGTTGTCGAGTCAAAATTGGGTTTTCGGGTCACTTTCGGGTCAATTTCGGGTCAAAGGTTTAACCCGAACCCAACCCGATTTTTGAAACGAATCGAAATGCTGAACCCGAACCCGACCCGTTTCGGGTTTGGGTTGACCCAAACTCGAAATTTTTGGGTCGGGTTCAGGTCGGGTTTTCGGGTCGTGTCAAATATTGACACCCCTACTTCTAGGGGTGTCAATTTCGGGTCACGAGTCGGGTTCGGGTCGAACCCGAAACTGACCCAGCACTATTCAGGTCAACCCGAACCCGACCTGTTTTAAAAAACGGGTCAGTTTTACTAACCCGAACCCGACCCGCTTCGGGTCCTGGTCAACCCGACACGACCCGAATGACCAGTTTCCAACAAGAAAATGGCTAATTTTTTGGTCAAAACAGGTCAATCTCCTATTTTCGGGTCAAAAATGGGTCAATCTCGGGTAGTCGGGTCAAAAGCAGGTCACTTTCGGGTCAATTTCGGGTCAAAGGGTTAACCCGAACCCGACTCGATTTTTGAAACGGGTCGAAATGCTGAACCCCAACCCGACCCGTTTCGAGTTCGGGTTGACCCTAACCCGAAATTTTCGGGTCGGGTTCAGGTCAGATTTTCGGGTCGTGTCAAATATTGTACCCCTACCTTCTTCCATGTGAAGTCATCGGCTATAAATAGCTCTCTTGAACCTTCTTTAGGTATAATCCCCAATCATAATAATGTTCATTTTTATTCAACTAATTCTGATCTTGACGCGAATTTTCCATTTTCTGCTTCATATCTTGATTATTTTTATAATGTAGACTTTAGATAATATGTCATTGGGATGTGGCAAATGGACTTGTGAACTAGAAGTTCAACCCTCATGCCATTTAAAATTTAAAATATAATAATATTTTATGAATTTTTTAAGACAATTCTTATAATAAAATGACATTTTTTTAAAACAACAACAACAACATCAAGCTCTTGTCCCACTATGTGGTGTCGGCTACATAAATTCTTTTTCTCTATTGTGTCCTGTTAAAAGTCAAATTCTAGTTTAAACCTAATAAAGAAAATTCATTTCTAATATTTTCTAACCAAGTCTTTTTTGGTCTACCTCTATCTTTCTTAACACAAGTCAAATCTAATACCTCAACTTTTCTAGTCGTGTCATTAGAAGGCCTCCGTTTAATGTGAACAAACCATCTAAGGTGACTCTATCTAATTTCATCTTCTACTGGAGCTACTCCAACCTTTTCACGTATATGCTCATTTCGTATCCTATCTCTAAGGGTAAAGACACTCATCCACCTGAGCATCCTCATCTCTGCAACACTTAACTTAGTTTTATGCTTCTCTTTTAATGGCCAACATTCGTCACCATAAAGCAGTATAAGTCTCACCACCATCTTATAGAATTTTCCCTTAAGTTTGAGGGGGAATTTTCTTTCACACAACAAGCCTGATGAATTCCTCCACTTCAACCATCCAACTTGAATTCTACTGATAATATCCCCATCTATTTAACCATCACTCTGAACAATAGATCCAAGATATCTAAAATGTGTACTCTTATTAATGACTTGATTGCCCAAAGTCATAATCTCCTCATTAGGTCTATTACTACTAAAATTACACCCCATATATTTAGTTTTAGATCTAGTCAAGCGAAGACTTTAGACTCTAAGTTTGACCTCCATAATTCAAGTTTACCTTCAACTCCCTCTCTAGTCTTAGCAACAAGAAAAATATCATTAGCAAAAAGCATACAGCAAGGTACATCCTCCTACAAATGTTTAGTGAGAACCTCCATGACTAAAGCAAAAACATATGGGATTAAGGCTGATCCTTGATGTAATCCAACTAAAATAATAGGAAAATACTTAGTCAAACCACCCTATGTTTGAACACAAGTAATAGCTCCTGCATATATATCTTTAATGATTTGAATATAAGCATTATTAACTCCTTTCTTTCAAGAACTCTCAATAACACTTCTCTTGGAACTTTATCATATGCTTTCTCTGAATTAATAAATATCATATGTAGATCCTCCTTATTCTCTCTATATTTCTCCATCAAACCACTCAATAAATCTATGGCTTCCATAATAGACCTACCCTGCATGAATCCAAATTGATTTTCATAAAAATTAGCATTACGCCGCAACCTATGCTCCATAACTCACTCCCATAGTTTTAAAGTATGACACATTAATTTAATTCCTCTATAATTTGCACAATCTTGTGCATCACCTTTATTCTTAAAAATAGGAATTAAAACACGCATTCTCCACTCATCTAGCCTCTTTTAAGTCTTCAAAATAGTAATAAAAGTTTAGTAAGCCAGGAAATTCCTTGATCTCCTAAGCATTTCCACACCTCTATTGGAATATCAGATCCAACAACTTTTCCACACTTCATTTTCTTTAAAGCCTCTATAACTTAGGTTTTACTAATACGTTGATAAAAATAAAAATATCTATTTTCATGCAAGCTTACTAGGCTGTTAGGGTCTCTTGGGGGAAATTTATATGGCACAAAAGATATTATCTTAGGATATGGTACGTGGAGTCCTCTTTTTACTTTTTTACCCAGGACAACACTATTTCATTTATGCTATCCTTTGCAATATCCTTCTTATTGCTTCCTCCTTTCTCCTAAGACCGAGTATGCTCCATATTTCTAAATTAATTGAAGATATGAAGCACGCTTCTCTATCTTCAAATCTCAAATCTCTTTTATCTAAATGCTGATTATTTACTTCATTGAGAGGGGAAGAAATGGAACAATGTTTGGTTATAACATCAATTGCATACCCACTGGTACGAATAACATCAAAAGGGCCACTAATGTGAAAACAAGATGTTGGGATATCATGAGCTTCATTTTTTCAATTTTTGCTACTTTGGGAAATGAGGACTGTGATTTGTCCCTTCCACCATTGTTGGATCCCGTGGATGGCCTTTTTGGCAACCGGGGCTCTTGGTTTTAACTCTCAAAATGATTAGGCATTAGATAGTTTTGGCTACCTGAGTCTAGAGTTCGTGATCTTCTCTTCTTCTTTATGTAACTTTTCACCTTTTTTGGGGGTTGTGACTCGCTGGTTTTTGCTGTAACTCAAGTGCTTACTTTCATGAGGTACTGAGTTGTAATTTTGTTTCTCTTGTAACTATTCTTCATAGTAAAAACAAGATGTTGGGGATGTCGTGAGCTTCATTTTTTGCAATTTTTGCTACTTTGGGCAATGATGACTGGATTTGTCCCTTCCACCATAGCTGGAGCCCGTGGATGGCCTTTTTGGCAACTTGGGCTCTTGGTTTTGACTCTCAAAATGATTAGGCATTAGATAGTTTTGGCCCGCCTTAGTCTAGAGTGCCATTGTGGAGGAGGAAATGTTGTCAAGAAGCTTGAGACTGAGAATTGAAAACAAAGGAAAAGTGATTATAAATTTTGATGTTTCTTAAATTTATAAAATATTTCCTATAATTTTAGAGGCCAATGTCACCACAGTTCTCAATGCAAGCTAGCAAATCTCCTGGCATAATGGCATTTGAGTATATAAAAATTGGAAAAAAACATGCATCAGCCTATTGTTGGGAATACATTTTAATGTAAGCTTGAAGACCAGAAGGGATAATTGCATAGATTCAATTGTAAGTACTGAGAATCTAGGTGAGTTGTTTGTAGCTGTGCTCATTAATGTGTTTTTTTTTTTTTTTTGGTTCAACAACACTGTTCAGGAATCTGAAATAGCTTGGTTGGGAGCCTTCGACATATGCTTTCATCAGGAATTACATTGTTATGTATATAATGATGGACATAATTCAAAATATGCAGCGTCCCGCCACCTTCACAAAGGTATACTCCTTTTAACAAAATTTTGTTGCTTGAATATCTTTTTAATTTGAGAAAATCTTATAGAAAATAATTTTACATTTGACGTGTGATCAGAATTTATTCATTTTAGGAATTTTCATGTATTAATTTTGTTAAATTGGAATTTATACATACTAAGTTGCAATTAAATTTTATTTTAATTATACATATTACTTGACTATTACATGGCTTGTGATGAATATAAGATGCTTAGTTGGACTCTTTGAATGAATGTTAGTAGTTTCACATTATCCAATGTCTCTTTTTCTGTCCCATGTTTGCAAATATTTTGTTTTGTTCTATTATCACTATTTCATTTACACATGGGTAATTAGAAATTCAAAATGTTATCAAACGTTCATTGTTTTCTTTATCTAAAAATTAATGTTTAACCTACTTCTTGGTTGTTTCTACCAAGAAAGATACATGAAGGTAATAATGGGGACATATATTATGATATTATCATTAATACAACATATGAACTTATGTCGTATCCTAGTAAACTATATTTAATTATAAACCTTTAAATTATTAGTTATTTTAACAAAAAGATGTTGATTTAATGCATTCTTTTGGAATGAACTCCTACAAGTTCTCTATATCATGGTCATGAGTTTTACCCATTAAGTTGTAGCTCTCTCTCTCTCTCTCTCTCTCTCTCTCTCTCTCTCTCTCTCTCTCTCTCTCTTATACACACACACACACACATATAGACATAAACACTTTCATATTTTCTCTATTAATTCAATAGTTAACCAACTGCTTAATGTAAGTTTGGAGAGATTAATTCAAAAGGAATGTAATTTTATGTAAACTTATTGCTTAAAGGTGTTAATTTTAACAAATTAACAATTAAAATAAAATATAATGTATTTTAATTAGTAATTTATAAGTTTGGTTATCTCTAACTAAATCAAAATTTTGAATCAAATATATAACCATTTGTTACGTTGAGTCATTATGATATTCCTCAAGAATTAGAAGATCGATATCATGTATGCTGAGTTCTCAGACACATGAACATGAGAAATAATTTCAAACATGGGACTAAAAAGATATAAAAAATTTTGAACTTGTGGCGACATTGCTTCTCATTATGTGCATGGTCATGAACAATTTTCCATCAAAGGAGTAAATAAATGCAATATCACTGCATCTATTTTTTTATTTAAAACTTTAAGAGTGAAAGACTCGTTTATTTGAATATCCAAATTCTTCCTACTATTTATGAAAATTACTCTTGTTGTCCATTTTCCTATGTTTTCCTCCCTTTCTGTACCACTTTAAAGTTTCTAAATTTGGCAAGAAGTGGATCTTAATATGGGAATTGACAACTTTGTCTCAGAGCTATCAAATATCATCCATGAAGTAAACAAGGCTATGAGTTTGTTGAAATGTCAAAGTAAGTTTTATCTCCATATATTGCATCACTTGGTTCTTCATATTCATGCCTTGCTTTGTAAAAGAGATGATTAATAAAGTCTTGTTCTTTTATAAGGGTATTTTAGCTTGATTGAAATCCTATGTAAAGCCTTTGGATTTTGGATTGGACAATTGCATATTGATTAATCATCTCCATAGTTACCTTTGGAAGCCTTCATACTCTTTCAAACTCTAAACCCTAAACCTTAAATCTTAAAGCATGATAATCAACTTGCATATAATTACATATTATGCCACTCAACATGACATTTTTATTGAAACCTCCTTGTAGACCCTTAGAAATGATTTGAACTTATTCATAATCATTATTGCAATGATTTGAACCCATTATGTCCCATGGTTGGTCCAGGTTAACCAAGTTTGACCAATGGAATCCTTAAACTCTAAAACTTGAGCATATGCATGAAACATCTTGCAAGCATGGATCCAAACCCTAGGATTGATCCCTAGGCCTCCTACAATAATCCTTGAGCATGCATAAACCTAATTTGACCTATGGTTGATCATGGTTAACCATGAATGGTCATGTTGATCACATGGATCCCCTCTGACCTAAAACATAAATTCTTGTGAATAATCTCTTTTAAATCAAACCAAAGCATGCTAATCATTCCAAATAATCAATCAAACATGTTTGAGTGCATTAAAACCCATGTTGAGCAATGGTTGACCAAATCACACTTTAACGATCACTTTGACCTAAATATGGATACCAAGCATTTCATCATGTGAAGATCATGACTTGTCGTCAAATCACTTTTAATCAATTGTATAAACCATTCAAACCCCAATGGACTTATCCATTAGGTCTGCTCAACCCTGATTAACCAAGTCAACTTAGATTGATCAAATGTCCCATATGGCCTTCCTCTTCGAATTGAAGTAACCCTAATGGACCCTTGACCTTCAAATCATACAAATAAGTCCATTAGGTCCCCAAGAGCCTGCCCTAGCCTACCCAATGCTTTGAACCATCTAGTTTAGCTAGTTGGGCTAATCCAAGTGGTTCAATTGAGACATTTCATTTCTTATGCTTAATTAAACCAAACCATTACTTATATTGCATACTAATAGGTCCCTTCCTAGAAAACCCAACCCATAGGCTAGCCTAGGTTAGCCAAATTGGCTAACCCAAGCTCACCAAAGTGGAATTTCATGAGTCATATTCTTGCTAAGGCTCAACTAGGCTAAACGAGTGCATAAATCTTCTTCCATTGGACCCAAGAGCATGCTTAGCCAATCCCAAGACTTAGCCTTACTTGAGCATTTTAAAAAACTCAATAAATTGAGTATCATTTCATTAGTTCAATCATAACTTCCTAGACAATTCATCACATGCTTATAGTCTTCTACAAACACATGCTTGAGCTCCATTGAACTATCCCCAACTAGCTTAATGTACTAATTTGGCCTAAGATGGCCAAAATGATGGCTAGATATGAAAGTTCGTTAGGGATGTTAGGCCCTATGAACTAATCCCGAGGCTAACCAAGAGGGGGGCTGAATTGGTTTTTTTTTTTTAATTCTTTAAAACCAAGAACAAATATCACAAACCAAAATCACCACGAAAAAATAAGTGCAGAAAATTAAAGTGCGGGAGCAGTAAAAAGAACACAAGGTTTTATATTGGTTTGGTCAACTTGACCTATGTCCACTCCCCAGAGGCGCCCTCCGAGTATTGCACTACCAATGTGACTCTCCTTTTGCCCCACAGCTAGGCGGAGAAGCCCTTACAAAACACCACCTTTTTGCCACACCTAGCAAGGAAGAGAACCCAACTCCTTTTGCTTCCTCCTGAAGTAAGCAGAGAACCTCGATTGATCGCTGGAGCTTACCTCTCTCAACCCTTCCAAGGACAAGAGACTCTAGGGAAGAAGAAGTGGAACAATGCTTGGAGCAACCCTTGTGAACTCCCTCACAAGCTCCCCCTTACAAAATCCTCTCTCTCTCCCTCTCTCTCTCTCCTTTAGGTATTCTCAGGTCAAGACAGCAACCAAAGATCTCTAAAAAAATGTTGAACAAGTGCTCTTAAATAGAAGAGCTTCAAAGGAGCTCAATAGTTGCAAGTTATCGACTTTATCATCCAGGATGATAAATATATCATCTTGTATGATCAGTTCAAATCACAGATGATTGGCCAGAACATCGCCCTGAAGATGATCTGGATGATTGAAAATTGGCTTGATCGTCCAGGCCGATCTCACGATCGTCCCGACCGATCAGTTCAAATTAGAGAAAAATCGTCTAGAGCATCGCCCTGAATTTGAGCTGGCTGATAGTTATCGTCCAGGAGTAACTAAGGGTTTTTGAATAGATCATCCTGACCGATCCTGCGATCATCCAGAACAATGTGATCGTATCAATCATCCTTAGTTACTTCCTTGATTCCTAGATAAATTTAGGCATAATGGTGTAATATCGTCCTTGCCAATGTCCAAAAATACATAATACCTAAATTTATTATGGAGGCTATTTCTTTCTATTTTGAGCATATCGTCCAGTCCGATCAGTTAATTACGCCTGCCTTAACTAAGAAATCTTGATTATAACTTCTGTTTTGAACTCGATCATCCAAGCCAATATAAATATCGTCCGGCACGATGTGAGTAAAAATACAAATTTTAAATCTCTCAAGTGTGTGTGTAGGGTTACTTAACATCAGTCACTTTATTACAATTGACTCAAGAAAGCAAAAAAGAAAATTATAGACTGACTCAACCCTAATCTACCCAGTCTTGAGCTGATTCTGATTTCCCTGCTGATTCTGATTTTTGTCCAATCTTTGAGTCCTGAAAAAGCCAGTAGAGTAAAGGCACTCGTATTATTTGCTATCATCAAAACCATAATTCATGAAACCAAATTTGCAACAATCTCCCCCTTTTTTATGATGGAAAACACTCCGATGATTATTTCAAAAATAGCAGTGTAAAATAAAAATTAAGAATAAAAGTTCAAACATACAACCCTACTAACATGCAACCCTACTAGTCCCCCTTTTGACATTTCAAAAAGGAGGAGGAAAGCAAGAAACAAAGTAAACAATTTTATTTTTAACCAAGGCATGAACAAGATGAAGCATTCCATGTGATTGATTTTAAAAATTTGTGAGCTAATGAATCAACATCAAAAAATCCACAAAATAGTATAATATTCGATCATGGTTACCCTTAGCTCGGACTTTCTTTTAGGGTAGAATCGTCTTTGGAAATCAAGGATCTAATCTCAAAAATTCAATTGAATGTGAAAAAAATTCATTCATCACTTGATTTCAGATAAAAAATATCTTATAGAATAATGTACCAAAGTAAATTTGTCACAATCGCAAAATACTCAAAATCAAGCCTTTGATACATGAAATCTTCTAAGTTTTAAAAGATTTGAAAGTAGAAGAGAGCTTGCTTTTGGGGGGTTCATTTTATGCCTCTTGTCAATTGATTGGTGCTTTGTGCATCTTTTAATTTTTGATATTTTTTTTCAATTTTGGCGTCATTGCGCGTCTTTTGTTGGCATCATTGGCAATTTTTTTTATTTTTTTATTTTTGTAAGCTCTATTTTCTTTTAAAATCTTTTAAAAAGGATCCTTAGTTGTGAGTATATCTTCTAAATATTAGAGAATAGGAGCTCTCTCTCTAACATAGAGAAGAACTATCCATAAAATAGAATCAATAACCAAAAATAAGAGTAACGAGGAATTTTGATGTGAAAAAAAGATTTTAATCATTATAAATACAAGATAGATTTTCTTTAGCAAGGTTAGAAAAGATTTTAATTTCATACACAATCGTTAAATTGAGATAGATTTTTTATTAGAAAAGAAAACTGTGCCACTAAAATAGGTTAGACAAAGTGACATAATCAACGGTATATTTTTACCATCTAATAGATTAAGAGATGTAATACTTTGACTACAAACTTTCAAAAGGCAAGGACAAGGCATACGATATCATTTCAGCGATGATTTTGAAAAACAAATTCAAGAAAAAAATAAAGTAGAACAAACTAAACAAAAACTAAAAGTAAAGCAAAGAGAAGAAAAGAAAGCAAAGAGTAAAACAAAAAGTAAATAAAAGAAATAAATCAAAAGCAAAAGAAAGTGAGTAAAAGATCAAGTCCATGCATTTATGTCAATCACCAAATCTGGTCCTTAAAGAGCTGAAAGTGTCGAAGGCCAGTGGTTTAGTAAAGATGTCAGCCAGTTGATTTTCAGTTGTCACATGGTGTAAATCAATATCACCCTTGGTCACATGATCTCTAATAAAGTGATGCCTAATATCAATGTGCTTAGTCCTTGAATATTGGATAGGATTCTTAGAGATGCATATCGCACTAGTGTTGTCACAAAAGATTGAGATGGTGCCTACAGGTAATCCTAAATCCAATACTTGTTGTTTCAACCAAGGACTTGGGCCACACAACTTTTAAGAGCAATATACTCAGTTTCAGCAGTGGAAAGTGCAACAGAGTTTTACTTTCTACTAGACCATGAAACCAAAGATTGTCCTATGAATTGACAAGTTCCTGAAGTGCTTTTTCTATCCGCCTTGCATCCTGCAAAATCAGAGTCAGAAAATTCAAGAATCTCAAAGGAAGTGCTATGCCTCGGATACCAAATCCCTAAGCTTTGGGTTCCCAAAAGGTATCTAAAAATTCTCTTAACAGCAGTCAGGTGGGATTCCTTAGGGTCAGCTTGAAACCTAGCACAAAGGAAAACACTAAACATAATATCAGGTCGGCTAGCAGTCAGGTAAAATAAGGATCCAATCATGCCTCTGTACTTCTTCTGATCAACAGACTTACCACTTGGATCCTTATCCAACGGAACACTAGAAGTCATGGGAGTATTAATTGGCTTAGCTTTATCCATCTCATACTTCTTCAAAATATCCTTAATACATTTTGTTT
>NW_021320037.1:652816-677641 GCF_001605985.2 Dendrobium catenatum
GTTGTTACTTAAACTTACAATGCATGAATATGCAAAGAATTGCATGATGAAGCCTTTGTCACAGAGTTGACTGATGCTGAGCAGGTTATGCTTTAATCCATCTACAAGCAAAACATTTTCAATCATAAGGTTCTTAGAATTACCAATTATACCTAAGCCTACCACCTTCCTGGTGGTATTGTATCCAAGAGTAACCTTTCCTCCAGTCCTGGACTCAAGCGTAACAAATTGATTGGCATCACCAGTCATATGTCGAGAGCATCTGCTGTCCAGGTACCACATACTCTCACAAGGTCTTTTGTGAGAGACCACCTATAAAATTATCAAATGTCAGATATAGGAACCCAAATAGGTTTTGGTCCCTTCTTATGAAAAGTAGGATGCAATGCATGTGTGGTATGTTGTAAATCATGCACCTTTGGTCTCCACACCCAAAGTGTATTATGGTGAACAGTGCAAGTGTGTGAGATGTATCCTAGCATGCCACATGAAAAGCATCTAACACCTGGAAAAGGATTCCTTAAATGGCTTGAGTTATAATGCCTCTTCCTAGATTTTGGCTTTTGATAAAGTGTTGGTGTCGTCCTAATTTTCTTAAATATATCCAATTTATTTTGATTCCTCAAGTTAGTACTTTTTAAGGCATCATTATTAATCCTCAATTTTTTCTCCATCTCTTTAAAATTCTTAAAATCAGATTCAAGTGAGATATGTGTGCCTTTTAGTGACTCATGCACTTCAATTAATTCACAATGTTTTTTATTTAACTCATCAAATTCATCAAGTAGAGTCATATGATTTGAATCAATCGTAGAATGATCTTTGAGAATAACTTCATGCTCTTTTTGTAAATTCAAAAAATTCCAATTTCAAGCTAGCATGTGTCTTCTTAAGTTTCCTATATGATGCATAAATTTTTTTAAAAACTTTAAGAAGTTGATCGTAGGAAAGTTCATATACCTCTTCTTGATCAAGATTATCATTTTCCATTAAGCACAAGTTTGTTATCTCATCTTCTGGTTCCGTCTCCGATGAATCCGATGTAGAATCCACCCAAAACACCTTTTAGAGTCTCTTTTTATCTTTTCTAAACTTAGATTTCTCCTCACTCTTTTCCTTGCTTGTGTGCGTCTTGAGTGTAGGGAAATCTGCTTTCACGTGTCCTGATTTCCTGCATTCATAACAAATCACATCAGACGATCATTTATGATATTTATTATCCTTACCTTTTCTCCAACTTTGATGATGCTTGTGTTTCTTCCTTAGAAAGCTTTTGAATTGCCTTGTGATTAAGGCAAAGTCATCGCTTTCAGACTCAGAAGAGTCAGAGTCTGATTTGTGCGCCTTTAGTGCCACTGTTTTCTCTTTCTTTTTCTCACATGCATCAGGATTTCTTTGATTCACCCCTTGCTCATACGTAATGAGTGAGCCAAGTATGTTATCAATCTAATAAGTGTTTAAATCCTTAGATTCAGTGATTGCAATGATTTTAGCATCAAAATATGAAGGCAAGCATCTAAAAATCTTATTCACTTTTTTGTAGTTTGAAAGTTCTTTTCCTAAGGCATGCAAAGAAGTTACAATTTGAGTGAACCGTGTATACATATCAGAAATTGATTCATAAGGTTTCATACGAAAAAGTTCATAGTCATGCTAGAGAATATTCAAACGAGATTGTTTTACTTCATTGGTTCCTTCATAAGTAATGCACAACCTATCCCAAATCTCTTTTCTAGTAGAGCAAGTAGAAACATGCATGTAATCCTCAGACTTTAAAGCACAAAAAAAAAAAGTTCAAATACTTCGCATTCAATATAGCTAAATCTCTTTCATCAAGAGTCCATTCAATAAAAGCAACTTTAGTTTTAATTCCGTTAATTTCACGAGAAGGTGGAGAATATCCTTCTTTAATAAGCATCCATATGCAATAATCAGTTGATTGCAAAAAAGTAGACATGCGGGTTTTCTAAAAATTAAAAGGAAGGTTGTCAAACAAAGGAGGTCGTATAATAGAATATCCTTCAGTTGTATTATGACTTCCAAAGTTAGCCATGGATCAAAATTCAAGAAGTTTTCAAACTTAGTTTTTGTGAATCCCGCTCTGATACCACTTGAAAGTTCATTAGGGGTGTTAGGCTCTATGAACTAGTCCCGAGGCTAACCAAGAGGGGGGTGAATTGGTTTTTTTTTAATTCTTTAAAACCAAGAACAAATATCACAAACCAAAATCACCACGAAAAAACAAGTGCGGAAAATTAAAGTGCGGGAGTAGCAAAAAGAATATAAGGGTTTATAGTGGTTCGGTCAACTTGACATACGTTCACTCCTCGGAGGCACCCTCCGAGTATTGCACTATAAACATAACTCTCTTTTAGCCCCCACAGCTAGGCGGAGAAGCCCTTACAAAACATCTTCTTTTTGCCACACCAGGCAAGATAGAGAACCCAACTCCTTTTGCTTCCTCCTGAAGCAGGCAGAGAACCTCGATCGATAGCTGAAGCTTACCTCTCCCAACCCTTCCAAGGACAAGAGACTCTAGGGAAGAAGAAGTGAAACAATGCTTGGAGCAACCCTTATGAAATCCCTCACAAGCTCCCCCTTACAAGATCCTCTCTCTCCCTCTCTCTCTCTCTCCTTTAGGTTTTCTTAGGTCAAGAAAGCAGCCAAAGATCTCTAAAAAAACATTGAACAAGATCTCTTAAATAGAACAGCTTCAAAGGAGCTCAATAATTGCAAGTTGCCAACTTTATCGTCCAGGATGATAAACATATCATTCTGTACGATTAGTTAAAATCACACACGATCGGCTAGAACATCGCCCTGAAGATGATCTGGACAATTGAAAATTGGCTTGATCATCCAGGCTGATCTCACGATCGTCTCGGCCGATTATTTCAAATCAAAGAAAAATCGTCCAAAGCATCGCCCTGAATTTGAGCTGGACGATAGTTACATTTAGGAGTAACTAAGGGTTTTTTAATAGATCGTCCTGGCTGATCCTGCGATCGTCCAGAATGATGTGATCATATCAATCATCCTTAATTACTTCCTTGATTCCTGGATCAATTTAGGCATAATTGTGTAATATCGTCCAGGCCGATCTCACGATCGTCCCCGCCGATATCCAAAAATACATAATACCTAAATTGATTATGGCGGCTATTTCTTTCTATTTTGAGCATATCATCCTGGCCGATACAAGTATCATCCAGGCCGATCAGTTAATTACGGCTGCCTAAACTAAGAAATCCTGATTAGAATTTCTATTTTGAACTCGATCGTTTAGTCCGATATAAATATCGTCCGAATGATGTGAGTAAAAAACACAAATTCTAAATCTCTCAAGTGTGTGTGTATAGGGTTACTTAACATCATTCACTTTAAACCTTTACAAATGACTCAAGAAAGGAAAAAAAGAAAATTACAGACTGACTCAACCCTAATCTACCCAGTCTTGAGCTGATTCCGATTTTCGTGCTGATTTTGATTTTCATCCGATCTTTGAGTCCTGAAAAAGTCAGTAGAGAAAAGGCAGCCGTATTGTTTACTATCATCAAAACCATAATTCATGAAACCAAATCTGCAACAAGATACAAATACAAACTCTTATAAATACCCTCAATTTTTGTGAATAAGGGTTCTGAATTTTCATTCACTAAGTATTGTTCGTGATTTTTTAGTTTTCCCTAAGCTTCCTTATCCTTCTAATGAGCTATACAGGCAAGGTCGAGCATGCTCAAGAGATGCCTTTATAGCAAAAGTCCATATCCTAATCTACTACTCCACATGCTTTATTGTTTTAAGGAGAAGTGTTCTGCAAGCCCAATCAATCCTTCCTGATGCAAAATCCTTCAATTATCCCTGAATTAAGGTACTTTTCATACTCGAGCCTAGATTTAAGGGAGTGTGGGAAATTAATAAAGGAACCTTAATCCATAACAATCTTGAAATTGGATTGAATGTTCCTTATTTGTACATTATACTGGGTCAAATTGGAAGAGATCTGCCCAGTAGATTAGATGTATGAGCCAAGAAACTATGAACTTATAATTTATGATTAGTTTAGAAAATTTAACTTATAATTTTCTCACTATCTCACTCCCTTGAGTGTGTGTATGTACAATAAGCAAGTTAAATATCAACCAATACATGCCTTGACTGAAGAAAATTAAAAATAAATGAAAGTAAAAATACAAACTCTTCAAGAAACTTAACCTTATTCTGCCCAATCTTTAGCTGATCAATTCGCACAGTGTATGGTGGATCTGAAATGGTAGGTCATAAAAAAACATATATACAATAATAACATGAACATGAGATACTATGGTAAAGAATCCAATAATATTTGTTATCATCAAAACATAAGACTCGGGTCCAAATTTGCAACGATCTTCCCTTTTTTTATGATGACAAATATTGTTGGTTTTGATTTCAAATTAAAATTTTGATATGTCCTAAGCTCCCAATTATTAATTGAATTTTTAAAAATAGTAAGAGTTTTTTTTTTAATGAGGAATATAAAGAACACAAAAAATGAGCAAGAAAATAAAGGCAAAATAGTGATCTAATCATAACAAAGTAGAAAGTACATACAACCAACAACATACTACTTCCCGTTTTGATATCCCAAAAAGGATGAAAACCAAAAAAAAATAGAAATCACATGATGAATAGAAAATAATATAGACAAAAACTAAAATAAGATAAACCAAAAATACGAAGAGCCCTGATCAAGTAGATGTGGTGGTGGTGGTTGGTAGTATCAATGAATATAAGTGGATTGCTCTCCAAACAAGGCCATATCATTTTCATGTTGTTGGTGCTGCTCTGATACATAGTTATCAAAGTGGGAATCCCACATATCAAATTTATAAAGCAATATTTCATATTGAGAGGGCTACTGAATAAGCTGGTGATGGAGCTAGTGTTGGTGCTCAACTTCCCTTTGCTTCCTCTAACTCGGGGATAACATAGTGAACATTTTGACGATGAGCACTATGAAGGATATGGAAGGAGCTATTTGAGTAGGAAATTGGAAGATTGTATGTTGGTTTACGGAATTGGAAATTCTATTTGGATTCAAGAATAAAAGCAATAATGTAACCTAAGCAAATATTTGTCTTTCTTTTATTTCTAGGATATCGAATGAAGGTATGATTCTTAAAGTATTGAATAATTAAATCAGCTATATTGAAATTAATTTTAGTCATTATAAAATAAGTGGTGAGGGATAGAAGAGTTGTGTGTTTATTCGATCCCGAACTTTTAGAATGACTGAATTATAAATATATTGTATAATCCAAGCATATTAAACTAATGTATTAATGTGAGGAATGTGGTAGTTAATAAACGACTCCCTAAGGGTGGTGTTAGCAAGGGTCCAATCATAGTAATGGAGAAAAGCTAAAGAATTAACTTTTTTTCCTAGTGGTAGAAAGATGTATGAACTGGTCAAAGCCTTAGTAAATGAATTCAATAGGCCTTCTTTTGACATAGGATTTGAGGGCAGTGCCCTCACTGTTGATTTGAAGGCTTGCAAAGAATTCAAAAAGGAGTTCAGAGTTCAAAGGGTAGGCAAGAGTGAGAGAATTGAAAGGTAATGCAAGTGAAGAGAGATAGTACCTGGAAGTTTAGATCTTCCTGATTTATAATTTTTTAGGTTGTGATTCTGGAAGCCTTATAATGATTGTATGCCTCTTCATCAACTACTTCAAAAAAGTGAGGATCTATAGGATATCAAGAGGAGCTTCTGAGGAGAGCTCATGATTGCTTTCCATTGGGCATTGAAAGGAGTATGGTCTTAGGGAGGAATGAAGAAGATTTGAAAAGACTTTAGTGAAGAAAAATGTTATTTCTACCCTTTAAATAGAAATGGACCATAACATGCATTACAATATAATATCATACAGTATGATATAGTATCATCAGTATGATCAAGTGCATTTAGTTTGTCCAGTCTGCTCAGTCAAAAAAGTGCTCTTATCATATAGTACGATCAAAATTATACTGGACGATCATTATAAAGACAGTTATCCTAAGGAGTCAGTTTGGACGATTATTTCTAAAGCATCGTGACTCAGGCATGAATATCTATAACATCTAATTTAGTCCCTAAGGTCCTAAAAGTTTAGAAGGCAAGGGTTTTAGTACAGATATATGTTAGTTGATTTTCAATAGCAATATGATATAACTTTATGCCCACCTTAGTTATATAATCCCAAATAAAATGATGCATAATGTCTATGTGTTTGGTTTGGGAGTGTTGAATTAGATTTTTGGAAATGCAAATGACGTTAGTGTTGTTGTACATAATAGGAATGATGCCTACAGATAGTTCAAGATCTAAGATTTATTATTTTATCCATAGGACTTGTGCAACACGGCTTCCTATAATTATGTATTCTACTTAATAATAGATAGAGCTACATAGTTTTATTTTTTACTGGACCAGGAGATTATAGCTTGACCTATAAATTAACAAGTTCTAGAAGTACTTTTCATATCAACTTTATATCATGTATAGTTTGAATTAGAATATTATATAATTTTGAAAGAGGTGTTATGTCTAGGATACCATATTCATAGGTTATGCATTCCTAGAAGATATCTAGTAATTCTATTAATAGCACTCATATGGGATTCTTTGATATCAGCTTGAAATCTAGCATAGATATATACACTAAATATGATATCAGGTCTACTGGTAGTCAAGTAAAGAAGTGATTCAATTATCCCTCTATACTTCTTCTACTCAACTAATTTTTCATTAGGATCCTTATCTAATTGAATGGTGGAGTTCATTAGGATCATTATACATCTCATTTTTTTAGGAATATCTATAATATATTTTTATTGGTTAAGGAAAGTTTCATAATCCCTTTAATTCACACTAAATCTAAGAAAAAAAGGCAAGCTCTTCTATCATGTACATCTTAAACATCTCACACATTATTTTTGAGAAATCATCACACATATTCTTTTTTGTTGATCCAAATAGTATATTATCAACATAAATCTAGATAATGAGTAGATATTCTTCTTCTTTCTTTAGGAATAGGATGGTGTCTACACTACCTTTAACAAATTTTCTAACTAGAAAAAATGTTCTCAACTTTTCATACCAAGCTCTAGCTACTTACATCAATCCATATAATGCATTTATCAATTTAAATACATGATAGGGAATTTGAGAATTCTCAAAACTTAGGGGTTGTTTAACGTAAACATCTACTTTTATCACCCCATTTAGGAAGACATTATTTATATTCATTTGATATAACTTGAATCCTCTAAAGCAGACAAAGGCTAATAGCACTCAAATGACTTCTAGTCTAGCTACAGGGGTGAAGGTTTCTTCAAAATTAATTCTTCTAACATGATTGTATCACTTTGCCACTAATCTAGTCTTATTTTTATCACTATACTAGAGTCATTCATTTTATTCTTAAAATCCCACTTAGTCCTTACGACACTATGGTCTTTAGGTGTTCTAACCAGCTTTCAAACATTATTCCTAACAAATTAGTCCAATTCTTCTTGCATGGCTAGCATCCAGAATACATCAGATAATACTTGATCTATGTTTGAGGGTTCTACTAATGAGATGCAATCAGAGTGACTAACTTCTTTTCTAGCTCCATGCTTAGTTCTTATTCCTACTGATGGATCTTCTATAAAGAGCTCCTTAGGGTGACTAGATGAATATCTCTATTATCTAGGTAATGGGTCTTGAGGCTCTACTCTATCTTCTAGGTTAATAGATTCTACTCTTTGGGTGACCTCAACCATTTCAAAAATATTGCCTAAATGGTGATTGGCAGCTAAGATCTTGATTTCAACTAATCATCACGTACGATATGTATCATCTAATATGACTAGTTCAAATGGCTTTAATTATCATAATTAGCTTTTTTAATGATTTTTTCATTAACTGATCATATAGTATTATATGTTGTATAGTATATTTAGTTTAGAAAATTAAACTTCTACTTTTATCACTATATCACTCCCTTGAGTGTGCGTGTCTATAGTCCCAAGTTTAGCATCTATCAAAAACATGACTTGACTAAAGAAAAGTAAAATAAATAAAAGAATAAATATATACTCTTCATGATATTTAAACCTATTTTACCTAATGGAAAGGTTTAGGAACTCTTGATTGATAGTGGTTGCACTAAAAACATCATTTCCTGGTCTTTAGTACAAGCCCATCAACTCAAAACAACATAAATGTGCCAGAAGACCTTCTCCATTGGATGGTAATATGTGTGACATATTATGTGATGTCTTAGTATGGACGCGTGCCATCTGATTTTAGGATTGCTATGGAAGTTCAAATACTGGTGTTACCTATGATAGTCGAGCTAATATTTATTCCCTAGAGTGGAAAGGCTAGCGCCTATGGTTATTTCTAGGGCTCTGTGAGAATAAATGTGGTGCCCAAGAATCTAATTTGAAAGAATTATTCTTATCTTTTAATAAGCAATAATTACTAGAGCTACCTAATATCATCTATCAATAATAAATAGCATAAGCAAATTTTATAATTTAAAACATCTATATATATATTCAATCCCAAAAATCATATACATAACTCAAGAACAATATAATCATATTATAACTATTCTATTCTGAGTAAAAATGAATAATTAAAATAAAAAGAAATAGAACCAGAACAATTATGACCAGCCTCACTCTCGTGCTCCCCTACCCTAACCTACTATCATTTAACCACATAAAGAGCATAAAAAGCCTAGCATGTCACCAAAATCTATAATTGAATTTAAAGCATGGTAAAGAGCAATATGCATGTCAACAGTTAAATTATAGCAGTCACATTCATATGATCATTGAATCAATGCATAAATAGTAAATCTCAAATGCAGTAGCAGTATAATCTATAAATAATAAAATACTAGGATATGAAAGATAGTAAAGTTGTAAACTAGTACAAGTGTCAAATCTATAAAGAAATTATTATATCAGTAATACCAATCAGTATATAATTATATAAAAAATCAAATAAAAATATCGGTAAAGATTTTTAAAATCAAATCAATACATTAAAATCTTATAAGAATGTATACATGTTATACAGGCATTCTATATCACATGCTTAATATTAGTACAGTGTATTAATAGTATCAGTATATAAATCAGTAACAATAATAATTCAGTGGCAGGAGCAGTAGAATAATGTAATAATAATAAATTCATGTAGTAACAATAAATCCATACAATAATAAGAAAAATGTCTCAAGAACAAGCATTTCAGTAGTCACACTAAACAAGTAAGTAGTTCTAGCTATCACGGTATTTTTTTAGTGTTATTATCAGTGTTAATAAATTGTTGGCTTAGTAAATGGAGTCACCACTCTTTGCCTGACAGCACAGTAAACTAAATCTAAGGTTTTAGTTGAATTAAATCACTATTTTTAGACATCAAAATAAATTTTGGAGCAGATAAAAATTACTATATTTTCAAAATCACTTGGTAAAAATCTTAAATAAATACTCAAAATATTCATAATCTAAATCTCTATAATATACAAAAGGTTAAGCCATGAAAGTTTTGCCAATGCAAAGTTATTCATATTTTTTGTTAACGAAAAACACAAATTTGACAAGAAAAATACCAAAAACACAAAATCTTTGAAATATAAAATAAGGTAAAGGTTCCTTACAGTGAGACGAGCAAATATCTCAATTACCCCGACTGACAAAAATTGAACTGCAACCTTCAAATTTAGGTTTCCTCTTTTCTCTTTCCTCTTAAAAACTCAAGCCATTTCTTTGTTGTTGAATTAAAGAGGAGAAAATGGGACCTTGTAAACCTGTGTTGGATATTTTCCTAAGGAGACAAATTTGAATCTACCTTAGCTAAAAAAGGGCTTTGTACCATATCGATCATATCCTATTGATTCATATCTCAAGAATTTAATGCCACTAAGGAGCGTATTGGCTCTGGTCATAACCTATATTTTGTGGTGCCATTTGGCGGCAAACTACCCGGGTCATAACTTTTTATACTACGGTGCCATTTAGCGACAAAATTGTCAGTTAAAGGACATGTACCATATCCTTATTGGTAGAAGATTGTTTTGAGAATGGATTCTAATGATATTTTGAACTAAGCATTAGCTTTTTATGACCTGAGGTAAATTTTAATTTGTCCATCTAGGCAAATTATTGTAGAGGGAAGATGAATTTTTCTTTAAGTATTTGATAGTGAAATTTAAAATTTTAAATATATTTGGATTTTGAATTTCTGGAATTTTGGATTTTTGGAGTATCTGGGTGGCATTTAAAATGTTTGAAATTAACCCTTTCGATTGAGATTAGCATTCAACACGGCCATCATTTGGGTGTTTGGGGTCCTTTCCATTTATTGATTGAACCTTATTAACTCGACCGAGCTGTTGATCGAGGATCAAGTTTCTTGTAGGCTTTATGGTTTTGGTAGTGAATTCTCTTGATTATAGGTCTTGAAGGCATAATATGAATGTATTAAAATAAATATATCGATCGTCACAATCATATATTTATTTGATGGTTCGAACTCTGTCAACTCTTATTGATCCACATAGAAGAATCAGGTTCAAACTTAAATTCACTAATTGACCCATGAAGCATCTCTAAATGTCATGTGTGTACCAATAATACGCTCTCCAGGGCCCATGCGAGTGTTTAAGGAAATTTTATAATTGTTTATTGAACCTTGTCAAATCCAATCTGCCCTTATAGGAGGGTCGGGTATCATAGGCTTTGTGCCTTTATTAAGGAATTCATATTGTTATAGGACTTGAAGGTCTAATATGAATGTATTTAAAACAAATAAATCAGTTGCCACAACCGTGTATTTTTTTGAAGGTTCAAACCCTATCGACTCCTATTGATCCATATAGAAGGATCGAGTTTGAACTTGAATTCAATTATTGACCAGTGCAGCATCCCTGACATCACGTGTGTACCAATAACACGCTCGTCGGGGCCCATGCGGGTGTTTGAGGGTATTTTATAATTATTTGTTGATCCTTGTCAACTCTTGTTGACCCGTATAGGAGGATCGAGTTTCATAAGCTTTGTGCCTTTATTAGTGAATTCATATTTTTATAGGCCTTGAAGGCTTAATATGAATATATTTAAAACAAATATACTGGTCGCCACAACCGTATATTTGTTTGAAGGTTCGAACCCTGTTAACTCCTATTGATCCGTATAGAAAGATCAGGTTCAAACTTGAATTTACTTATTGACCCCTGCAGCATCCCTAAACATCATGTGTGTACCAATAACATGCTCGTCGGGGCCCATGCAGGTATTTGAGGGCATTTTATAATTATTTGTTGAACCTTATAGACTCCTATCGAACTGTATAGGAGGATCGAGTTTCATAGGCTTTGTACCTTTATTAGTGAATTCATATTTTTATAGGCCTTGAAGGCCTAATATGAATGTATTTAAAATAAATACACAGGTCACCACAATCATGTATTTATTTGAAGGTTTGAACCCTATCGACTCCTATTGATCCACATAGAAGGATCATGTTCGAACTTGAATTCACTTAGTGACCCGCGCAGCATCCCTAGACGTCACGTGTATACTAATAGCACACTCGTTGGCGAGCATGTGGGTGTTTGAGGGCATTTTATAGTTGTTTATTGAACCTTATTAACTCCTATCAACCCATATAGGAAGATCGGGTTTCATAGGTTTTGTGCCTTTATTAGTGAATTCATATTTTTTATAGGCCTTGAAGGCCTAATATAAATATATTTAAAACAAATACATCGGTCGCCACAACTGTGTTTGAAGGTTTAAACCCTGTCGACTCCTATTGATCCGCGTAAAAGGATAGGGTTTGAACTTGAATTCACTTATTGACCCGCGCAGTATCCCTAGACATCACGTGCGTACCAACAACATGCTCGTCGGGGCCCATGCAGGTTTACATTTGCATACCCCCTTTCAGTGTACCTATGTGTATACAAACTACAGTGTATATGTGGGGGGCATTTTAAACATTTGATGAGTCTACTATGATAACTTGTAGAGGTTTATCTTTGTCGTAGCACTTCGATGTTTGTTCGTAGATGACACTTGATGCATAATCACTATTCATTAGAGAGTTTGCCACAATAATCTTATCCAACTCAATGTTCATGGCCTAGTTGAACTAAGATTCGCTCACTCATGATTTGATCTGGTTCTCTTCCTAGAACTCGTATAGGAATAAATGTGCGACTCTTTGATCATGCCATCATCATCATTTTCTATTATTGGCTTAAATAAAGAATCAATCATCTCAACTTTAGATAAACTAAAATTCTTATTGACTGTAAAGATGTTCTCAGCATTCATTGCATGGAATTTGTTGTCACCCACAACACCTCGTAGGTGCATATATCTGCTACATTCCACCTACCTTTGTTCATTGAGGATCAATGCATCTGCTTGTGTTTCGATGTAAACTGTGTGTCATGGTCGCATTCATTCCACATCAATCGTCGTTGCCCGTAAGAATGTTGCAGTATTTGCTATTTGTGGCTAGTTTCCACTAGTAGGTGCATCATTTTATATACGAGATATCTTGTATCGCTACTAGTAGCTACTTATATTTTATCATATGCTACATCATGTATATCTTCAAAGAGCATTATTGCACTGATTGGATAAATGTTGTATATTATTTATATTTTGTTGCATGCATCAAACCACTATGCTCATGCTACGTTGATTTTCTTCGCTTACAGGACATGACATGCTTGTTCTTTTATAAGGGTATTTTAGCTTGATTGAAATCCTATGTAAAGCCTTTGGATTTTGGATTGGACAATTGCAAATTGATTAATCATCTCCTTAGTTACCTTTGGAAGCCTTCATACTCTTTCAAACTCTAAACCCTAAACCTTAAACCTTAAAGCAAGATAATCAACTTGCATATAATTACATATTATGCCACTCAACATGACATTTTTATTGAAACCTCCTTGTAGACCCTTAGAAATGATTTGAACTTATTCATAATCATTATTGCAATGATTTGAACCCATTATGTCCCATGGTTGGTCCAGGTTAACCAAGTTTGACCAATGGAATCCTTAAACTCTAAAACTTGAGCATATGCATGAAACATCTTGCAAGCATGGATCCAAACCCTAGGATTGATCCCTAGGCCTCCTACAATAATCCTTGAGCATGCATAAACCTAATTTGACCTATGGTTGATCATGGTTAACCATGAATGGTCATGTTGATCACATGGATCCCCTCTGACCTAAAACATAAATTCTTGTGAATAATCTCTTTTAAATCAAACCAAAGCATGCTAATCATTCCAAATAATCAATCAAACATGTTTGAGTGCATTAAAACCCATGTTGAGCAATGGTTAACCAAATCCACTTTAACGATCACTTTGACCTAAATATGGATACCAAGCATTTCATCATATGTAGATCATGACTTGCCATCAAATCACTTTTAATCAATTGAATGAACCATTAAAAACCCAATGGACTTATCCATTGGGTCTGCTCAACCCTGATTAACCAAGTCAACTTAGATTGATCAAATGTCCCATATGGCCTTCCTCTTCGAATTCAAGTAACCCTAGTGGACCCTTGACCTTCAAATCATACAAATAAGTCCATTAGGTCCCCAAGAGCCTTTCCTAGCCTGCCCAATGCTTTGAACCATCTAGTTCATCCAGTTGGGCTAATCCAAGTGGTTCAATTGAGACATTTCATTTCTTATGCTTAATTGAACCAAACCATTACTTATATTGCATACTAATAGGTCCCTTCCTAGCAAACCCAACCCATAGGCTAGCCTAGGTTAGCCAAATTAGCTAACCCAAGCTCACCAAAGTGGGATTTCATGAGTCATATTCTTGCTAAGGCTCAACTAGGCTGAACGAGTGCATAAACCTTCTTCCACTGGACCCAAGAGCATGCCTAGCCAACCCCAAGCCTTAGCCCTACTTGAGCTTTTCAAAAAACTCAATAAATTGACTATCATTTCATTGGTTCAATCATAACTTCCTAGCCAATTCATCACATGCTTATAGTCTTCTACAAACACATGATTGAGCTCCATTGAACTATCCCCAACTAGCTTAATGGCCTAATTTGGCCTAAGATGGCCAGAATGCTGGCTAGATACACATACAAACTCCTATAAATACCCCCAATTTTTGTGAATAAGGGTTCTAAATTTTCATTCACTAAGTGTTGTTCATGAATTTTTAGTTATCCCTGAGCTTCATTATCCTTCTAATGAGCTATACAGGCAAGTTCGAGCATGTTCAGAAGATCCTTTTATAGAAAAAATCCATATCCTAATCTACTACTCCACATGCTTTATTGTTTTAAGGAGAAGTGTTTTGCAAGCCCAATCAATCCTTCCTGATGCAAAATCCTTCAATTATCCCTGAATTAAGGTACTTTTCCTACTCGAGCCTAGATTTAAGGAAGTGTGAGAAATTAAGAAAGAAACCTTAATCCATAATAATCTAGAAATTGGATTGATTGTTCCTTATCTGTAGATTCTACTGGGTCAAATTGGAAGGGATCTGCCCAGTAGATTAGATGTATGAGCCAAGAAACTATGAACTTATAATTTATGATTAGTTTAGAAAATTGAACTTATAATTTTCTCACTATCTCACTCCCTTGAGTGTGTGTATGTACAATCAGCAAATTTAATATCCACCAATACATGCCTTGACTCAAGAAAAGTAAAAATAAATGAAAGTAAAAATACAAACTCTACAAAACACTTAACCTTATTATGCCCAATCTTTAGCTGATCAATTCACACAGTGTATGGTGGATCTAAAATGGTAGGTCATAAAAAAACATATATACAATAATAACATTAACATGAGATATTATGGTAAAGAATCCAATAATATTTGTTATCATCAAAACATAAGACTCGGGTCCAAATTTGCAACGATCTTCTCTTTTTTTATGATGACAAATATTGTTGGTTTTGATTTCAAGTTAAATTTTTGATATGTCCTAAGCTCCCAATTATTAATTGAATTTTTAAAAATAGGGAGAGTTTTTTTTTTTTTTAATGAGGAATAAAAAGAACACAAAAAATGAGCAAGAAAATAAAGGAAAACTAGTGCACTAATCATAACAAAGTAGAAAGTACAAACAACCAACAACATACTACTTCCTATTTTGATATCCCAAAAAGGATGAACAATTAAACAAAAATACCAAAATAAAATAGAAATCACATGATAAATAGAAAATAATATAGACAAAAAATAAAATAAGATAAACCAAAAATACGAAGAGCCCTGATCAAGTAGATGTGGGGGTGGTGGTTGGTAGTATCAATGAATATAAGTGAATTGCTCTCCAAACAAGGCCATATCATTTTCATGTTGTTGGTGCTGCTCTGCTACATAGTTATCAAAGTGGGAATCCCACATATCTAATTTATAAAGCAATATATCATACTGAGAGGGCTACTGAATAAGCAGGTGATGTAGCTGGTGCTGGTGCTCGACTTCCCTTTGCTTCCTCTAACCCGGGGATAACATAGTGAACATTTTGATGATGAGCACTATGAAGGATATGGAAGGAGCTATTTGAGTGGGAAATTGGAAGATTGTATGGTGGTGTAGGGAATTGGAAATTCTATTTGGATTCAAGAATAAAAGCACTAATGTAACCTACGAAAACATATGGCATTCTTTTATTTCTAGGATATCGAATGCAGGTAAGATTCTTAAAGTATTGAATAATTAAATCAAAACATTGAAATTAATTTTAGTCATTATAAAATAGGTGGTGAGGGATAGAAGAGGTGTGTGTTTATTAGATCCCCAACTTTTAGAATGACTGAATTTTAATTATATTGTATAATCCAAGCATATTAAACAAATGTATTAATGTGAGGAATGTGGTAGTTAATAAATGACTCCCTAAGGGTGGTGTTAGAAAGTGTCCAATCATAGTAAGGGAGAAAAGCTAAAGAGTGAGCTTTTTTCCTAGTGGTAGAAAGATGTATGAACTGGTCAAAGTCTTAGTAAATGATTTCAAAAGGCCTTCTATTGACATAGGATTTGAGGGCAGTGCCCTCACTGTTGATTTGAAGGCTTGCAAAGAATTCAAAAAGAAGTTCAGAGTTGAAAGGGTAGGCAAGAGTGAGAATGAATTGAAAGGTAATGCAAGCAAAGAGAGATATTACCTGGAAGTTTAGATCTTCCTGATTTATGATTTTTAGGTTGTGATTCTGGAAGCCTTATAATGATTGTATGCCTCTTCATCAACTACTTCAAAAAAGCGAGGATCTATAGAATATCAAGAGGAGCTTCCGAAGAGATCTCATTATTGCTTTCCATTGGCCATTGCAATGAGTATGGTCTTAGGGAGGAATGAAGAAGATTTGAAAAGAGTTTAGTGAAGAAAAATGTTATTTCTACCCATTAAATAGAAATGGACCATAACATGCATTAAAATATAATATCATACAGTACGATATAATATCATCAGTATGATCAAGTGCATTCAGTTCGTCCAGTCCGCTCAGTCAAAAAAGTGCTCTTATCATACAATACAATCAAAATTATACTTGATGATCAATATAAAGATAGTTATCTTGAGGAGTTAGTTTGGACGATCATTTCTAAAGCATCATGACTTAGGCATGAATATCTATAACATCTAATTTAGCCCCTAAGGTACTAAAAGTTTCGAAGGAAAGGGTTTTAGTACAGATATACGTTAGTTGATTTTCAATAGCAATATGATATAACTTTATTCCCCCCTTAGTTATATAATCCCAAATAAAATGATGCATAATGTCTATGTGTTTGTTCTGGGAGTATTGAATTAGATTTTTGGAAATGTAAATGACGTTAGTGTTGTTGTACATAATAGGAATGATGCCTACATGTAGTTCAAGATCTAAGATTTATTATTTTAGCCATAGGACTTGTGCAACACTGCTTCCTATAATTATGTATTCTATTTTAATAATAGATAGAGCTAAATAGTTTTATTTTTTTATTGGACTAGGAGATTATAGCTTGACCTATAAATTAACAAGTTCTAGAAGTACTTTCATATCAACTTTATATCATGTATAGTCTTAATCAAAATATTATAAAATTTTGAAAGAGGTGTTATGTCTAGGATACCAGATTCATAGGTTATGCATTCCTAGAAGATATCTAGTAATTCTATTAATAACATTCATATGGGATTCGTTGAGATCAGCTTTAAATCTAGCATAGATATATACACTAAATATGATATCAGGTCTGCTGGTAGTCAAGTAAAGAAGTGATTCAATTATCCCTCTATACTTCTTCTACTCAACTAATTTTTCATTAGGATCCATATCTAATTGAATGGTGGAGTTCATTAGGATCATTATGCATCTCATATTTTTAGGAATATCTATAATATATTTTTATTGGTTAAGGAAAGTTTCATAATCCCTTTAATTCACACTAAATCTAAGAAAAACGGTAAGTTCTTCCATCATGCACATCTTAAACATCTCACTCATTATTTTTGAGAAATCATCGCACATTCTTTTTTGTTGATCCAAATAGTATATTATCAACATAAATCTAGATAATGAGTAGATATTCTTCTTCTTTCTTTAGGAATAGGATGGTGTCTACACTACCTTTAACAAATTTTCTAACTAGAAAAAATGTTCTCAACTTTTCATACCAAGCTCTAGCTACTTGCTTCAATCCATATAATGCATTTATTAATTTAAATACATGATAGGGAATTTGAGAATTCTCAAAACTTAGGGGTTGTTTAACGTAAACATCTACTTTTATCACCCCATTTAGGAAGACATTCTTTATATTCATTTGATATAACTTGAATCCTCTAAAGCGGACAAAGGCTAATAGCACTCAAATGACTTATAGTCTAGCTACATGGGTAAAGGTTTCTTCAAAATTAATTCTTTTAACATGATTGTATCACTTTGCAAGTAATCTAGTCTTATTTTTGTCACTATGCTAGAGCTATTCATTTTATTCTTAAAACCCCACTTAGTCCTTACAACACTATGGTCTTTAGGTGTTCTAACTAGCGTTCAAACATTATTCCTAACAAATTAGTCCAATTCTTCTTGCATGGCTAGGATCCATTATACATCAGATAATACTTGATCTATGTTTGAGGGTTCTACCAATGAGATGCAATCACAGTGACTAACTTCTTTTCTAGCTCCATGCTTAGTTCTTACTCCTACTGATGGATCTTCTATAAAGAGCTCCTTGGGGTGACTAGATGAATATCTCTATTCTCTAGGTAATGGGTCTTGAGGCTCTACTATATTTTCTAGGTTAATAGATTCTACTCTTTGGGTGACCTCAGCCATTTCAAAAATATTGCCTAAATGGTGATTGGTAGCTCAGATCTTGATTTCAACTAATTATCGCGTACGATATGTATCATCTAATATGATTAGTTCAAATGGCTTTAATTATCATAATTAGCTTTTTTAATGATTTTCTGATTAACTGATCATATAGTATTATATGTATTTTATAGTATAATTAGTTTAGAAAATTAAACTTCTAATTTTGTCACTATCTCACTCCCTTGAGTGTGCGTGTCTATAGTCCCAAGTTTAGCATCTATCAAAAACATGACTTAACTAAAGAAAAGTAAAATAAATGAAAGAAAAAATATATACTCTTCATAATACTTAACCCTATTTTACCTAATGGCAAGGTTTGGGAACTCTTGATTGATAGTGGCTGCACTAAAAACATCATTTCCCGATCTTTAGTACAAACCCATCAGCTCAAAACAACAAGAAATCCATAACAATACAAGATTAATTGGGTAAAAGGGGAATTGACATTCAAGTAAAAGAAATGTGCCAGGTGATCTTCTCCATTGGATGATAATATGTGTGACATATTATGTGATGTCTTAGATATGGACGCGTGCCATCTGGTTTTAGGATGGCTATGGAAGTTCAAATGCCGGTGTTACCTATAACAGTCGAGCTAATGTCTATTCCCTAGAGTGGAAAGGCTAGCGCCAAAGAATCATTGCATCATTGCATAAATAGTAAATCTCAAATGCAGTAGCAGTATAATCTATAAATAATAAAACACTACGATACGAAAGATAGTAAAGTTGTAAACTAGTACAAGTGTCAAATCTATAAAGAAATTATTGTATCAGTAATACCAATCAGTATATAATTATATAAAATATCAAATAAAATATCGGTAAAGATTGTTAAAATCAAATCAATACATTAAAATCTTATAAGAATGTATACACGCTATACAAGCATTCTATATCACATGCTTAATATTAGTACAATGTATTAATAGTATCAGTATATAAATTAGTAACAATAATAATTTAGTGGCAGGAGCAGTACAATAATGTAATAACAACAAATTCATGTAGTAACAATAAATCCATACAATAATAAGAAAAATGTCTCAAGAACATGCATTTTAGTAGTCAAACTAAACAAATAAGTAGTTCTTGCTATCACGGTGTTTTTTTAGTGTTATTATCAGTGTTAATAAATCGTTGGCTCAGTAAATGGAGTCACCACTCTTTGCCCGTCAACACAGTAAACTAAATCTAATGTTTTAGTTGAATTAAATCACTATTTTTAGAAATCAAAATAAATTTTGGAGTAGATAAAAATTACTATATTTTCAAAATCACTTGGTAAAAAATCTTAAATAAATACTTAAAATATTCATAATCTAGATCTCTATAATATACAAAAGGTTATGCCGTGAAAGTTTTGCCAATACAAAGTTATTCATATTTTTCGTTAACGAAAAACACAAATTTGACAAGAAAAATACCAAAAATACAAAATCTTTGAAATATAAAATAAGGTAAAGGTTCCTTACAGCTAGATGAGCAAATATCTCAATTAGCCCAACTGACAAAAATTGCACTGCAACCTTCAAATTTAGGTTTCCTCTTTTCTCTTTCCTCTTAAAAACTTAAGCCATTTCTTTATTGTTGAATTAAAGAGGAGAAAATGGGACCTTGTAAACCTGGGTTGGATATTTGCCTAAGGAGACAAATTTGAATCTACCTTAGCTAAAAATGGGCTTTGTACCCTATCGATCATATCATATTGATTTATATCTCAAGGATTTGATGCCACTAAAGAGCGTATTGGCTCTGGTCATAACCTGTATTTCGTGGTGCCATTTGGCGGCAAAACCACTTAGTTCAGAGGGCCCCGGGTCATAACTGTTTATACTGCGATGCCATTTGGCGGCAAAATTGTCAGTTAAAGGACACGTACCATGTCCTTATTGGTAGGAGATTATTTTCAGAATGAATCTTAATGATATTTTTGACTAAGCATTAGATCTTTGTGAGCTGAGGAAAATTTTAATTTGTACATCTAGGCAAATTATTGCGGAGGGAAGATGATTTTTTCTTTAAGTATTTGATAGTGAAATTTAAAATTTTAAATATCTTTGGATTTTGAATTTCTGGAATTTTGGAGTATTTGGGTGGCATTTAAAATGTTTGAAATTAACCCTTCCGATTGAGATTAGAATTCAACACGACCATCATCGGGGTGTTTGGGGTCATTTCCATTTATTGATTGAACCTTATCGACTCGGCCGAGCTGTTAATCGAGGATCTAGTTTCTTGTAGGCTTTATGGTTTTGTTAGTGAATTCTCTATATTATAGGCCTTGAAGACCTAATATGAATGTATTAAAAGAAATATATCGATCATCACAATCATATATTTATTTGATGGTTCGAACTCTGTCAACTCTTATTGATCCACATAGAAGAATCGGGTTCGAACTTGAATTCACTTATTGACCTGTGAAGCATCTCTAAATGTCACGTGTGTACCAATAACACGCTCGTCAGGGCCCATGCGAGTGTTTGAGGAAATTTTATAATTGTTTATTGAACCTTGTCGAATCTAATCTGCCCGTATAGGAGGATCGGGTATCATAGGCTTTGTGCCTTTATTAAGGAATTAATATTATTATAAGACTTGAAGGCCTAATATGAATGTATTTAAAACAAATAAACCAGTTGCCACAACCGTGTATTTGTTTGAAGGTTCAAACCATACCGACTCCTATTGATCCATATAGAAGGATCGGGTTTGAACTTGAATTCACTTATTGACCAGTGCAGCATCCCTAGACATCACGTGTGTACCAATAACACGCTCGTCGGCGCCCATGCGGGTGTTTGAGGGCATTTTATAATTATTTGTTGAACCTTATCGACTCCTCTTGACCCGTATAGGAGGATCTGGTTTCATAAGCTTTGTGCCTTTATTAATAAATTCATATTTTTATAGGCCTTAAAGGCTTAACATGAATATATTGAAAACAAATACATCGATCGCCACAACTGTGTATTTGTTTGAAGGTTCAAACCCTGTTAACTCCTATTGATCTAAATAGAAGGATCAGGTTCAAACTTGAATTTACTTATTGACCTGTGAAGCATCCCTAAACATCACGTGTGTACCAATAACACACTCGTTGGGGCCCATGCGGGTGTTTAAGGGCATTTTATAATTATTTGTTAAACCTTATAGATTCCTATGAAATAGTATAGAAGGATCGGGTTTCATAGGCTTTGTACCTTTATTAGTGAATTCATATTGTTATAGGCCTTGAAGGCCTGGTATGAATGTATTTAAAATAAATACACATGTCGCCACAAACGTGTATTTATTTGAAGGTTTAAACCCTATCGACTCCTATTGATTCGCATAGAAGGATCGGGTTCAAACTTGAATTCACTTAGTGACCTGCGCAGCATCCTTAGATGTCACATGTGTACTAATAGCACACTCTTTGGGGACCATGTGGGTGTTTGAGGGCATTTATAGTTGTTTATTGAACCTTATCGACTCCTATCGACCCGTATAGGAAGATCGAGTTTCATAGGTTTTGTGCATTTATTAGTGAATTCATATTTTTTAATAGGCCTTGAAGGCCTAATATAAATATATTTAAAACAAATACACTGGTCACCACAACCGTGTTTGAAGGTTCAAACCCTGTCGACTCCTATTGATCCGCATAAAAGGATTGGGTTTGAACTTGAATTCACTTATTGACCCGTGTTGTATCCCTAGACATCACGTGTGTACCAATAACATGCTCGTCGGGGCACATGTAGGTTTATGATTGCATACCCCCTTTCAGTGTACCCATGTGTATACAAACTATAGTGCATATGTGGGGGGGGGGCATTTTAAACATTTTATGAGTCTTCTATGATAACTCATAGAGGTTTATATTTGTCATAGCACTTTGATGTTTGTTCGTAGATGGAACTTGATGCATAATCACTATTTAGTAGAGAGTTTTCCACGATAATCTTATCCAACTCAATGTTCATGGCCTAATTGAACTAAGATTCACTCACTCATAATGATTTGAGCTGGTTCTCTTCCCATAACTCATATAGGAATTAGTGCGTGACTCTTTGTCATGCCATCATCATCATTTTTTATTATTGGCTTAAATAAAGAATCAATCATCTCAACTTTAGATGAACTAAAATTCTTATTGACTGTAAAGATGTTCTCAGCATTCACTGCATGGCATTTGTTATCACCCATAACACCTCGTAGGTGCATGTATCTGCTATATTCCACCTACCTGCTACGTTCCACCTACCTTTGTTCATTGAGGATCAATGCATCTGCTTGTGTTTCGATGTAAACTATGTGTCATGGTCGCATTCATTCCACATCAATCATCTTTTCCCGTAAGAATGTTGCAGTATTTTCTATTTGTGGTTAGTTGCCACTAGTAGGTGCATCATTTAATATACGAGATATCTTGTATCGCTACTATTAACTACTTATATTTTATCATATGCTACATCATGTATATCTTCAAAGAGCATTATTGCGCTGATTGGATAAATGTTGTATATTATTTATATTTTGTTGAATGCATCAAACCACTAAGCTCGTGGTACGTTGATTTTCTTCGCTTATGGACATGACATGCTTTCTTGTATATATGCATTGCATGCATCACTAACCTCCTTATGCATGATGATTAGTGAATGATTGTATTTATTTATGTGCTCTTTCATTGTTATTTATGACAGGGAGCATTGTATATGATGCAAGACTTCTATCATCACCCTTCAAGCTCATGTAACAATTGTTGTGTGCATGAAGAAATCCTTACAATAATTTGCAGGAGCTCACATGTAGGCTATAACATGTTCCCTACTCATGCTGGCAAGGAATCTATTGTGCTCATCAGGTTCTTCTTCATGTAAATTTGTAGGAAGTCTTATTACTTTCATTAAGAGCAAATTCAAATGGATTAGTACATCCTTTAAAGGGGTTCTTCTTCGTTGGTGCCTTCAAGCTCTCTTCACAAGTTTATAATTTGACATTGGATGCTTTATACTGCTTGTGTATAGGCTATGGTGAGCATTACAAAGCTTTTAATCTCCTTGAGAATAAATCATAGCTTGCATGATGAATTTTCCTCATCAATTTCTTTTACAATAGATTACGTACTCCAAATCTTTTGTTATTCAAGAGTTTCTCCCCGCAAGTTTATGTTGATGGCTTGTTCACTACAAATTCCACATTGCCTTTGCACTTTTTCTTAAAACCAAATGGCATGCAAAAATGTATCTATAATAGATCATTTCATTGTATTCAATCAGAGCCAAGTTCAAGTCATGCTCTATGCCATTTGGTTCAAGTTCAAATATCAAATTATTTGAATTCAATTCGAGTTCAAATTCTTTTGTATTCTAATTACGATCATGTTCAAGTTCTTTATGATCCTCTGCATTACTCTTTCGAGCTCAAATCAAGTTTGAATCAAAGATTTTGTTTGATGTTCTATTCTTGTTCAAGTCCCTTGTAATCCATAATTGATTCAATTATGAGTCTTCATTGTTATTTGTTGCAAGTCCAAGTTTGAGTCCTCGTAATCATTTTTTGCAAGTCCAAATTAGTATTCAATTTGATTTTACTTAGGTTCAAGTGTTTTATAAGTAATTTTGTGTTCAAATATGAGTCCTAATCCAAGTCCACAAATTCGTGTTTGAGTTCAAGTATAGTTCAGGCTCTTGATGAACCTCTTCCATTCATTCGAGTCCCCTGCTGTTCATTATCACTTATTTGTATCCAAATTTGTTAAAGTTTATTTCAAATTTCTTGTCATTCATTTAAGTTCAAATCAAGTCCAAAATTTCGTTGTAATTTCTCGAAGTCCTCGTGCATTTTAGGCAAAATTTTGGCAGCCTCCCAGCATCTCCCCGTTCAGGGGAAAAATCAATTAAGAGGCAACCTTTTCCTCATCGCTACTTGAGCGCTTCAGGTAGGTGTCAAGTGACATAGCGGATGCATTTTTTTTAATCCCCACCCGCTACATGAGCGTTTAAGGGTTTTTTTAGTTTTTTTAGTTTTTTAGTTTGTCCCCCTCGTGCTACATGAACACTCCAAGGATTACCTGCCTTGTTGCGAGCGTCGCACTGGTTTCCCTCCCTATTAAGCTACATGAGCACGTATGGGGGTTTGTTGGCTCTTCGCAAGCTTCAGGAGCAGGATTTTTGAGTTAGGTCATTAGAAGCACTGTTCCAATTTCCCTCCCTTTTATGCTACATGAGCGCGTAAGGGGTTTTCCAGCTCATCATAAGCCATGAGAGAAGGATTTGAAAGTTCGTTAGGGATGTTAAGCCCTTATGAACTTAGTCCCAAGCTAACCAAGAGGGGGGGTGAATTGGTATTTTAAAAATTTTCTTTTCACAAAGAGTAAAAACACATAAACCAAAATCACACCACAAAAATAAATACG
>NW_021320037.1:684853-698478 GCF_001605985.2 Dendrobium catenatum
CTTGATCTAAATTTCATTCAATTTACACTTCATGCAATGTTGAACATCTGAATTTTTTTTCAAACATTGTATGGTTTAAGCACTTGTTTGGGAAAGTTTTTTTATTGCTTCTTGAAGCATTTTTTTAATATAAAAATTAAAATTTGTATACTAGAAAGCTGCTTTAAGAAACAGTAATAAGTTAAAGTCCATGATTAATTAGTGTCTTCTTCTGCAATTATGTATTATCAAGAGTAATGTCTAAGATACTAACCAATAACCTCATCACCATCATCCCAATGGATCTAAAATGGAATTTAGTGGATCGCATATTCATTATGGTAGTTTTAAAGGGTTTGCTTTTGCTTTCTAGTTTGTATTAGGTTTTTCTTCTTTTAATGCAATTTGTATTTCTTCAAAAAAAAAGAGTAATGTCTAAGAGGAAATCTCTGAATTTGATTCTGATTTTTTTTAGGATAAACCGATGAAGGGGCCTACGCATTAATAAAAAATAATGATTACAAGGTCCTTAAAGGGAACTCAAGCTCACTACTGCTCCGAAGAGATACAAAAATTAAAAGAACAAAAAAAAACCTATGAGCTCGAGTTCCCTACTAAGTAAAATTACACAGAATCCTAGGTACATTCTATGGTGTACAAGGACGAGCACCCAAAAAATCATAAAGGTACAAAAATAAGTATCCAGCTCAAAAACCTTCTGTTCCACTCAACAGCATGGACATCTGCAAGGAAAAAACTCTGCAAAATAAAGTAAAAGGTAGAAAAACATAATTGATAGAAAAAATATATAAAAAACTTATTATAGCAAACATAATTGTCACAATTACCACCAATACTAAGCCAAAATAGTCTACAGTTATCCAATTTGTAAAGACTCCAATTGCTCAAGCCATTATACCTCAAAAGGAAAAGACCAATAGCAGCAAAATACTGAGGAAAAGCCAAAGGAACCCATATTTTAGTATCCAAAGAATTCCCAAAATGCCAACTAAGAAAATTAAGCCAAACCAAACGACAAGATTCCCACCACCTGCACCAACACATTAAGTAAGCTAGAAAAAAATAGAAGGTCAAAACTGTTGCAATCCATGACCCCTAGTTTGAGATTTTGATGATGACAAATAATGTCGTTTAAATTACTATTTATTGAATACCTTTGATTTCTGCTATTAACTGTGAGTACTAACATTTCAGGAAGATCATAAGTCACTCAACACAATAAGAAGACTCAAGACTGGGTAGAGTAGGAGTGTAAGTTTATAACATTATAATTTTTCATTTATTTTTATTTTTCCTTTTCTTTTTTGAGTCTGGTCATAAATTGCATATAAGACTGAGCAACCATACACACAGAGGGGGAGAGGATTTTTTAAAAGAAAATGCAAATTTTTTTCTCTATTGATCGTATTGTACTAGTTTATATCGTACTGTAAAAGCTGATCTGGCTGAAACATCTTTCTATGAATAGGTCGTACTATACGATTTATATTGTACTGTACGATGTGTTTCTAATCCAAAACCTTAACCTCCAGATTAGTTTAAGTAAGTTTATTTAGCCGTTTGTACTGTACGAAAAGATTCATACTGTACGAAAAGATTCATACTGTACGATATATTTTGAATACTTACTTAAATTAACCCGTGATGAGTGGAATAAATCAAGGATTAATTTCTGATTGGTAATCATACTATACGAATAAGTTCATACCATACGATGAACCGAGACCATTTTTTATCGTCTCACAATTCATCCTGGACGATCCCTTGATTTTGACTAATCGTATTGTACTAAATAGGTCGTACCCTACGATATAAGAGATGAGTTTTGATTGTCCCAGCTATCATCCTATATGAATAGAAGAGATTTGCGTATCATATAATATGAGTTTATATCATACTATATAATATATTCTGAATTTTTGACCTGTTTGTAAACCTTCGTACCAGGATGAAGCTCGTTTGTACTAATCGTACTGTACGATATTAAATCGTACTGTATGATAGTAATGGCTACTTTGAAAAATTCAGGATTTTTTTGAGCCCGTTTTAAGTATCAAAAAATTATGTTTTTGGTATGTGACTGTGAGAGGGGAACGTGATTAGAAAGGGTTTCCTTAGGAGAGAGCTCTTAAGAAGATTTTAAGGTTTGAGAGAGGAAGGAGAAGGTGAGCTTGGTGAGGGAGAAGTAGTGTGAGGGAGATCACACGGTTGTTCCATTCTTGCTGCACTTTATTCCTCCTATAGCCTGAGAAGATCTTGTGGGAGGTTCTCTAAGGGGGACACCCTTCTACATCTGTTTCCTCTAAGGTACTATGCCTTCTCTAAGAGGGAGAAAAATGAGAAGGTACACTACCATCGCCAGGAGGGTGAGAAAGCGCTTGGCACTCCACCACACCAAGTTGGTGAAAGTGAGCCTTATAAGGGCTTCTCCGCCTTGCCGAGGGGGCAAAGGCAGAATTATTATTCAGTAGTGAAATTCCCAGAGTGGAGGACTCTAGGGAGTGGACGTGTCAAGTGACCAAACCACTATAAAATCTCTAGTGTGATTTTTTCTTTACCACTTTTTTTTTTTTTTGCTTACATTTTATTTTCATTAAAATTGCTTTGTGAAATTCATTGTGGAATTCATTTTTGCTATTGGTGTTCAAGTACTCGCTTACGTATTAGTTAAATTTTTCTGTTAAAAATTTTAAAAACATAAAAAATATTAGAACTCGTGTTTAGGATTTTTTATTGCAATATGGATTTTTTTATTACAATAAGTTTTTCGTAATTCCCCCCCCCCCCCCCACCTCACCTCTTGGCACATCTAGTAACTTTAATTGGTATCAGAGCAGGGTTTCAAAAATAATGTTTTAAAAAACCTTAAAAATCGATCATGTCTCATTTTGTTAATCGTAATACTGCAGAGGGTTGCTTAATAACTCGTTCACCTCTTTTTGATAATATCCCGTTTGATTTTTGAAAATTTAGAATGTGTACTTTTTATAGTCTATTGATTACCGCAGGTGGATGTTAGTTAATGATGGTTACGCTACACTGTTTAAACTTGTGAATGGAGTGAAAACACAAGTACCTTTTAATTAATGGAGCAATGAGAGTAGGAATTTATATCAATTGAATGTAAAGTGCTTAAACTGTTTCTTTTATGCATTAAAATCTAAGGACGACATGAGAGTATCTACTTGTACTACTAGTAAGGAGATTTGGGATAGACTATGTGTCACGTATGAAAGAACTAGTGAAGTTAAATAGTCTAGGCTTAATATTCTATTGTATGATTATGAACTCTTTCGTATGAAACCTAGCAAAATAATATTTGACATGTACACTAAGTTCAACCAAATTGTGACATCCTTGCATGCATTAGATAGAGAAATTTTAAATTCTGAAAAAGTTAACAAGATTCTTAGATGCTTACCTAGTTCCTATGATTCTAAAATTACTGCTATCACTGAGTCTAAAGACCTAAATATTTATTCTATTAACAATTTTCTTAGGTCACTCATTGCATATGAGCAAGGGGTGAGTCAAAGGCAAAGTGATGCAGGTGAGAAGAAGAAGAAGCAAACGGTGGCATTAAAAGTAAATAACTCAGAAAGTGAAAGCTCTACATCAGAGAAAGAAGATGACATAGACTTGATGACCCGACAGTTCAAGAACTTTTTGAAAAGAAAATAAAGGCGTCATAAGAACAACTAGAATAAATATAAAAGCTCTAGAACTACTAAAGTTTTATCTGATACAATCTATTTTGAGTGCAGGAAACTAGGTTACCTTCGAGCTGATTGCTCCAACTTAAAGAGTCAGCCAGCTAAGGAAAAAGGCGAGGACAAAGCTTAGTACAAGAAGGGGAAGATGAAGATACAAAAGGATTTTTGGGCCGACTACGCCTCAGAATCATAAGAAGAAGAAGCAGAGGAGGAGGTAACAAATTTTTGTCTAATGGATAATGATAATCTTGATCAATCGGATCAAGATGAGGTATGTCAACTTTCATATGAAGATCTACTGATTATTTCTGAAAAAATTCATGACTCGTTTAGGAAATTAAAAAAGATGCATGCTAGTCCTAATATTGATTTTAGTACTTTACAAATTGAGCATGCTAACTTAATTAAAGAACATTCTGATTTAGATAGAGATCACATGTTCCTTCTTGATGAGTATGATGCATTAAATAAGAAGCATATTAAATTAACAGAAGCGCATGAATCCTTGAAAATAATGCATGTTGAATTAGAAAATACTTTTGATAGACTAGACAAACTTGCATTTGAGGTAGATCATAGTGAACATCTATTAAAATGGAAAGTTGATGGATTAACATATCAAAATAACACATTTAAAGAAAAAATTAAAGAACTAGAAAAGGAAAAGGCATCACTCATATTAGCTCAATCTAACAAACCCCCAGCACTACATGCATCACAAAACTTTAGGAAGAGGTAACACCACTCACATAAGTTAGTAAATCCATTTCCCAGTGTTAGGTGCTTCTCTTATGGCATACTAGGTCACATATCCCCACACATGCATAATTCACCGTAGGACACACCTAGTATGGAGACCTAAATTGCATCCATCATAGCATAACATGCATACATCTCATTCATGCAAGCATAAGGAGGAATCCAAACTCACTTGGGTTCCCAAATCTAACCCTTGAATTAAATTATAGGGATGCTCTCACAAAATACCTAGTGAGAGCATGTGGTACCTGGACAGTGACTACTCGTGACACATGACTAGAGACATGAAGAAGTTCATTTTACTAGAGACCAGTACCGGAGGCAAAGTAACATTGGGAGACAACACTACCAGGAAAGTGGTAGGCTCATGTATTATTGGAAATGCTAAGCATTTTTTAATTGAAAATATTTTATTAGTTGATGGTTTGAAGCAAAACTTACTCAGCATTAGTCAATTATGTGATAAAAGTTTTAACATTAAATTTCTCTCTGATAAATATCTGATTAGTTTAAATGACAAATTTGTTTTAGAAGAAAAATGAATGAACAATATTTACATGTTAGATCTTGATTGCATTGATAGTTTAAATTTTTTTTGCTTAAAAACAATAGTAGATGACTCATGGCTATAACATAGGAGACTATGCCATGGTAGTATGAAAACACTTAGAAACATCACTCAGAAAAACCTAGTTAGAGGTGTACCTAAGTTAGACTTCACTAAGGATTATTTATGTGATGCTTGCCAACTAGGAAAACAAATCAAATCATCCTTTTATTCAATTAAAGATGTGATCACCTCTAGGCTATTAGAAATCCTTCACATAGACTTATTTGGACCCGTCAGCACATCTAGCTTAGGTGGGAAAAATTATGAATTTGTGATTGTAAACGACTTCACTTGATTCACTTGGGTAAGATTCCTAGCACATAAGAATGAGTCGTTTGAGGAATTTAAGATATTCTCCACTTGGATTCAACGAAAATTAGGATGTGAAATCTCAACAATCCATAGTGATCATAGTGGAGAGTTTCAAAATGAAAGATTTGAATCATTTTGCCAAGAGATAGGAATAGAGTATAATTTCTCAGCCCCTAGAACATCTCAACAAAATGGAATAGCATAAAGAAATAATAGAACCTTAGTAGAAGCTACTAGGGCAATGTTAGCTGAGTACACCCTTCCTAGATTTTTTTGGGCAGAAGCAGTAAACACAATGTGTTATGTCTTAAATAGGGTGAGCATTAGGTCAAAGCTGAATAAAACTCCTTATGAACTCCTTAAGGGTCGGACACCGAATCTTTCACACTTACATGTCTTTGGTTGCAAGTGCTTCATCTTGATTAATGGCAAACTTTCTTTAGGAAAATTCGATCCCAAGTATGATGAGGGTGTCTTCTTAGGTTATTCATCTGTAGGTAAGGCCTATATAATCTTTAATAAAAGAACCCTAGTAGTAGAAGGGTCCACCCATATAGTATTTGATGAATCAGATAAGCCCTCTGAATCTAAAATTAAAGAAGATGAAATAGAGGCAATTCAAGAAGTAGAAACTATGACTATAGGAGAAAAGGTAGAACCTCAAGAATCTTTTCCTAGAGAATGGAGATATTCTTCTAGTCATCCTAAAGAGTTAATTTTAGGAGACCCTTCAGAATGTGTAAGAACTACGCATGGACTTAGGAAGGAGGTTAATCATTCAACATTCATCTCTATATTAGAACCCACGAGTATAGATCAAGCCTTAGGAGATTAATTATGGATCCTAGCAATATAAGAAGAACTGAACCAATTCACCAGGAATGATGTTTGGGAGTTAGTCAAGAGACCTAAAGAACATAATATAGTTGGAACAAAATGGGTCTTTAAAAATAAGGTGAATGACTCAGGAATCATAATAAGAAATAAAGTCAAACTAGTAGCTAAGGGGTACAACCAAATTGAGGGAATAGACTTTGAAAAAACTTTGCCCCAGTTGCTAAACTAGAAGCCATAAGAGTGCTCTTAGATTTTGCTTGCTTCAAGAATTTCAAACTATATCAAATGGACGTAAATAGTACTTTTCTAAACGGGGTAATCATGGAGGATGTCTATGTTGAGCAACCCCCCGGATTTGAAAGTTCATAATTTCTAAATCATGTATTCAAATTAAAAAAATGCACTTTATAGACTAAAGCAAGCACCTAGAGCCTGGTATGAAAGACTTAGCTCATTCTTACTGGATAGAGCATTGTAAAGTGTAGTGTGGATACTACGCTCTTTTTACAAAAAGTCAAAGAAGAAATTCTCATTGTTTAGATTTATATGGATGACATTCTATTTTGATCCTAAGACAAACTTTTATGTGATAAATTTTCAAAAATAATGAATAATGAGTTTGAAATGAGCATGATGGGTGAGCTTAATTATTTTCTTAGTTTTTGTGTGAAATAAATGAATAATAGAACATTTCTTAGCCAAACAAAATACATTAAGGATATTTTGAAAAAATATGAAATGGATAGTACTAAGCCCATGAACACTCCAATGATCTCCACGATTCAACTGGATAAAGACCCGAATGGAAAATCAGTAGACCAAAAAAAATATAGATGAATGATTGGATCTCTCCTCTACCTGACTGCCAGTAAACTGGACATAATGTTTAATGTGTGCCTTTGTGCCCGTTTTCAAGTTGATCCTAAAGAGTCTCACATAACTACGGTCAAGAGAATCCTTAGATATCTACTAGGCACTCTGAACTTAGGAATTTGGTATCTTAGGCACAGCACTTCCTGTGAAATCTTAGAGTACTCAGATTCTAATTTTGCAGGATGTAGAGTAGATAGAAAAAGCACCTCTGGTATCTACCAATTCATAGGACAATCGTTAAGTAGGAAGCAAAATTCGATTGCCCTCTCCACAGCCGAGGCAGAGTATTATTTCAGTAGGAAACTGTGTTGCACAAGTACTATTATTAAAGCAACAAATTCTTGATCTTGGATTACCTGTATGAACCATCTTAATCATGTACTACAACACAAGTGCAATTTGCATCTCTAAAAATCTAATTCAACACTCTCGAACAAAATATATAGGCATTATACATCATTTCATAAGAGATCATGTTGCTAAAGGAGATATAGAATTACATCACATAGCTACAGGAAATCAATTGGCAGACATCTTTACAAAGCCACTAGTGTACAACACCTTTAGCACTTTGAGGACAAGACTGGGTGTCATAGACATTAATCCGTAATTCAAAAAAAAAATCTCTAAAGTTGTTCCTGATCGTCACACACTCACTACACCTTCAATTGAACACCGCTTTGAGACAATCCTTCAATATTTTCAACCACACCCACCTCCACCTCCAAGTGATCAGGATCCTCCTTTCTGAAGTGTATCTATTTTTATGATGTTTTTCTTAGTGTTGTTTGTACCTCCTCTTTTTGGTGATGTCAAAAGGGGGAGAAGTCTGTTGTAGTTTGTTTTATTGCTTGCTTAGGCTTATGTTTACGAATGTTTCTTCAATATTTCCAACCACACCCATCTTTACCTCCACCTCCAAGTGATTAGGATCCTCCTTTCTGAAGTGTATCTATTTTTATGATGTTTTTTCTTAGTGTTGTTTGTGCCTCCTCTTTTTGGTGATGTCAAAAGGGGGAGAAGTCTGTTGTAGTTTGTTGTCTTGCTTGCTTAGGCTTATGTTCACATATGTTGCTTATGTTTACTTATGTTTCAATTAAATGCATTTTTCCTTTTCTGTCTATTTTGTGATGTTTTTATTAATTAAAAAAATGCCATTCAAATTTGCTTATACCAAATATAATTTGACATCATCAAAAAGATGAAGATTGTTGAAATCCATGACCCCTAGTTTGAGATTTTGATGATGACAAATAATGTCGTCTAAACTACTATGCATTGAATACAATTAGAATTGTTCGTTTTTCTTTGATTAAGAAAAAGAAGAAAAGAGTTTATAAATTTTTTCTATCGATGACTAGAATGGCGAAATAAATAAAGGTCCATTCTTCTTCTTTTTTCTTTTCTTATTCTTGGTTTACAAATATCCAAATTTTTATGCCTAAGACTCCATAGATAGTTCTAATTGTATGGGAACAGTGATCAATTTTAGTGCGAATTGTTTGTAAGGGAACCCTGCCTTCTCTGATCCATTCGACATTGATTTCAATTATTGTCTGTGGGTACTAACATTTTAGGAAGATCACAAGTTACTGAGGACAATAAGAAGATTCAAGACTGGGTAGAGTAAGAGCGTGAGTTTATAACATTAGAATTTTTCATTTATTTTTATTTTTCCTTTTTTTGAGTTTGGCCACAAATTGCATATAAGACTGAGCAACCATGCACACATACAAGGGGAGAGGGTTTTTAAAAAAAATGCAGATTTTTTCTCTGTTGATCGTACTGTATGAGTTTATATCATACTGTATGATCTGATCTGGCTGAAATGTCTTTTGTGAATAGTTCCTACTGTACGATGTGTTTCTAATCCAAAATCCTAGTCGCCAGATTAGTTTAAGTAAGTTTGTTTAGCCGTTTGTATTGTATGAAAAGATTTGTACTATATGATGTATTTTGAATACTTACTTAAATTAACCCAAGATTAGTGGAATAAATCAAGGATTAATTTCTGATTGCTAATCATATTGTACGAACAAGTGCGTATTGTACGATGAATCAAGGCCATTTTTTATCGTCCTGAACTTCGTCTTGGGTGATCCCTTAATTTTGAGTAATCGTATTATACTAAGTAGGTCGTACCCTACGATGTACAGAGATGAGTTTTAATCATCCCAGCTATCATCTTGTATAAGCAAAATATATTTGACGATCGTACGGTACGAGTTTATATCGTACTGTATGATTGTATTCAAAATTTTTGACCTGTTCGTAAACCTTTGTACCAGGACGAAGCTCGTTTATACTAATCTTACTGTATGATATTAAATCATATTGACGATAGTAACGGCTACTTCAAAAAATTCAGCGATTTTTTTGAGCCCGTTTTGAGTATCAAAAAGTTATGTTTTTGGTGTGTGACTGTGAGAGGGGAACGTGATTAGAGAGGGTTTCCTTGGGAGAGAGCTCTTGAGAAGATTTTAGGGTTTTAGAGAGGAAGGAGAAGGTGAGCTTGGTGAGGGAAAAGTAATGTGAGGGAGGTCACACGCTTGCTCCGTTCTTGCTACACTTTGTTCCTCCTGTGGCCCGAGAAGATATTGTGGGAGGCTCTCTAAGGGGGAGATTCTTCTACATTCGTGTCCTCTAAGGTACTTTGCCTTCTTCAGGAGGGAGAAAAATGAGAAGGTATGTTGCCTTCGCCAGGAGAGTGACAAAGCGCTTGGCACTCCGCCATGCTGGGTTGGTAAAAGTGAGTCTTATAAAGCTTCTCCGCCTTGCTGAGTGGGCAAAATGAGAACTATTGTTTAGTAGTGAAATTCCCAAAGTTGAGGACTCTAGGGAGTGGACGTAGAACAAGTGACCGAACCACTATAAAACCTCTGGTGTGATTTTTCCTTTACCGCTTTTATTTTTTCTTGCATTTTATTTTCATTAAAATTTCTTGGTGAAATTCATTGTGGAATTCGTTGTTGCTATTTGTATTCAAGTACTCGCTTATGTATTAGTTAATTTTTTTGTTAAAAATTTACAAATATAAAAAAATATTAGAACTCATGTTTAAGGTATTTTTATTGCACTAAGTTTTTCGCAATTCCCCCCTCCTCTTGGCACATCTAGTAACTTCAAAAACACCAACCAAAGGTCACCAAATACAAAGGGTACCAGAACATAGAATCAAAAACCCACCACAAAAGCAACCTAAAAATATTAGCCCAAACCCCACCAAAAAACACCCACCAGCTACACCAACACAGCCAAAGGCAAGAAATAACCAGAGGGCCAAAGAAACAGCCAAAACTCCCAAGACCAACCGATCTAACCAAAACAAGCAGTAACCTAAAAATACCAATAACATCCAACAGCCTAACAAAAGAACACAAAACCTCACCAAAAAAAACTATGTCTGACAACACAGCACAAAATAAACCCAGAGAAAACAACCCAGGCCTCCATACCATACAAACCCTCAGCCAAACCAAGAACCGAAACAACAAGATAAAGAAAATCCGCAGCAGATAGCCTCAAATAAGACAGGGAGCCAAAAAACTTGGGAAAACCAGCAATTAGAGAAAAGCTCCAGCCACACAGAAAAATCCCAAAGGTTAAAGCAGAAAACCACCAGGAAATAGCAGCTACCACCCCCTTAGATAAAAACATAAGGAACATTAATTTTATCCAGCTTTAACAAGCCCTTAACAGGAAGGGGCAGTTAGCAAAACTAAAATCCTTCATAGAGTCCTAAATATAACCCAACTTAGCCATGGCATTAGCACAAGCATTCTCATTCCTTTCAATAGATGAAAAGGAAAAGTTAATCATGTTCAAAATCCTTTGAATACCCCTCTTAATGTAAAACAAATTAGAAGAGCAATTATTCTCGTTTCTCAAAATAAGGGAATCGAAACAATAAGAAGAACTGACCTCCACTATAATATTAATGCAATCAAGAGAGAGACATAATCTAACCCCATAAAGGATAGCAAAAGAGAGAGCAGTAATCACATTCCCATTATAAATAGGCCTAGCAAAACCAATAATGTCGTTACCATTGGAATCCCTTAAGATACCACCACAACCAACCAAATTCTTATTAACAAAACCATATACATTTAACTTAAAGGAATTAACAGGAGGTTTAAGCCACACAATACTTCTAGTAACTTTACAACTATTATCCCCTTCGAACTTAATCCCAAAATCAATAGCAGCTGTGTGGTACTTAGTAAAATTCTTGGAAGAAATTAAATTGGCAGCAAAGAGGTTCCTAATTTTATCTTTCACATTATGAATAATCCTAAGGTGATTCATAGGCACACCATTATAGCGAAAATTATTTCTATCCAACCATAAAAATCGAAGGATCAGAGCAGGGATAACATTCCTAATATGACCTTTGAACTTAACAAACCTACAATTCAATAAAACATAAATAGAGGCCTTAGCGTTGAAGCAATTTAAATAGAAAATATTCTCAAAATAAGTCCAGGCCTTAACAGCACAAGGGCCAGAGACAAACACATGGTGTATATTATCCAAGTGGAAGCAACATTGACATTTAGAAACCAGAATGAAACCACATTTAATCAAATTATCATCAGTTGGAATAAAATTATGAAGAATCCGCCAAACAAAAATAGAAACCGTAGAGGGAATACTATGGTGCCAAAGCATGTTGTAAATATTCGAGGCTTCTTTCAAAGTTCTAAAAGAATGACAGGCACCCTTTAAAGAAAATTTATCATCTCTATTGAAAGAACAAATCTGAACATCAGGAGAGTTCAAATTTAAAGGAATCTGCAAAATTTGATGAATCAAGAAATTTGGCAGCACGTTAGAGAGCTTCTCAATATCTTAACCATTATTCATGAAAAAATAATTAACCTTTATAGAACCATTATAAGAAGTATTAAGAATAGAATCAAGGGAGTAACCATTCAACCAACGATCCTGTCAAAAGAAAATATTACCATCACCAAAGCCCCAACAGATAAAAGGCTCAACCATACATTTTACTTTGCAAAGGTGCTACCAAACTTTAGAGTTCCCTTTAAAAAAATAACACATAGTGGGATGCATATTACCACAATACTTAACATTATTAAAATTAGCCCAAAGGCTCATGTTAGCATAAAAAGTATACCACAATTTGAAAGCAAAAGACTAAGCCAAATCCTACAAAGACTTACACCCCAAAGCCCCTTCATCTAAAATACCACAGCATTTATTCCACGAAGACCAATGAATTTTAGAACTACTAATATTCCCTTTCCAAAAGAATTTATTAATAATTTTCTCAAGCCTATCACACACAGCCTGAGTAGGAAATAAAGTTTGAAAGCTATAAACAAGAATAGAACAAAGGACACTTTTAATAAGAGTAAGCCTACCACCAAAACTAAGAAAATTGGAATCCCAAGAAAGGAGCTTGTTCTGCACAGTCGAAATTAAATCATCAAAAAGAAAAAAAATTCCTACCCTTATAAAGGGGCACACCAAGATACTTTAAGGGAAAACCAACATGATTGAAACCAGTTAAATTTTTAATAGCAAGAATACGATCCAAAGTCACTTTCTTAGCCGAAATAAAGACACATTTATGACAATTAAGGGTCAAACCACTCACCAATTCAAAATATTTAAAGAACTTCAATAATTTTCTAATCCAATTTAAAGAAACATTAGTAAAAATAATAAAGTCATCCACAAAACATAAATGAGAAATATGGAAACCTCCGAAAGTTTTAAAATACAAGCTAGGAGACTTATCAAAGAGATCAACCAGCCCTCTAGAAAGGTAATCCTCAGCAATAATAAAAAGAGCCGGAGAAATGGGATCCCCTTGTCTCAAACCATGAGAAGCTTTAAAAAAATTATGAGATTTACCATTAACAATGATAGAGAAATGCGGACTTTCAATACAAAGCTTAATGAGATTGATAAACTTAAGATCAAAACTAAATAACTTCATAATATCATAAAGAAAGTTCCAATCAATATTATCATCAGCCTTAGCAATATCTGTTGCGGATCTATGGTTTATGATGTTGATGATAGCAAACATTCCTTATTTCTCTATGATTGCCTTATGTGCTAACGTTTCAGGTCCACACGATCAGACTGCAATTTAAAACCAGCTCAAGATTGGGTAGACTAGGTCTGAGTCAGTTTGTAATCTTTTTCCTTTCTTGAGTCTGTTGTATTGAGTGAGGGATCTGTTGTTTTGTAACTTGGAAGAGTTTCTGGTGTTCCCTATAAGATTTTTATTTTTGGTAATATCGGCCGGGACGATATATATATCATCATGGATGATATGTCCAAAATTAGAAACCCTGATTAGGGCATCCTCATTAAGAAAACCGTCATTAACGGATCGGCCTGGACGATACCTGTATCGGCCAGGATGATAATCTCAATTCAGAAAGAATCAGCCGCTATAATCAGTTTAGGAATTCTTTGTTTTAGGAAATCGGCCAGGACGATATGCTTATCGTCCAGGATGATCTAACTCAATTATGCCTAAA
>NW_021320037.1:701860-707578 GCF_001605985.2 Dendrobium catenatum
CTACGATCGTTTTGTCCTACGGGATAGTGCGGCCGTATCATCTGCGTTCGTACCCCATGAGCGGTGCTCCTTCGGAGGTCCACACCTCTTAAGATGCATACTAATATGAGTGTTTTGTAAATGCCATAAAAAATATTAGAATTACTATTCATGTATTCCAATACAGGAAGATGACATTGCCTTTGAAAGGTAATGTGATTTCTTTTTTATTTATATGGGGAAAATTAGTAGAAGGTCCAAGACTTATCCTTTGATTTTCATCATTGCATTTAGAAACATATGCTTATTACTATAATAGTATAATCAAGAAAAAATATTTAGAACTCCTACACCATCTATGTGGTTGAGAAAGTTCAACAAGAAACTTAAAAATGAAAGATATCTAGACAAAACAAAGAAGAACTATATAATTATAGTAATGATCAAGAAACCCAATTTCTATGGCCCATACAGGTATGCTTGGTATTGTATATGGTTATAATCATCAGTCATCTTTAGCATAAATATATATGCATTAAATTAAGAAGAAATAAAGAAGAACCTTAATCCATCGTAAGTTTATGGGAGCAAAGATATGGTTTAAGCATAATACTAATATTCATTCCTGTATAAAGTCTATGTGGAATCATTACTTCTTAAAACAAAAGAATTGAGAATTGCTAACTAATAAAGTTTGATATTTTTGAGTGAGGGAAAGGCCACTGCAAATTAAAGTAAGTGACAATGTAAAGACCGAGAGAAAACCTTCAAAATTGATGGGAACAATGCCATTCCACCAAGAATGCTAAGCCCTGTCAAATAAGCATTTGCCCTGGTATTTCATCTTGGATTGCGAGCATCCCATAATCTAAGATAATGAGATGTATCGATGTGAGCGCTACAGCTTCAGCATACCTAGCCTCCACAGCCAACTGAATAGCAGTTGGGATAGAAGAAAACCAGAATGGCATAATTGGCAGTATGGCACTTGTACAGGCAATGAAAGTAGATGCATAAAGAAAATGTATATGGTAAAATCGAAACAAGAGATATGTGAAGCACCCCTAAAAAAGAGCAACTTTCACAGTAGCCAACATCACACTACTGAGAGCATGATCAAGCACCACTGCACAACGAACTCTTTTAGACTTGGATGTGGGAAGCATGCCAATAGCAATTGCAAATGAGGCCTTTTGCTGGAAGAAGATTAGGATTGAAACCGATTGGGCAGGTGAGATCAACAAATCCATTCACAAAAGGATCCGAGGCAATTTTTAATCTCAAGTTATCTGAAACTAATATGCTCCTTAATGATCTTGAAGAGATTTGAGGAAGAATGGATGATGAGAAATAATTATGTTGGATTGACATATTGAATAAATCTTATTGATTAAATAGTTAAAATTGAAGTTAGGTGTTTTGGGTATGCATTATGGAAGATAGATGATGTATCAATATAATTGGTAGGTCAAACTAAATTAAAATCATAAAATTGCTACAATAAAGTTAATAATAACATGAAGTTGTGCAAATAGATTTGTTCAAAATAAAGTTAACATCTTACAATTATTCAAGCACCGACGAAGGAGGAGGTGGAGCGAGCCAGCGATGATTAAGAACTGGACGGCGAAGGATCCAAGCACGGACGAAGGTGCTGCAGCGACGAACGGCGAAGGAGGCCCTGCAGCGACCAGCGATGCAGCGACGAAGGAAGAAAATCGAAGACGGGAGACGGGCGGCTTCGGGAGTTACGGGAGGTAGAAAATGAAATTTAGGTTTAGATTTACATGTTTTAGTGTTTTACTCATACTTAAAATACCGCATGATTAATATCAAACGGTGGAAATCGCATTAAGGCTTAAGTGGCCGGTTCTCTCCCGGTTTCCGGTTTGCCGGTTTCGCGGTCCCACCGCTGGTCGGACCAGTTCAATACCGGTTCTTTGATTACCCGGTTTCTTTAGATGACCGAACCGGCCGGCCGGCAGGGTGCCGGTTCAACCTTTTGAATCGGCCGGTCCGGTCCGATTTTCAAAACGTTGCTTTTAACAACTCAAACTCTTTTCCTCATTGCTAATACCTTAAAGAATTGGGTTGGCTCTCATCCTCATATTAGAATGAAGTGCTCTAAAATAAGAGCATTAATACAAATGTGATTTGAATTAAAAATAAGGGGATTTAGATGTAATTAATTAATTTATATCTAATATTTAAATTCAAATATTAATTTATATACCATTCTATTTTTAAACTATAATAAAAATATTATTAATAAAAAGTATTAATATAATTATTTAAAATGAATGACTTCGGATGACATTTAGATATTAAAAAGATTAATTATCTTTTCCAAAAAAAAAAAAAATCATCCATTTAAGTATCTAGAAACATACGCGCGTGCTCATATAGCTCACTAGTCAGCATATCTGAAACCCCGTCCAGATTCATCCAATGATTCCGTTTAAATTTTTTTCTTCTTTTTGCGGTCCAGATTCATCCAGATATCCTTCTTTAACCTAAATCCTGGCTGTGATCGAGACGGAACAGCGAAAGCGGAGAAGAAAAGGGGAATCACCGTGAAAATTAAGGCTATGGGTCTCGAATTCAACGACGCTTTCATCCAGGCGGAGGAGCACCGGCCGAAGCCATACATCTCAGAAGCCGGCGGTATTCCCGTCATCGACCTTTCTCCGATCAACGCCGGCGAGGGGGAGGCTTTTTCCGGCTTGGTCGCCGAGGTGGGATCCGCTAGCAAGAATTGGGGGTTTTTCCAGGTGATCAACCACGGCATTGACGGCAAGGTTTTGGAGAGGATTCATGCAGCGGCGAGGGAGTTCTTTGCTCTGCCGCTGGAGGAGAAGCGGCGGGTGAGGCGAGGCGAGGATAATCCGCTCGGCTACTACGACGCTGAGAACACGAAGAACGTTCGGGATTGGAAGGAGGTGTTCGATTTCGTAACAAGTGAATCGTTGGAGATCCCCGCGACGGATGAGCCCGGTGAGAAGCGAACAGATCTTTTCTGGAATCAGTGGCCGGAATATCCCCCGGAATTCAGGTGACCGAATATCTCATCATTTTCGGAATCAAATTTTCTTTTGTCTGCTTATTAGTTATTTAATGCTTGTTGAATCTATTATCCATGTTTAGTTAATTAGTAATGAAACATTAATCATTCTTCTGGTTACGAATTGCATCATCCAAGCTTATTTTAAATCGATAAAACTTAATACACTAATTCTAGCACTTGCTATAAAGAAATATGTCAGCTGTGGGTGATTCTCTTCCTAAACAAGGGCCATTTAAACTTTGAGCGAGGAAAATTTATATATAAAAAAAAAAGACTTACTATATATAATAAGATTTAAACATAAAACTTCTATATTGGATCTACGAGAAAACTATCTCAAATTTGAGAGGGCCAAGGGCCACCCAGTCTCACTCCTAGGTTTATTTTAGTTGATGCAAAGTCATAATTAACCATAAATAAAATTAGATCCCCTAAACACAAAGATCTGTATTATGCCTGTAGATACTGGAACAAAAAATAAGGATAAATTTCGGCTCTAGCCCAAGAAAATAAAAGTTTTTGTACAATAATTGTTCATCTGCTTCAAAAGACACAAGATGCAAATAAGTGCGAAGGATAATATGATGTTTATATTGAATATATAAGGAGTGTTTTCTCAAATAATAAGCAAAGTTGTTCAAGCTCGTAAAATCAATATATTTCTAACACAGTGCTTCTATGATATGTCAGATCTTAGATACATATTGATTTGAATGAATGAAAGAAGTAAATATAATATTTAAGATGGAGAAATGATTAAAAATTTTAATTTGAATGTAAATTTCATTGGAAATTGTAGCAGTAGTCATGGTTATTTCCATGTTTCATGTTTATAATCTTCATATCTCAATTTTAAGGATTGAACTAATTAAATGGCTAACACCAGAGATGTCTTTGAGGAGTATTCAAAGGAGGTGGAGAAGTTAGCCTACAAACTTGTGGAGCTCATATCCTTAAGCCTTGGCCTGACTGCAACGCGCCTGAGTAGCTTCTTCAAGGATGGCATGAATTTCATTAGGCTGAACCACTACCCTCCTTGCCCGGAGCCTCAACTGGCGCTGGGCGTCGGCCGCCACAAGGACAGTGGCGCTCTCACCATCCTCTTCCAGGATGATGTCGGCGGACTCGACGTCCGACGCAAGAATGATGGTGAGTGGGTCCGCGTCAAGCCCATCCAAAACTCCTTCATCATCAACGTTGGTGACATTATTCAGGTGTGCAAACGATCCTAAACCCTATATTACACTTATGGTGCTGTTCTTTACGATATTTCAATTAGGGTTTAAGCAAGATTTAGGCTTCGTTTGGGACGGCTTTCTATCATGAACTGTTGATAGAAACTGCCTTAGTGACTGTTTGGTCTGGATTTAAGCAAGAATTTCAATCATGAACTGGTTGAGTTATTATTTGGTTTAGTTTTTGAAGTGCTAAAATTGAACAGAAACGAGTTCTAAGACTTCGTTTGGGAAGGCTGGTTTTTTTATTGTTTTCTAAAATAATTTTTCTAGTAAAAAATTTTTTTGAACTAGAAATTTTTGTGCTGAAAAATTGCTTTAGAAAACAACAAGAAAGTCATACCAAACAAAACCTATGTGTACTACTAAATTGAAAAATCATATATATATTCAGCTCATTCATTATCAAGTGAACATGATGCGAATATGAATTCAAATTCAAGCTGATGGCAATAAAGACTTTATTTGGGACAACTTTCTTATTATTTTGTAAAGATACTTTTTAGTTAAAAATCGTTTAAAAGCAATGGTTTAAAAATGTGGTCTAAAACTGTCCCAAACGAAGTCTAAACACATCAGCTATCTTCTTAAAAAAATAAAATTGTATGGAAAAATGTTTGTGGTTATCACTTACTGAGCATAACATTAATTATATTATTCATAACTTTGGAGCATATCAACTATTTTTTATTTTTAAATAAGAGAGAAAACTTTATGCATAAAAATATATTTTATAAGGGAAATGATGGGTTGCCCACAATCCTTCTAAGCAATAAGCATACGAACTTTATATATATAATTTCTTTCAAGTCCAATATGAATGAATTGATTTTCTTTTGTTCAAATCTGCAACTGGTTTAGGAGTTAGAAAGAATTGGCTCATTAAGATTTCATTAGGGACGGCTTTTTACTATTTTTTAGTACAAAAATTAAATTTTTTATAAAAAAAGCTATTTTAAGAACAATAAAAATTCGTCCCAAATGAAACCTAAATGATCATATTGAAGACAAATGTTAATAATGGAAATTTTTTTACACTCCCCCAAACAGGTGTGGAGCAATGACGCCTACGAGAGCGTTGAGCACCGCGTCTCTGTGAACTCGGAGAGGGAGAGGTTCTCCATCCCCTTCTTCATCAACCCGGCGCACTACACCAACATCAAGCCGCTCGAAGAGCTGACGAGCGAGGAGAATCCGGCCAGGTACGAGGAGTATAACTGGGGCCAGTTCTTCAAAGCCAGGAAGAACAGCAATTTCAGGAAGCTGGGCAAGGAGAATGTGCAGATCTATCACTTCAAGAAGGCTCTTTTGGCCAATTAAATGGATTGCATTGCACAGCTCGGTATGTATATGTAATAAGACTTGTGGAATTCTGTAACATAGATGTAAGTGTCTGCGCTGCTTGTTTGATCATGGTGTTTGCAAAGCTGTTCCATCATG
>NW_021320037.1:711447-719594 GCF_001605985.2 Dendrobium catenatum
ATCATCAACGTTGGTGACATTATTCAGGTGTGTAAACGATCCTAAACCCTATAATACAATTAAGGAGCTGTTCGTTACGATATTTCAATTAGGGTTTAAGCAAGATTTAGTGACCGATTGGTCTGGATTTACGCAAGAATTTCTATCATGAACTGGTTGAGATGTTATTTGGTTTAGTTTTTTAAGTGCTAAAATTGAATTGAAATGAGTTCTAAGGCTTCGTTTGATAAGACTTTCTTATTATTTTTTAAAATAGCTTTCTAATAAAAAAAATGTTTTTTGTTCTCACTTTATGATAATTCATATACATACTGAGCATAAAATTTATATTATTCATAACTTTAGAACATATCAACAATTTTTTATTTTTAAATAAGAGAGAAAACTTTATGCATAAAAATATATTTCATAAGGAAAATGATGGGGGTTGCCTACAATCCTTCTAAGCAATAAGCATGCAAACTTTATATATATATAATTTTTTTTCTAGTCCAATATGAATGAATTGATTTTCTTTTGTTCATCTGCAACTTGTTTAGGAGTTGGAAAAAATTGGCTCATTAAGGTTTTGTTTGGGATAACTTTTTTACTGCTTTTTAAAATGATTTTTTAGCATAAAAATTAATTTTTTTGTTCAAAAAAGCCGCTTTAAAAAGCAGTAAAAAAACCGTCCCAAACGAAACCTACATATTTATAATGGAAATTATTTGACACTCCCCCAACAGGTGTGGAGCAATGACGCCTACGAGAGCGTAGAGCACCGCGTCTCCGTGAACTCGGAGAGGGAGAGGTTCTCCATCCCCTTCTTCTTCAACCCGTCGCACTACACCAACGTCAAGCCGCTCGAAGAGCTGACGGGCGAGGAGAATCCGGCCAAGTACGAGGAGTATAACTGGGGCCAGTTCTTCAAGGCCAGGAAGAACAGCAATTTCAGGAAGCTGGGCAAGGAGAATGTGCAGATCTATCACTTCAAGAAGGCTCTTTTAGCCAATTAAATAGATTGCATTGCTCAGCTCGGTATCAACGGTATGTATATGTAATAAGATTTGTGGAATTCTGTAACATAGATGTAAGTGTCTGTGCTGCTTGTTTGATTATGGTGTTTGAAAAGCTGGTCCAGCAATGTATGTGCTTGTAAAATGAAAGCCCACAGAATAAACTGAAGTATGAATATTTTAGTCTATATATGGCATAATTACAGTTGTAAATTTGGGAAATGGTATCAGCATTTACTTTATTCAAGGCTTTGTTTGGTTGAGTGGAAAGTTGGTGTCACTTGGAGAAGTAATTATTGTATCCCGACACCGAACGTATCCAAAGACCAATAATAGAGTGCCACCTCACCTGGGCGCTCGGCACCGAGCACTTGATACCGCTCGGTATTCATCCAAATTTCCAATTTTTTTCCGGACGTAATAATTTTCCCACTTTTGGAGTTCTTTCCTGTAAAGAAATTTTTTTGGATTATTTGTGTGTGGAGGAATTGAAAGAGTTTAATTTTTACATGGCAAATACAAGAAAAGAAAAAATCACTGGGCCTAGTCTTATCAAAATCATTCTACATGCATTTTTATTTGGTTATAAATGAAATCCTTAGGCACTGATAAATTACATATTATATTATTGAAGTGGGAATTTATTATAAATTTGTGTTTAAGTTAGGAGTCAGGATTGATGTTGCTGGCAGGCATTAATTTTATAAGTAATAACATGTGTACAATATCGATTATGGTAAATGATGAAGTTTATACGCATTAGACTAGCCAAATGACACTAGTTGGTAGATTCCTATTATGTGAAACTTGTAGATTCAGCATCAGGATTGACTTGTTCTAACTCAATATGTGGTTAAATTATATCTATTGGAAGGCATAAGGGGACATAATTTTTTGAGATTCTATCTGTGTCAGGGGATGTTTTGATGCTTATAAGAAATATTATGATGGCTACAAGTTATATTCTGATACCTACGGGCATATTATGATGTTATAAGCACAAAAGGGAGTCATAAAAGGTCATAATCATTTGAGATTTTGTATGGGTTAGAGGAGTGTGATATGAACTTCTCTCTAACATAAATCACAATTTATTTATTTGCTCAGTAATGTTATTTAAATAATTGAATAATAATTATGCTCCTATTTCATTTAGTACATTAAATTATTAGATTACATTTAACTAATTTTAAATATTTAGCAAAATATTGAATAAAAGAATTTTGAAAATTTAGATTGGTTTATGTGGTTTGCTGAATTATTGTAGCTCGCTATGATTTTGCTTCTTATTTTTAGGCTCTGGGAAATGGTAGAAGCTTGTGGATTAACAATTAAGGATTAATTAGAGTTTATAGATGTTTTTTTTTGTATATTCATGACTAGTTCATTATTAATTTATGTAGCTTTTACATGTAGTCATGTACTGTAGTGTAAATACATTTTGATGAAATGAAAAAAATCTTGTGAATGAATTTATTTTTTATATTTAGATATTTTAGTAGCTCTATATTCTGTAGTTAATTCAAAATGAATATTTGAAGAGAATCTGAAAAATTCTGAAATTAGATTTTAGGATTTGTTTGTCACAGCTTAACACAATAAGACCTATCCTAGTCAAGTTGGATTGTAATAAGCGTTTTTGGTATCAGAGCAATAATTTTGGAAAATATATCATAAAACAGATGTATACTAATTGATCTATAAGTCAAGTGGGGTGGTTTTAAAATATGTCTGGGTATTTATTATTGTTTGTTTATCATACAATTATGTTTAGTTGTATATTATGTGCGATTATGGATATGCTATACTCAGATATGACATAACGGCAGAGTGGCAGCTAGGCAGCTCCTTATATGATACTACTTCGATAGTGGGCTCTGATACAATTTTAAAGTTCGTTAGTCTGATAGCCCAGATGATGGGTGAGGTTATTGACCTCATTCTTGTCATGAGATTGACCAAACTCAAATTCAATTAATCAAATCCAGAATCCAGTTCGAATTCAAAATTCCAAACCAAATTCAAGGTTAAAGGCCTATGTCCTATAATCCCTTTTGGATAATTTTTCAATCACCTTAAAATCCAATCAAATGACCCTCAATTCATGATCTATCAATTACATATTAATTAGGCAATTTTCTAAGGCCAAAATCACCTTGGGCTTAGCTAATTTCCAACCCAGGCTTCACAAAACCAGAATGGCACATGCATTAGATAGTCCTAGGTCCCTTTCACCTTCCATGATCAACCCAACCCTTGGTTTGACCTGGGTCAGGACCCAAGCTAGCCCAAAGTTCCCAGAAGTGGCCTACCCGAGCCACATTGCTTATGTGGGCTCAATTAGACCCAATTAAGCACACTATTGAGTTCAAGGTTTCCCCAAGCACCTTTCCACCTCAGTCTGACCCAGCTGGTGGCCGACGGTGGCTAGAGCAGGGGAAATTGGTGCTATGTTGTCCCCATGTCACATGAGCTAACCAAAGCTTCCCCATGGCCAGAGCTCGTCTCTTTTGGGCTCAGAGAACCTTTCATGGTTGTCCCCGATAACTGGCGACCATCCAACGACCTCTTCAAGCGATCACGGTCGTCTGTCAACATAGATGAAGCTTGAATAGGGCATTCCAATCCAGAGCGCCTCATTCTCTCTTTTTTTATTCAAAAAGCCTCCCCAGAGCTTACTGAGTATTCCCCTAGCTTCCCACACTCTCCATCACTCTCTAGAGGTTGTTTCGAGCAAACTTTGGCTAACTCTTTCCACCCTCCGCTCGAAGTCATACCTCCGATGCTCCTTTAGTCACGATGTCGAAGGAGAAGTCTGCGCCAACTCCTTCTGAAGCTTCTTGATAAAAAAATCCAGCATTAGAGGCTCTCTATGAGGTAAAAAACTCAACCCGATCTCCCTAGCTAGGTAGTTTGGTCAACTTTGAACTAAACCTTCAAACCAATGGATTCTAATCGTTGAATTGAAGGTTTATAACCCCCTGATCCTTCCTACAAATTGTGGGCTATTGGATTCACAATAGTAGAGTGAGAGAATTATAAATCCAAGCGGTGCACGAATGTCCAATACCCAAACAGATAAATGAGATAGCTTTGAAACATCATATATTTTTACGTGGAAAACTTGAAAGAGAAATGATCACGAGGTCTTGCCAAGATGAAAAGACTATTATATATAAGTGTGTTACAAAGATTGGGCCGGCCCTTTACTTGGAGTCAGTGAAATTACAATAGTATGGAGAATCAATCGAAGTTCATATGAGTACTCGGGGCTGAATGACCACAGGTTGTATGGTAGACGATGGCAGTCGGGCAACGATTATCTAACAATGGTGGTCCAACGGTGAAGGCGGCGATGGTCGGGTAAAGGTCCAATAATAATTGGTTGGGCAAAGGTCCAGTTGTGAAAGCTCGTTAGAGGTTCGATAGTGACTGTCAGACAATAAATAATACAATTATAGGGTGGAGGTCTGGCAGTGTTTGTTTGGTTGCAGGTCCAATGATCAACAACCAAGAGGAGGCCCAGCGACGATCGACAACCAGGTGCAGGTTCGATGACAATCAGTAGGTCGGTGGTCTAGCAGCGATGGCTTGACAGAGGTCCGATGGTAGTCAGCAGGTGGGAGGTTTTCTGATCGGCGACTGGGTAGAGGTCTAGCTACGGTGGCTAAGCTGAGGTGTGAAGATCGGCATATGGGCAAAGATCTGTCGGTAGTTGATGGGGCATATGTTCAACAGCAATGATCAACTGAAGAAGGTTTACTGGCAATGATTCTCAAATTGAGTTGTGAGATACTTTCAACCTAGAGCTCTCACCAATCTCTATCTAAAAACTCCTCTTCATATAAAGAGTTGAGACATATTTATAGATTTTAAGTGACATGCCCAATAATATGAGAAAAATCTAAATCATTACATTAGACAGCATGTATTGATTTCTCTGATCATAGATTATTAGCATTTAAGTGCCTAAATAATGTCAAAATTAAGTGATCTTGAACTCATTGTTCAATTCGACTATAAGCATGCCATGTTCAAATATCATTTGGTCATCTAATATATTCTTTGATGTTTCCAAATATGCTTAAGATCATTGATTTAAGCTTAACTGAGCTCGAATTGGATTGTTTTTAATGTCATTGGATCCATTTTATTAAAAACTTTAATTTGACTATAACTTTTGCTAAAATTAAAGTCAAAGTGGTCCCAAATCTAATTTCAAACATTTCCAATTCAAATATGCATCATGATTCGTGCCCGCTAATGATAATTTTTCATTGTATCAATATCCAAATGTTAGAAATACATCATCAAATGCAGTTTTCATTTGCAATGTTACAATCCAAAAGTAAAGGAAAATGCATAACCCAAAGTGTACCTTTCCAACCCAAAAGTCAAATACCTCAAACTTGTCCATTTACGAAATAACATCTTGCATTAATATAAGCTTTGCTCACAATGATCTCATAGCTACAATTGTAAACCATATTTCTGGATCACATAAAGTTATATATGATCTACATCATTTTTTGTTAGGTCCACAGCTTAACATTTTGACATTTTATCTTATAGCAATGGCCCATTTACTCCTTGACATCCATTATTCCCAATTGCATAACATTACCTGCAGAATGTCAAGCATAAATGTCACCTGATTTTGGCTTCGTTTGGGACGACTTTGTCACTGCTTCTTGAAGCGGCTTTTTAGTACTAAAAAGTCATTTCAAGAAACAGTAAGAAAGTCGTCCCAAACGAAGCCTTTATCTACCACATCTATATACAATCAACAAACAGGTTTCCACCCACTCTCAAACGTTCAACTATACCTAGCCAGTAAAATAGAGATAAAAGGACTAAGAAAAACACTAAGTGCAGCATTTTCTCACCATTTGATATCCAGTGTTAAAGCCTCAGGAGGTACCACAATAGATGGAAACTCTGTAAACGATATATTGGACATCAGATGGCTCCAGGCAGCAGATTCAACTATCATCAAAGGCCTGGATAACATCCTTGCAAAAACTGGCTTCAGATCTCTGCCTCCTTCAAATCTGCCAACTATCTCAAACCAAGACCTTTCCACAGTTGGCCTTGTTCTCCACTTGGCAACCTCTTTCCAGGTCCTATCATTCTCTGTGATGTTTCTCTCCACTTCAACTCGAAACTTGAGTAGTTTCGAAGAAATGATTTTTGTTTTTACGAGTCGCAAAGATCGGTCATGCAATATAGTTTTACCCAGAAAACTATTTAGCAATCTCTCCGCGACTGCCGACTTTGAAGAAAGAGTGTGTGAAGAAACTGACTGGACCTGCTCATGGCTGAAACACTTATTGGGCAGCAATTCAATTGTATCAGGGGCTGGGAATGAGGTTTCCACATAAGCTTTCTCATCAGGAACCATGTAGGCTACCAGTGAAGCAGGACCTGCAACTCTGACTGAAACCAATGGAGCACATGAGGAGAGGCCAAGGGGCCAAAAATGGCCCCTCGACTGATTTTGCTTACTTGATCTTTCATTTAGTAAGAAACCAGTATCATATGGGTAAAAGAGGGAGACTTCATCAGAACTATATACTTCAATAGTGATGCCTTTGCCAACAAGCACCCGTCTTAGGCCTTGATGGGTGATGTTAAGCTGCAAAGTAGGAAAATCAACGACACATTAAAAATGGTATGCAAGTAGTTCAAATTTGAGACTGAAGCAAGATAAATTGAACATTTATAAGAGACTTGAGGTGGATGAATGAACTGTGAAACTACAAATAATACATTGGATGATCACACAGGATGAAGAATGGAAAACTAATGTAATGGAAGTCTAAGGTTTCGTTTGGGACGATTTTTTTATTGTTTTCTTAAAACAACTTTTAAGTACAAAAGTTGAAATTTTTGTACTCGAAAGCTGCTTTAAGAAGCAGCAAAAAAGTTGTCCCAAACAAAGCCTAAATCATTTATGACATATGCAGGCAGTCAGGAAAAGACAAGCTTCTATGCTAAAAAAATTAAAAGCTGCAGTGCATAAATTAGTGTCCTTTATTTTATTACAATTTCTCGAAAATCCTGAAAATAGCACATCAAATTAGATGTTCAATTCCATAGAATTCCATAAAATTAGAAGCTCGTCAAATAAAATATCCAAAACTGCTTCCTACCCATAGCAAATGGTATCCAAGAAACCTTGTCAAAGTAATCCATTATACAATTCAAATTAAAGCTTTTTACACTATAAATCATCATTGGTGCAATTGCTCAAGAAGATATTATTTTGAATGCCTTTAATATCCAAAACAATAATCCAAAATCTTAGTTCAAGGACTCTGGAGCATCTGATTATTTGACTGAGGATGTCTTCCAATTTCAAACCAGCGGATTAATAAGTGAAATTAGTAATAGGAGCTGAATCAGGAAGTAATTTAAAAATAAGCAGAATTGGAAAACCTTTTTACACGTTTCAGGAACACAGAAAGCTGTTTTATGCATTAATTAAACCGTTTCATGCATTCTAATAATGAATGTATGAAACAGTTTCTCAGTTTTATTAAAAACCGCAATTCCAATTCACGCATTCAACCGGGCTTCAAATATCTATGAAATTCAAAAATTTGGCACAAAATTTCAGGAGATAAGACCAAAAATCAAGTTGCTATGCACTGAAATTGAGCGCATTTAGCTTGATTTCAACACGAAAACGTGCATAACTTTCGGGAGGGCGTCGTGTTTTATTAGACTAATTGAACCAATTACAATAGTATGCAAGCAAATATAGGGAGCACTTGTCAGCTAATTTACTAACTTTATATTTAAAGTGGGTCGAAATAGCGCACATTTTGCTTTGGAATCGACAAATCACAACACCTTCCCGAAAAATCTGCACATTTTCACGTTGAAACCACACTAAATTGCTCGATTATAGCACTCAACTTGATTTCTGACCTTCATATCTCTCAAAAATTTGTGCCCAATTCTGATAATTGGGAAATATATAAAGTAGCTCGTAAGGATGCTAAGAAAGCAATATGCGATGTAAAGACATTAGTTTTTAGTGATTTATATAATAGATTAGATACTAAAGAGGAAGAAAGATATACATATAAGTTAGTCAAACAAAGAGATAAGAGTAATAAGGATTTAGTTCAAGTGAAGTGTATTAAG
>NW_021320038.1:0-32068 GCF_001605985.2 Dendrobium catenatum
CAGAGTTTTTTTTAAACAAAAAATAAAATGCGGAAAAATAAAACAGTAAAGTAAATGACACCTGATTTATAGTGGATCGTCCCGTACGATCGTAGATCGTCCTGGACGATATTAGTTAAAAGCCTTGAAACGAAGCTGTTTGTATATGTGTACGAAAATATTTTCATATAAGCTGATCGTCCCGTACGAACCAAGTTCGTCCGGTACGAACGGTTATTATAAGGTCGGTTCCAAAAACTACAGAAAAAACTGTCCTAAGTTGGTTGTATCGTCAGGACGAAATTTTTACAGAGACCAGATCGTCCTGGACGATATTAAATTTCGTTTGGATGAAAATCTTACAGAGAACAACTCGTCATGTATGATAATTTAATTTCATCTAGATGAAAATCTTACAGAGACTAGATCGTCCTGGACGATATTTAATTTCGTATGGATGAAAATATTACTGTGAGCAACTCGTCATGAACAATAATTTAATTTTTTCTGGACGAAAATTTTACAGAGAACAAATCATCCCAGAAGATTTTTAATTTCGTCCTGGACGAATAGGACTTAGAAAATTTTTCTGGCCAGTTCCTATTCGTTCCATGTGATCTTAAGGAGATAACTGTCTGATCGTCCCGTACGATCAGTATAAATTTTATATGATCTCCTTATGTGTGTGTGCATGTTTTTATTCACTCAATTACAATCACTCCCTTTTAAGCTTATTTCAAAGAAAAATAAAAGCTTCAAATTCACAAAGTATCTCATTCTGAATTTTGATTTGAAGTCTTCGTAGTCTTGAGTTCGATTTTCCTGAAATGTTAGTACACATAAGAGCAAATACAAATCTTCTAAAATTGTTAGGAGATAACTACACATTTGAACAATAATGTTTGGAATCATCAAAACTATACAAGTTGCAAAAGTGTAAAACATGCAAATATCAACTATCTTAACAAAAAGGAGAGTCACTGAGTTTTAGTGCAATACTCGGAGGGAGCCTCCAGGGAGTGGACGTTGGTCGTGTTGACCGAACCACTATAAATCTTTATGTTCTTTACTATTATTTCTTTCGCATTTAATTTCCGCACTTTGATTATTGTTGTAGTGAATTTTGGTTTTAGTTTTGTGTTTTAATTGTTTGAAAAAATTTTAAAATACCAATTCACCCCCCTCTTGGTTAGCATCGGGCTAGTCCATAAGGGCTTAACATCCCTAACGAACTTTCATTCTGGCCTATAATAAACATAAGTATAGTTTTATTTCTACTAAAAGTGTTCCTCTTGATCACATTATGGCTATTAAGAATCTTATTGGGTTCAATCATGTTAGTTTGCCTATAAAGTACCTTGGGGTTCCACTTTATAAGGGTAGAAAGAAGTCCATTTAGTTTGATGTTTTAATTTCAGTTGTGCATACGAGAGTTCCCTCTAGGGATTCTAACTTTCTTAGTTTTGGTGGTCGTTTAACTCTTATTAAAAGTGTTCTTTGCACTATTCCTATTTATAGTTTCTAAACTTTGCTTCAGACTCAAGCTGTTTGTAATAGGATTGAAAAACAATTTAATAAGTTTTTTTTTGAAAGGGAATAGTAGCAATTCTAAAATCCATTTGTCGTCTTGGAATAATTGTTGTGGTACTATTAAAGAAGGGGCTTTGGGTTGTGAGTCTTTGAAGGATTTGGCCTACTCTGTTTCGTTCAAATTATGGTTAAATTTTTGTGCTAACATGAGCCTTTTGGGCTTGATTTATGAATTACTAAATATTGTGGGGGGAAGCATCCCACCAAGTGTTATTTTAATAAAGGTAATTCTAAAGTTTGACACCATTTTTGCACAGTTAAGTCGGAGGTTGAGCCGTCTATCTATTGGGGCCTGGGTGGTGGTAATAATTGTTTTTGGCAGGATCGTTGGTTGTGTGGCCATTATATTGATTCTATTATTAATTCTTCCTCCAATGCTTCTGTGAAAGTTAATTATTTAATCACTGATAATGTTAGGGATGTGGTGAAGCTTTCCAATGAGTTACTTTATTTTATTACGCATCAAATTTAACAGATCCCTTTAAACATGGATTCTATGGATGTTCAGCTTTGTGCTTTTTCTAAAGATGGTACTTTTAGCTTAAAAGAAGCTTGGCATTCCTTTAGAGCTAAGAAAGAGGTTTCTAAGGTTTGCAAAATGATTTGGCATAAAAGTATTCCTTCTATGATTTTTGTCTTTGTTTGGCATATTTTTCATAAGTTTATTCCTACGGATGACAATTTAATTAAGTGTTTTTTTATCCTTCCCTCTAAATGCCAATGTTGCTATCATATAGAAAATATGCATCATGTATTTGTTCTGGTCCTTGTACGGTTAAGGCTTGGACTTATTTTGAGGATTTATTTCACTAAAAGAACTTTAAGGCTAACATTTTCAATAAATCCTTACTTAATTGTTAGTTTGTTAATAATAAAGGTCATATCAGGAATGTTATTCCCTTTCTTATCTTTTGGTTTTTATGGTTCGAGAGGAATAATTCTAGTTTTAATGGTGTAGGTATGAATCATAATAGAATTATTTAGAATGTTTAAGTTAAGATTAGGGATCTTTTCTCAGCTAAATTACTCTCTGTGAAGAATTTCAAAAGTCATCTTATTAATGTGGTTACCTTTGGGATTAAGCTGGATGTGCAGGTTGGTCTGAAGCTCCCCAGGAGTGTTTCTTGGCTGAAACCTCGTAGAAATTTCTTTAAGGTTAATGTGGAGGCTATTAATACAATGAATATGTTGGCCTGTGGTGGAATCATAAGGGGTACTAACTGTAACTGCATTGTGAGTTTTTTTTGTCCTTGTTTTAATTGGGATATTAATATTGCTATCACGTTTTCTAACAATTAAGGTTTAAAGTTGTGCTTTTCTCTTGGTTACATTAATATTATTGTGGAGGTTTGTGCTTCTTATTGCTACGAGTCTATTATTTTAGGAATGACAAGATATGTAATCCTAAGATTTTTTACATGAGAATATAAATTATGAATTGGATGAACATGCTCAATGTTTCCTTTTATATTATTAATGAAGAGAGGAATGCTTGTGCTAAGGCCATTGCAAGGTGGGGATGTGGGATGGCTTCCATGACCGATTTCAATTGTTCTAATCTCCCGCATCATGTTAGGGGTCTCTTAAAATTGGATAAGATTGGTTTTTCTTATGTTATTCCCTAAGGTGGTTGGTTGTTGGTTGTGTTCCTATTTTTGCTTTGTGGTTTCCCTTGGTTGGATGGGCCCTCTGTTTATCAAAGGGATTGTTGGTTTGCCTCACTTGGTTTCATTGTAGAATTTCGGTATTGGTGAGATTACTTTTTACGATTTTGTTTCAGCCTTGTGGTGGTGGCTGATCCAGCATTGTGGTGTGTTTCCTTTCATTTCCTTTGGCTTCTTCTTTTTTTTGGGCTTTGATTGCTATTAAGTGCAGTTTGCTGAGTGTTGTTGTAAAGTTGTTATGGAAGCCATCCTACATGAGGGTTCGATTTTCTCTTTTTACGATTTTGTTTCACCTTTGGGATGTTCTACTTGCTATTTCATTGTTGGTGGTTCACATTGTGGGAGAATTGTCTTCCTGTTTCTGCTATGAGATTACTGATGGTTGATTGCTTGTTTTGGCAACATTGCACGGGTTTTACATTTATGTTGTTATGTTTGTTGTTTTATTGTTGTTGGTGCAAGTTGTGAGAGATTGTGGTTTTTGTTACTGCTATGATTTGGGAGTGTGTTAGTTTGCCTAGGAATTTTTGTTGGTATTTTGGAGGGGTTATGGTGTTGTTTTACTAAGGGTTCTCTCTTTGTTCTTGATGAGTTGTGCACTATGGTTTGTCATGAGCTTAATGTTATGAGATATATGTTGGTTTATTTCGTTCTCTTTTGGTGGCTGAGGATAAATTGTCTTATTGGGTTGGTCTGTTAGTTTCTTGATGGTAATTGGGCTCTGCATTGGTGGTATATCCTTACTATTTTATATTCCTAATGTTTTTTTCTATTATTTTGCCTATTATCTCCTGGTGCAGGTTGTTTACATTGCAGGTTTTTGGGAGGTTGACCTTCTCAGAAGGATTTTGGAGCTGGTTTTTGTCTTTCTGACCTGTATGGTTTTTTGGGTGCTCATTTTTGTGCACCGTAGAATGTACCTAGGATTGTTTGTACTTTTTCGTAGTAGGGAACTCGAGCTCGTAGGCTTTTTTACTTTTAATTTCGTAACTCCTAGGAGCAATAGTAAGCTTGAGTTCTCTTTAAGGACCTTGTAATCATTTTTTTATATTAACGAGTAAGCCGAGCCGTGGGTTTCCCTTAATATATATATATATATATATAATGAAAGGTGAATTTTTCTTTTGTTTTTTGGGATAAATTGAATATTTCTTATGGTAAGTTTGGATATGAAAGTAAATATTTTTTCTTTTCAAATGGATAGCCAAGTATCAATCTGTCTCTCGTGTTGGTACATTGTTAAGCTATTCAGATTTTACTAAAGAAACATTAAAGTGAATAAATGACACATTTATTTGTCCACAAAATCTAATCTCGACGCCTAGTTATCCTTATTTACAAGCCTAAGCACTATCCATTTTCTATTTTAGTTAGCATTTATTTTCTATTACTTGTTTTCTAACATGCCACTTTGTTTCAATTATTTGAATATTGTAAGATTAACCTAATTTTAATGATCGCTCAACATAGTCTCCATTGGATGATAGTACGACCACATAATACTTTGTGCATGTTTGGTGATAACATCAATTGCTAGCTATTTTAAAGAGAAAATCGAACCCTCATGTAGGTATTTATAAATTTTATGGTTAAACTCCTGTTGGCCAACTTTTTCAACCTTTATAAAGATAGATTAGAGCTTGCATGGTGAACCACTCTCCCGTAGTCCCAATAAAGGTATTTATAAATCCTAGAGGAAAGAAATATATAAAAACATTAAATTTTTAAATATCACTATAATTTTTAGAATTTCTTAGAGCAATATTTAATTTTTCATATAAAAGAAAAAAGGAAATGATTTAATTTTAATATGAGGGTATTGGTCTAATGGGCTGCACACATGATGCTCACATAAAAATACGCAAATTTTAGTTAAAAATAAAACCTAATAATTATCACCCATGAGGGTGCTATTTATTAGCCCAGATCAGGGTGTACATGTAGTATTGGACACCATTGGAGACAGGAGATAGTCGATCCATCTACCTATGCATGTTTGGTCTAGTGTTCTAGCTCAGATAATATGTTTCACTGAATTTTATGGTCCTTAAGTCCATTTTTTAATACTTTGGACTCAAGACTCAATTTCAATGTTTCTAAAGACCAATGGAGCCTCTATCACCAATTACAACCAATTTAAAGAGTGAAAGAAAACTTTCAATAATTTTTACTTCAATTAATATACTTACTTCATAGAATGCTAAAATTATAATTGGGAGGTTTTACTTCAGTTAACTGCCTCCGAGGAAATATTGACATCTAGAGAGTGATTGCACCATGTAATTTTCTTTTAATTACAATATTTTACCCCAAAATGTTTCAAAGACCAAAGATAAATTTTTTAACAATATAGTATTTTATGTTCAAAAATACAATTGGAATTAACATCATTAAAAATGTGTCCAATTTAAGGAAAATCTCGTTGCAATATTTGAATTAGAAACTTATGAAATATTTAGGACAATTCAACTTTTCATTTCAATGAAATTGTATTCCAACTGAATATTAGGACAAGAAAAACCCATCAACACCTAAGGTTATCTGATTCGACCCTAAATGAGTGCAAATTAATCACTCAGTGTAGTTAGAAATTTTAGGATATTAATTGGATAACTAAACAATCTAAAACTTTCATGTTTGTAGGCAAATAAAGTCTCATTAAGACTAATCTAATGAGCTCAAAATTGCTTAATTCTAACATTACTAAGGTACTTAAAGGCTAAAATTGATTTTATTATTGGGCATATCAATATAGGGTGTTAAATGGAGTGTTTTAGATTTTGGTTATATTTATAGAGCATGTCACTCTAAAAATCTATAAATAGATATTTCTTCACAATATGGAAGTAAACAAGATGAGAAGAAAGAGAAAAGAGATTAGAGATTTGAAGAATGCCACCTAACTACGCTAAAGTATGTTGAGCATTTATTGCCAAAGTATGGTCACTTAGCCACCATCACCTAACTACGGTCTCTAAAATATTGATGCTCATTTATTATCTCCCAACCATTAGTGTTCAACTATGATCTTCCGACTACTATCACTCAACTATGATCCTCCTAGTCATCATTGCCAAAGTATGGTCTCTTCGACCATCATCACCCAACTTTATCACTCCAAACCACTAGTGCCTAGTTACAATAATTAAACCACCTATCCCTAACCACCATCCTCTGACTATGACCATTCTATCAGTATCACTCGAATATGATCCTACAACCACCCTTGATTGAGTAGTATCCTCTAACCAAAATTATCCAACTATAATCTCTCAATCACCATCTATCGATTATGATCCTCCCACCACCATACCCCAATTTCAAATCTTAGAACACCATTTTACAACTAGAGTCCTTTGACAAACATCACATGAAAACAATCATTTGACCAAGATTGAGACATATGACCTTCCCAACTATGATTCTCTAATTATCATCCTGGAATTACAAATTTCTGATTAATATATTTTGAATATTGTTATCTTACCACAGTCACCTGACTATGATCTCTTAACTACTATCACCCAACAATATATTTTAGATCAACATTTTTTAGAACGATACTCCAACCACCATAGAAAAAATATGTTGAAGCTCCTCAACTTCATCACTCGCAATCAAGACTAACGTCGATGCATGCCATTGATATCAACACTCACTCTCGAAATCAAACTCAAAACTCTTATTGGACTTCTTAGTATTTGGTTTCCTCTCTTCAAATAAAAATAAATGAACAAATAGCTCTTAAAGACCATTCAAATGCTCCAATGTTCCTATAACTTCCACTATGGAATCAATTATCTATAAATAGTTTATTTTACATTAAATCGATGTTTTCACTCAAAATAATGAAGGACATCATTACATGAAATTTTTTCAATCAGGACAAATCCCATGGTTTTTTTTTTCTTTTAAAAAAATCCACATAAAACATTTGATGCTCTTTATAACTGTTATTTTATGTGCGTTTTAAATTTCATACAATATTAAGAAATTAAACTTTTGTATCACCATAAATTTTCTAAAACTAATTAATGATAAAGGAAAAAAAATGAAACCTAATAAAGCCAAACAAGCATAAAATTAGATCTAAAAAAGAAACATATAAAACACATAACTATCACAAAAGGCTTGGTTCAGTATTATTAAAATAAAGAAATTTAGCACATACTCTAGCTTAAGCAAATTGATAGAGTATGTGCTAAATTTCTTTATTTTGGAGATACTAGTGCCAAGAAAATGCATCTTATCTCTTGGAGAAACAAGTGTAAACCTAAGCCTATGGGGGGTTTAGGTTTACCCTCTCTTATTTCTCTCCAATTTAGTTACAACTGTGCTCTTATTATTAGGATGTATAATTATCCTAGCCCCCTTGCCAAGTGGATATCTCATGTTTACATTTCCCCATGGAAGGAACCGGGTACTAAAGATACCAAATTCTGGAAAAATATTTGTAAGGATGCCTGTTCTGCGAAAGGTAATTTTCATTTTAGAGTGACTGTGCACTCTAAGTTTGCTCTTTACTGGGATCATTGGTACAAGGATAAGAGGCTTAATGAAGTTGAGGATGTTCTGCCACTTCTTGGCTCATTTCATGTGAATGCTTGTATTGAGGTTATTCTTAACGAGAATGGTTGGAATTTGCCTAGCCAATTAACTATAACTGTATATCGAGCATTCTCTGTTCTGCTGGACAATCATAATAATCTTTTTTGGGGCTCGGGTAAGAAAGCTAAACAAATGGATTTTAGAGAATTTTATTACAAAGATTATTATAAAACGAATTGGTGGCATTTCGTGTGGCATAAACGTTATACCATTCGTTATTCATCCTTTTGCTGGATGGCACTAGCTGGTGGTCTTAAAACGGCTGATATTCTGAGAAGTAGGGGAATGGATGTCAATCCAAATTGCGCCTTTAGTCATTCTGGAAATGAAACGGCTAGTCATATTTTCTTTGAATGTGATTATGCATTTGTTGTTATTAAGTCTTTATTTCTTAATTTGGGAAACATGCTATTCAGACCTACAATCTTACAATTGTTTGAGTATATAGATGAAAAGATTAAGAAGGGAAAAGAGTTTTACTTCCTGCTCATTTGCTGTGCTGTTTATTACTTATGGAGGGAAAGGAATGAAAGAAAGTTTGGCAGTAATGTGGAGTCTTCTGCTACTCTAGTGCATAAAATCAAAGCCGCTGTTTTTGGTAAGATTACTAAGTGGAAAGGAAGGGAGGTTTACATGGAAATGCTCTGACCTGCTTGTTGGTCTGCTGTTTGTATTCTCCGGTTGATAGCAAGAAGGATTGGGATGGTATTTTTTTGGCAGTTTGTGATGGCTGGTATGCTGGGCAAGGATGACAAATTTGCCATTTTCTCCTTTGGAGGGCAGATTTTTATTCGGGCTATACAATTTGCAACCAGGTAGAGAGAGCGGCAAATCCTAAGTCCGTGGGTCCTTATGGATCCCACTGTTTCTGGTGATGTTGTTTTTATCTTCTCTTCCTGTTCTTTTATTTTTGCTGTTGGCTTCTTCTTGGGGAGTTTTGTCTGTTTCTTCCCAATTTTTTTTAGTCTTTTCATCTTTATTTTGGTAAAATTTTATCTTTACAATAGTTTCTATTACATGTAACTATTTCAGTTTAATGGAAAGGGCAAAGCCCATAATTTCCCCAAAAAAAAAAAGTATTATTAAAATTATTGTATTACATATTATTCATCAAATGTGGAGCGTTAGATTTAATGTTCTTACTTGAACAATTTATTGCAAACTAGAATAATGAAGGGCAATTCTTAGTATTATTATCAGTACAACTAGCACCGCCTAGTCTAATATCTATAAGACTGCAAATTTGATTGTCATCTAGATGTCATCAAAACAAACACTAAATCTTGTAAACAAAATATTTATTTAACGAGGACACTGCACATTACAACTAACATATGTTAAACGCTTAACATTATGTGTAGAAACAGAGAGTCTGATGTTTCTCACGGTGAGACCACCGGAGATCAAGAAGATGAACAGTAGAAGAGAAAGAAGATCAATTGTATTGGATGATGCATTACAGATACAGTGGAGTAGATTATATAGATGCATAGACTAGGTGCCCAGTTACACGTGTCACAAACTAAGTGGATACATCTAAACAGTTAATATAATTACATATGATTAACTAATTAAATCTCTGATTAGCGTCTCTAATATTATGTAGCAGATCTTCACGAACAGTGAGTCTCGAAAACTTACGTCTAAACATAGTAGATGTCAACCCTAAACACCATATTATTAAAATTGAATACAAAATGATACAAACTAAAGCAAACTACAGAAATCCGATCCCGGATATTTTGAATGAAATACAACATGAAGCTCATAAGAACAAGAATTAAAACTCATCCTTGAATCTCACAAACAAAGCATAATCAAGCAATCCAACATTGCTGGCAAATAAAGAATGGCTCAGCGAGGAGAGATTCTGAAGCTAAGAGACTTATTGAGCCAAGCCTTCCAACCAAGCTTTCCTTTATTTCCAGCCTCCCTTGTATTTACAGGCATATGCGACCTTTCTACACCAGCCAAACCCTGCTTTTTGCACAATAAGAAATTCCTATTCTCGCTGCAGCCGATAGGCTCCCACGGACACAGAGCTGCAACACATTGTGATCCGATTAATGCCATTAATAGTTGAGGGAAATAAAAGAATTTAGTAAAAAAATATTTATTTTCCTTAAACCGCGTGTAAAAGTTGAATAGAAAGAAAATTTAAAAAACGGAAAATTTTATTCAATAATCATTTTCGTTTAAATTCCCTCCCAATTTGAGCAAAACTTGAAGTAAATGACCCCGGTTAGATAAGCCTTTCAATCTACTATCATATCTGAAGGAGTTGGTTGTTCATAAAATTACTCTTATCGTACACAGGATACTACTGTGGAATAATTCTCTTAACTCTCACTAAAAGAAACAACTCATTTAATTTCAGAAAGCTTAAGCAACAATAAAAAATAAAAAATAGTAAAAAATGTTATGAAAATCATAAAATTATTCTACTAGCCTAATAATCAATGTATTCGACGGCCTATATGATTCAGCGTCTGGTTATGAATTTATACCATGTTGCAGTGCTATCTTATTTTTCTTCCTAAATCTATTAATCACCATTAAAAAAATGTATATCATTTAACTCTCTTTCTTTTTTTTTCACATTTGAAGTACCTTTTTTTTCTAACCTGACTCGCCAATCAGAACCTAAAACAAGCAAGGAAAATGTTCAGCCTACAAAACTCAACAAATCAAATCGATCAATAAAAATTACCCTCAGAGCCGTCATTCGCACTGTAAAGAACGAAATCATTAAAATCAGATCCAAGAATTGGCAGCCGACCCTCTCGCGCGTAAGACTTGAGCACCATACTAATAACCACTTCAACAAGCTCCTTCTCCCTGACCACGAATCGAATCTTCCCGGCACTACCCGGCACAGTCACCGTGATCAGAAACCGTTCGATTGCCCCATTTCCTTTACCCTTCCTCTCCTCGATGAGCTTCTCCTTATGAATCCCCCGTCTCATCGGCGCCGTATTCTGCGGACGCTTACAGGACATCGGCCTAGGCGTAAAAAAAAACAAGAATATCTGCAGATCTGAAAAGCAATGTAATTGAATCAGATCTAAGGGTCGAGGCCTAGGCAGCGATGATGCCAGCCTTGCATGCAGGAAGCGAAAGGGGTAGCGATGGGGGTTTCCCTCTTCTTCGAAGAAAAAGAGGAAGAGATCAATGAATCGCCCAACATTCACAAAAATTATAGCAAAGAATGGGCCGGAGAGGATGGTGGAAAGGCAGAAAGATAGGGTTTATTTAATGGAGCCGCAGCAGAGTAGACAACAGTAGTATTTTAGGGATGCGGAGATTTTGAATTTTTTCCAAGTACCATGAATTTGCTTTGGACGGTCATGATTGATTCCGTTCTCCAAATATTCAAATTAGATTTCACGGCTGGATTTAAAGGATTTTGTATTTGAACATAGATAGATGGGTCGGTCTTGTCGGGCCGAGGCTAAACCGGGTCAAGTGTTTTCTAAATATAGAGCATATCCCCGAATCGTATGGGCATCACGAGAATCACATGTTTCAAATCTGAAGACGGCAGCCAGGTCGTAGTGTCAGATAGGGCAGGCGCATCCGTGGGAATTTTCTACTATTTTATTTTAAATAAGAAGACAAGCATTTTTTCACAATATTTAAAGCATTTAAATGAATTTTATAATTAATGATTAAAAAAATGTACATGCTTATAACTTTATAACTATATTATCTATTCAACACTCAAAACATAAATATTTCATTTATACTATCTAAACAACAAATTTAACACCAAAAGTACCACCCCGCTTTTACAAAACTCATGATGTTACTCTCTTCCTGTAGAAATCTCCTCTTCCAACGTACGTTATTCTCTTCCTGTTGAAATTTCCTTTTCTGTTGCTTTCTTTCTCGCAACCAACCTGCTCTCGCGTGCTTTCTCTCTCATATTCGACTTCCAACGTGCATTCTATATGCATATATGTCATGGGTGCATTATGTATCACTTATAGAAGCCGACTTTTAGTTGTTTGCTATTCTTTATTTAATTAACATCCCCAAACAACGTTCTATAAAACAAATATTAGCTATATTTCTAATTTTAGTTAATTAGCACTTTGTATTAAATTAGCTAGATATGGGTGCATTCTATATAAGCAGATTTAAGTCCTTTAATCTTATTTCTCAGTCATATATTTATATATATATATATATCTATATATATGCTTTATGTTTTTGTTTTTGGGCATTTTAATTGTCAATATTTATGTCTGTGATTCTTCTAACGAATTGGTGTTAAACATGTATTTTTATTTGTGTTTGAAGTTGATGGAAAAAGTGGGTGGCATAGTTCGTTAATGCAGGATTATGGTGATGAAGTAAGAAATGATTTATGTGGAAATAAAAAAGTGCATTTATTCGTTGCATTTAAATTTGGAGGATTTTTTGTAGATATAATACCAATCTAGAAAGAGTTAAAATGACGGAAGACAAATGACTATCAAACATAGAAAAAAAACATATTTTCATGCTTGGAGTAGAGGTTGCTAAAATATGTCTATGGCTTAAAGGGCATCAATATAATATGTTTTATCACATATGCATAACATTACCCAAGGAATACAAAGTAATCAAGTCTGATGTGGGCAAGAGTGAGTCGGTTAAACTATAAAATTTAAATTTACATGCCAAGATAGTTATCTCACTTTAAGAAGTAGATGAAGATCAATAAAATTCACACCTTATGGTTGTTGTGGGTGTTGTTAGTATTGAATAGATAGTAGAATGTTCCATTACCCATAATGATTGTATTTCATGTGTTTAGACAACATGTTTTATAGATATAACTCTGGTCACATATTTTAATGATGCAACTAGTTTCAAGAATGCTCTTCGATCAGTTAACATTAAGGAGAACTTTGGAGTTAGGATAAAAGCTAGTGATAGGAAACGTGTTATTGCGACATGTTCTTATCAAGGCTATCAATAGAGAATTTGAGCTTCCCTATGTGAAGACACTTAATCTTTTCAATTATTGAGAGTAGATTGAGTACGTATATGCCCTGGGTAAATAGTGTTGAGAATAGGTTTACTACATCTACATGGGTTGAAATGAGATTCTGGAGATGTTGAAGAGGTATCCAGACATTCCTTCAAAATAAATAAATAACTATCTAGAGAAAGAGTATGCTTTATCATTACCTAATATGAAGCTTTGGAGGACAAGAGAGCAATACTGTGATACCAAATTTGGCTCAGTTATTGATAACTATAAATGGGTTCCAACATTGAGATTGAAACAACTTAATAAAAATCTGGGCTTACATATTACATATACATTTAATAGTATTGACTATTCTTTTCAGAGGTTTTATGTTAATTTCAATGTGTGTATTGATGGATTTTTTGCTGGTTGTAGAACTCTTCTAAGTATAATTGCATGCCATCTTAAATCTAAGTATTTATGTGTGCTTTTATTGTCCAATTCACTTGACAGAAACAATGGATTATTCATATTAGCCTATGTTGTAATTGAGGCTGAATCGAAGCAGACATGGTCATGGTTTTATTGAAACTTAGGAGAGATAAATGGTACAAACATAAAACCTCTTGCTTTCATACCAAACATGGAGAAGGATTTGGGGAGGCAATAAGAGATGTATAGCTAAGCATAGAGTTTGTGTTCGTCATCTATAGAAGAATCTTAAAAAAAACATCATTACATAGATGGGAAAACGTTTAAGGACTGGTTTGGGGGCTGGTAATGCTTATATTAGTAAAGAGTTTGATGAGAATCTTGAGGAAGTAAGTGATTTGAGCTTAACTATTTAGTCGTACTTGAATTTGTTACCATAAAGTGGTGAAGAGGTCAATTCCTGATAGGGGTATGTCATAGTGCCAATACAAATAACTTTGTAGAATCATTTAATTCATGGATTAGGATGGTAGAACCATACCAGCTATTGACATAATTGATATGATTTGAGGAAAGCTTATGGAGAAAAGAGTTATGTGAAAGATGACTTGCCTGACATGGCAGCATTAGTTAGTCCGAAATGTAGAAGAGTATATAAGAGATATAATAACAAGCATTAGTTAGTCCGAAATGTAGAAGAGTATATAAGAGATATAATAACAATAAAATATCATATTGTAGTTCGACAATCAAGTATTTTCATGTCTGAGGTGGTGGGCTTCCATTCAAGACATGTCATTTATATCGAAAGAAGATACTTGACATGTAGGGTGTGGGAGTTAAATGGTCTACTTTGCATTCATGTTGTGGATTTCATTCATTTGAAGGAGTAGCCATTGTGACATACATATGTTGATGAATACTACTACATAGTAAGGTAACACTTACCATTTTGCATATCAACCATTGTTTGCATTTTACAAATACTAACTTGAGGATTACAAGTTGTTTATATATATACTTCCATATGACGGAGTAATTGCCACATTACTGGGGAAGGAGCAGTAGCCAGTAATAGACAATAATGAGTAAGTTAGTGTGCTGAATACTTTCAGACCAAGAAGTAGGCCATGAAAAAGAAGGCTATGAAATTTCTTGGATAAATACAAGAGAGCACATAAAATTGGTTGGTGTGGTCTTTGTGGACATCACCGGAATACTTGTAAGAACCCTTTGGAAAAGAAGTACAATGAGGAGACAATGCTCACAAGTAGTACAACAAAAATAAGCAAATTTTTAAAGAAGATGGATTGTAAATGACCCTTAGGTTTATGAATTAAAGTATTCATATGTGGATGGTTTATAACTTCATGCACTATTCGAAGGAATGCCATTTTTGGAATAAGAAAAGCCTATTTTCTAATATAATTGTTTTATATTTGTATATGAAAGTACAATTTCTTTTAGTTTATAAGAACTAAAATTATACATAAATTGGAGCTTGAACATTTAATCTTAATTACATTTATCCTAAGGAACATAACATAGTGTATTTAAATTTGATTCAACTAAATTGGTATTGAGAGAAATTTTGAACGCTGGTAGGCTAATGATATATCCTCCGTCAATAAGCTTCTGATTTATCCTCCACATGTTTATAAAGCATTTGTTATTGTTTTAATGTGAGATTACATCTGATTTCATTATTCTCTCTAAAATTTTCCTACATGTGTTCATAAATTATTGTTGCATTAGTAATTCTAATAAATATCTACTGTTCAAACACCTATATTATGTTGTATTTCAAATTTTGTTGCTATCGTGGTTGTATAGTAGCTCCAGTGAAGTTTGTGTTTCTTCAATCGAATAAGAAAAGAAACCATCTATGGATTCTGCTCCACTAGAATAGGATTTCACTGCTCAAAACAAGTTTGGAATGTGTTGCAACATATATATATATATATTATTTCAAACACTAGCATTATTCTAAATGGTACTGCTCAAACACTTTTATTAGAAAGTAGTGAATTGGAAAAAACTCTAGCAATTTCATAATGTAGAGAAGTAAACAAACTTGGAGATCAGCCTTGAGTAACACATTCTTGATTATTTTTTCATTCAACAAGTTTAGATAAGTAAATAAACTACATTAGCCTTGATCAACACATTATTACAATATATGACAAATTGCAACTTAAAGTAAACACATTTCTATATAGTTAACAATAAGCAAACAAACTACAAACAAAACATGTGTTAATCTCAACAATACTACATTAACATTCAAACTAGTTCGACACAACATATTAAAAGGCAAAAGAAATATGATTGGTTGTGTAATCATATTGTGTAAACAAGTACAACCACAACAAAGACTTTCATGAAGAAGATAATTAAGTCAAGCTTCTTAGAAATACTTTCCTTGAAGCCTTTTAATTCCTTATGTGTAGCATCAGATGCCTTTTATAATTCATCTATCCATTTAAAATAACGACAATCATCATATGTTCAATTATAAATGCACTTATAAAATTGCATTCATTAATAAGGTTCACAATAACAAGTATAGAACACACATTTCAAGTGACAGTGGCAGTAAATTGTAGAATGTGGACGTCTACCTTTCATAGCAGAAGAATTTATTGAACTCATTTGAAACATCACACAATCTGTTAATGAAGTAGAAAAATTAAACACAATTATGATAAAATAAGTTAAGTTATGCATTAAATTGAACAATCCAAATAATACTAGCATTATAAAAAATTTCAATAACCATGATTAGCTGCAGTAGGAGGATAAACATAAATTCCTTATAGAATGGCACATATTTTGTATAAATTCCTATAGATTTCAATCAACCAATACTCCTTTGGAATGATACAAATTTTTGTTTCCAAATTAATATGTTTAGCTGTAGTTTAAATATCCAAAATAATCTACGAAGTTTAGTATGATTATATATAATTCAATTAATAAACATTAAACATTTCATTTATATTCCTCTATTAGGAGGATACAACACAAAATGTAGCTTTTACGAGGGATCATGATAATGTGAAGAGATCAACAATAAATAAAGAAAGGAAACACAACTACTCCTTACCTAAAAAGCACCAGAATGCTAAATCATGTGAATAATATAACTCAAGAGTAAGAGATCTTGTCGTGAGTTCTTAATAGAAGTCTAGTCAAAATAATAAAATAAATTAGGGCAATCCTTAGCAACCTATTGTTAATTCTTGACCTGCATATAATACAGGATTTAATTAAAGCAATCAGTTTGGAAGTAGAAAATCACCATAGCAAGGTGTATTGATGCACTTAGAAATTCAATTACAAAAATAAGCTTCTCATATTAAAAATTTGAAAACACAATTAAGTTAGCTTACAATTTCAGTCAATAGTAGACCTCTTAGATCAATACCAAGCAATACTAAAATTAACCCAAAGGAAAAAAGAAAAGATCCAAGTAATAATCATTTGAGGATTGTTAGTAATGTTCCCCAGCTAAATTGATAAATCTAGGAAAGTCTGGCTGAAGATTATAAACTTAGCAATGTATGACAGGTAACCCAAATTTATGTTAAGAGTAACAAGCTATTTATTTGTATTTACTTGAGACTATTATATATGTTGTTGTTTTTCTCAAATTTAAATTTTATTTTATTTTAATTATTAAATTTATTTACAAAATTTAATAAATAAAAATGCACAAAAATTTAAGTGAACGTCGCAACACTGTGATTAGATGCCACAATACTACTCTCGCAACTGATGCTAATTATAAATAAGCACTACAACATTAAACCTTAAGGAATGTTAATTTTGAACCATTATTTTCTTGGTTAATTAAGCGTTGTTGTGCTAATTCATTTAGCACCATAGTGCCTAGTAATTTAAATCAAAAGCATGGTTCTACTAACTCAAAAAGTAGATGTAAAGTCATAACTTTAATTATGAAACTTTTGCAAGCACTACAACACTAGTAATTAACACTGTGATGCACTTACACTTTCATTATTGTTTCATTAATAATGTAATGGTTGTGAATGACACAAATGTTGCTAAGCTTGTATGTGTCTTGAAAGTTTGTGTTGGGTTTTTAGACATATAGAACTGTCCAATGCTTAAAAGAAAGGGGGGGGGGGGGGGGGGGGGGATTTGTTATAAAAAATAATATTGGATTTTGTAAAACCTTTCTCTCCATTTTTTAAATCTTTTGTTGAAGATTAAAAAACTCAAATCTTGAACTATGAAGTTTTTTATAGAAATTATTTTCACATATCATCTTTCAACCATAAATTTAAAAAGTAGTGAAATAAAATGTAAGAAAAATAAAAAGTAATAGATAACACTGAATTTTATAGTGGTTCGATCCAACAAGACCTACGTCCACTCCCTGGAGACTCCTTTTACAGGTATTGTACTAATCAAAAGTGACCCTCCTTTTGCCCCCACAGAAAGGTAGAGAAGCCCTACAAACTCTCTTCCACCAACCCGATGTGGTAGAGAACCATCACCTTTTATACTCTCCAAGTGGTGGCAGTGTATCTTATCAAACTTTTTCATTCACCTAATGAAGTAAGAGTACATATACATCCTTTTTCAATCAATTGGTGAAAGAAGAGAACAAGCATCCTTTTTTATCCTCCTAGTGAGGGAAAAGAACCGTCAATGTCTTTTTCACCCTCTTGGTGAAGGAAGAAAACCTTCAACGTCTTTTTCACCTTCTTTGTGAAGGAAGAGAACTTTGATATTGTGGGTCATATGTATAAGTTTGGATTGTATAGTACAAATAGTTGAAAAATGAACAAGTTCATATGATATGATTCAGTTTGAATCTGATTTCATCATTCTAGGCTATCTGTATGACTTGATATTATACAATATAAACATTTTAAAAATGTACAAGTTCGTATGATATAATTAGGAATGAATATGATTTTATACACTGTCAATCATTTATAGGAATTGATATCATAGTGTTTGAACTATTTAAAAATAATTGTGTTCATCTTATATGATCTAGTACAACATGATTTTTTTACTCTTTTAGTCATCTATATGACTTGCTAATATACAGTATGGATAGTTTAAAAATTACTATGTTCGTATGGTACGATATAGTATGACCTAAATTTGTACTCTATGATTTGTTTGTATGACTAGCTATCGTACAATACGATCAGTTAAAAGTCAAGCCATGATTTGAGTAATTAGATTCTAAAATGAAAACTAAGTAAAATCAGACAGTACATTTATATGTCATATAATATGATGTGTTTTAAGAATTTTATGCACCCCATATGAGTGTGTATATTGAGACTCAAGAAATTAAAATAAAGATATACAAACTCTTCTATATGAAATTCTATTCTACCTTGTGTTGAAGTTTTTAACAATCTAGAGTAATATATATATTTTTTTTGAAATATTAGTACTTACAAAAACGACAAAAAATATTCAATATATGTTAGGAGAAAAGCAATTAAATCATAATAATAATATTTTATTATCATTATAAATCACAATCTAAATCTTAATTACTAATTCGCAATAATCTCTCCCTTTTTGATGATAGCAAAAATAATTATTATTCGAGAAATAAATTTAAGTTCTTTTCTCCTAAACTCCTCCTAAACAAATAAAAAATTAAAAATCATGAGGATAAATAAAATTTTGTGCCTCTTTTTTATGTTCTTAATTTTAATTTTATAAATAAATACAAAATAACCTACAATGAAAAACAATACAAAAAAAAAATAATGCAAACACCCAAAAAAACTTTATACAAAAAAATATGACACAAATCGTAAGAAAACTTCAAATAAATATATCTAATAAATATGACTAAAAAATAACCTCCTCTTGAGAGCATTTTGACATAGAACTAAAATCAAAACAAAAACACAAAAAATACAAACCAGAAGACTTCAAGCAAATAATAACCTCCCCCTTCTGACACCAACAAAAAAGGAAAGAAAATAAAAAATCCTATAAATATGAAACCTAGTATTGATGGATCTAAAAAGTTGATGAGTAAGAGAAATGTAAAAATTTGTAAGACAATATTAAATTCTTGAAGCAAAAAGTCTTTTTAAACTTATAATTTAAAACAAAAAAAAAAAAGATAGGAATAATTGATCAAATTAAATGTTCATTCTAGAGAGCATAAATCTCAAAAAGAATAATAATTGAAAAAATTAAACAAAAATCACATAGATTCAAATTTAATAGTTGAAGTTTATTGCTAAATGTAAAGATTTTTTCTAAGAATTAGAGATATAGAGGAAAGAAATAAATGTACTGTGGTCTCATTTTATGCCTCTTTTCAATTTTGGTAATCATTACGCATCTTTTGATTTTGAATTTTATTTGGCAATCGCTACGCCCATTTCAATTTGACTCATTTTATGCCTCTTTTTAAAATTGGCACTCTTTGTCCATAAAATTTGACTCATTTAAGAGAAAGTTCTTTTTAAAATTGGCACTCTTTGTGCATCTTGTGACATTAAATTCTTTCCTTAATTTAAATCAACAAATCTTAGCTTGTGTGAGTATTTTCAAAATAAAATAAAGAAAATTTCTCTTATAAGAAAAAATAAACCACAAAACAAAAACCTATAGATAACAATAGAAATAACTCATTAAACAAGAAAATAAAATAAAAGAAGGTTACCTTTTTGCAATAATTATAATTATGAGACAAATATCGTATCATAACATCAAAAAGACCTCCTTATCTAGATCTCATTATAATTTGATTTAAAGTGAGAGTAAAGAAAAAGATTTACTAAGAAAATAAGTTTTTGATGCAAAAATTAAAAAATTTTAATTCCTTAAAAGCACATTTTAGATTAGCCAGTATTAACTCAATAATTGATAATTCTTGAGGAAAAGAAATAAAAACTCAGTAATAATCAAAACAAAATTTTTTTTTTTTAACGATATGAACAAAAAATATAAAGAAAATATAACACACTCCAAAACTAAACCAACAAAAAAGCTAGACAATAATTGATAGCAACTAAACTAACAATCATAGAAGCTAAAAAACAAAACATACAATAAATTGCAACTAAACTGATAATTTGAAGGGCCTTGACCTAGAGGAGGCTTTGGAGGACTGAATTTTTTGAAGTAGCTATTAATGGTAGCTACTTGAGTATTGAATAAATTTAATTGTCCTCTAACATAGTCCATATCTTAGTTATATTTGTAATCCTGTTGATCCAGATGTGTTTGAACTTGATCAAAATGTTGATCGATATAAGATTTGAGGCAATCAAATCTTTGTATCATGTTCGGGAGTAGGAGCAGGTGGAGGTATGGGTCCTCTTCATCAAATTCTTCTTCTTCATCCCCTTAATCCTGATGAGAAAGAATTCAAAATGAGGCATTGGTGAAATAAATAGATAGATTATTTGGGGGTTCAAGATAAATGAAGTTATATTTCTTTTCAAGAATGTAGGAAAGAAGGTAGCCTAGAGCTACATTTTTCATCCTTCTAGTTACATGGAGTCTAATATCAGATAAATTATTGATGTAGTCCAAAATCAACTAGGGTTCATCAATATGAGTGTTTTTTGTGATACAATATGTAATGAAGGAAAGCATAGGGGTAATATTTATTTGATTATTAAGTTTAGGATTGATATAAGTTCTTAAGACATGCTGGATGATCCAAGAATTTTGATCAAGTGAAGAAATAAGAGGTAAATGGGAGACAAAAAATATACCCCTAAATGTTTGATTAATAATGGTCTAATCATAATCACTTCTAGATATCATTGAATGAGGCCTAACCCATTCAGTCCTAAGATATAAAAAGTTTCCAGATCTTCCTTGGTAATTTCAACCCATTGATGAAAAACTTAGGAGGTAATTTCCAATTTATTTTCTTGATTTCTCATATTGGCAATAAAATAGTAAAAGTCTCAGAATGAAATGCATAGATTAAGGTGAGAATGAAAAAGAATTGAGTGAAGTTAAAAAGCAGCAGGATTTGAAAACTAATGCCTTTTTTAATCAGAAGAAGAGAAGGGGTAATCTTAGCCTGAGGAAACCTATCAAAGGCTTATTCATTCTCCCTAGATAAAAATTATCATCTCATTCAGAATGAGATGAACCACCCTTGGAAGTTCAAGACCGTTTCTACTGCTAGCCATTTAAGAGAAAGTTCAATCACGAGAATTGAAAAGGACTAGAGATGACAAAACATGAAAAATTTTAAAAGAACAATCCAAATTTTATAGAATTCAAACGGTTTAGTATAGTACAAAATTACCTTCATATGTACGATTGAGATCTTTATATAGGACGATCTTTGGTTCATACACACGAATGGAATGGTAAGGAATAGTTAATACTACTGATGAGTCATTTCATATGACTTTTGACCCAACTGATCGTATAAATAAACAGGTGTTTGTACGAGATGATCAGTTAATAATTTGGAAAAAACTTATTGACAGCCTCTTTCAGATATGAATCTATCTGATTCAGAAGGGAATAACTTGCATCACTATCTCAGTTTCAATTCAAACATGGGTTTGATTCACACTCCATGTTCTGAGAAGTATTTACCATCCGGAAAGAGGAAAAAATAGAGTCTTTGTTTAAAGAAATGCATTGAGAAAGGGTAGATGTATAGAACCTTTCAACGAGACAGTGCTTTTTCAAATATCTCAAAATGGAATCTGTTCCAAACATATATGCCATGGTTCCTTACTTCGATTGGGTGCAAATATCTCAATTTCACCCTTTTAGATACTCTTTCAGACCCATTGCGACACTGAGTAGTAGTCAAAAATTTGTATCCATTTTTTATGATATGATGCATGGATCAGATATATCAAGGCCAATTCCTCAGAAGATTCTTCCACAATGGACTCTGATAAGTGAGATTTCGAGTCAATGTTTACAGAATCTTCTTCTGTTTGAAGAAATGATTCATCGAAATAATGAGTCACCCGTTCCATTGATATGGGCACATCTGAGATCAACAAATGCTCGGGAGTTCCTCTATTCCATCTTTTTTCCTTCTTCTTGTTGATGGATATCTCGTTCGTATACATCTTCTCTTTATTTCCTGAGCCTCTAGTGAGTTACAGACAGAGTTAGAAAATATCAAATCTTTGATGATTCCATCATACATGATGGAATTTCAAAAACTTCTGGATAGGTATCCTACATTTGAACTGAATCCTTTATGGTTAAAGAATCTCTTTCTAGTTGTTCTGGAACAATTAGGAGATTCTCTAGAAAAAATACGGGGTTCTGCTTTTGGTGGCAACATGTTATTGGGTGGTGGTCCCGCTTATGGGGTCAAATCAATATGTTCTAAGAATAAATATTGGAAGATCAATCTCATCGATCTTGTAAGTATCATACCAAATGCCATCAATCGAATCATTTTTTCAAGAAATACGAGACATCTAAGTCGTACAAGTAAAGAGATCTATTCATTGATAAGAAAAAGAAAAAAACATGAACGGTGATTGGATTGATGAGAAAATAAAATTATGGGTCGCGAGCATACCTAAAAGTTGAGATTGTCTACATGCAAACTGATAACTAGATCATAAAAATGAATAGGTGCTTGTAAATATGATGTTTTTAAAAAATAACTAATATTTGAATACCCGCTAGTATTGCACAGATAAACAATTGATGGTTCATACAGACGAACATGTGTTCGTACTATACGATCAATAAAAGATAAAATTATTTTTATCATCCTAATGTAGAAAAGAATCATATGAAAATTTGGTGAATTTGTAAAGTATGAATTGTGTTCGTATAGTATGAATGGAAAAGGATATTTCATTTTCACATGATGAACAAGATACTCTTTAAAAATAAATTCATACAAAATTTATGAAAATGACAAAAATAAACAATAAAATAAAATAAAAATCAAACATAAAATTAAAAATCAAAACACAAAATCAAACACATAATGGTGAAAAAATAACCAAGACAAACCATAAAAAATAAAAGAAAACACAATAATAAACACAAAAAATACACTACAATATCAATTTGGAGAATTATAATTGTTAAGCATGAATATTAATTACACCAAATCTGGTTGTTAAAGTACTGAAAGTCTCAAAAGCCAATGGTTTTGTAAAAATGTCTACAAGTTAATTTTTTGTTGTTGCATGATGTAGCATAATTTCTCCTTTGGTAACATAATCTCTAACGAAGTGATGCCTTTTTCCTATGTACTTGGTCCTAGAGTGTTAAATTGTATTCTTTGAGATGCAAATGACATTTGTTTTATCCCAAAAAATTGGAGTATTATCAATTGAAAAACCTAAGTCCATTATTTATTATTTTAACCCTAGAACTTGTGCCATACAACTTCCAATAACTATGTACTCTACTTCAGCAGTAAAAAGAACTTTAGAATTTTGCTCTCTGCCAAACAAGGGGACTAAGGATTTTCCTATGAATTGACAAGTTCTGTAAGTAATCTTTCTATCAACCCTACACCCTACAAAATCTGAATCTGAATATCCAATGATTTCAAAAGAGGTGCTATGCCTAGGATACCAATTCCCTAAATTTTGAGTTTTTAAAAGATATCTCAGAATTCTTTTAATAGCAGTCAGGTGAGATTCTTTTGGATCTACTTGAAATCAAGCACAAAGATAACACTAAACATGATATTAGGAATGCTTTTAGTTAAATAAAGTAATGATCCAATTATCCCTCTATTTTTTTTTAAAATAAATTTGCCTCTAGAATCCTTATCTAACTAACCTGAGGAACTTATATTAGTATTTATTATTTTAACATTATCTATTTTATATCTCTTAAGGATGTTATTTTTTTTAAGAGAAACCTACGAAGGGGCCTACACGTTAATATTAAAAATAAGGATTACATGGTTCTTAAAAAGAACTCGAGCTCTCTACTGCTCCGAAGAGCTACAAAATTAAAAATAAAAAAATCGATGAGCTTGAGTTCCCTAGTAAGCAAAAGTATACGTAAACCTAAGTACATTCTACGGTGTAAAAGAGCGAGCACCCAAAAAACCATAATGGTACAAAAAATCCTATACAGATCCAAATACCTACAGAGCAACAATTCCAAATACCTCCAGAGTAGCATAACAGCACGATCACCTGCATTGAAAGTACTGTGCATAAACGAGTAATGGACAGAAAAATAATAATAACAGAAGAAATATAGCATAATCCAATTATAACACCAATGCAATGCAAAATTACCACCAAAATTGATACACACCAACTGTCTCATAGGCCACTGTAGTTACATTGATAAAACCAAATAAGAAACACATTAATAACCCCATGCCAAGCAATCAGAGAAGAAATTAGAGGATCCTCAGTCAAATAAGCCAACCCCCACCAGAACAGCAAGCTAGCAAGGACAAAATGGAAAACTGAAAAGCTAGGGAAACCATTGATACCATACAACACACTCCCAGAAAAACAATTGAGAGCAAATGAATAACCACCAACCATTCTGAAATAGCCAAGGCTAATAGGACTCACATAACCAAGCCGCACACTCAAAGAACCATGAAAAGCAACCAAACCATCCAGGTAACACATTTCCCTCATGAAACAAATGGTACCCAAAAGAACATGCCCATAATTATAATTGGGAGCAAAAGAATAACCTCCAACCATTATGAAATAGACAAGACCACTCGACCTCATAAAACCCAGTAGCACACTCATAGAACAATGAGAGCAAACAAAGAAAATGCAAGGCCACCTATAAACCTTTTGAAATAGCTAAAAACACAGGACCATCCCAAAACAACAAAAAGAAAAGAGCCCAGCAACAAAATGCTTTAACAAAAGGCAGGAAAAAGCACAAGAAACCAAGTAAAAATGCAAACACGCCAAGTAACTGAGAAAATCCCAAAAAGAATAGCAGCAATCCAACACAAAAATAGCATCTTCAAACACCTTATGGAATAACATAAGGAATACAATGCTTATCTATATTTAAAAGGCCCCTAACAGTAGGAGGCAAATTAGAACTGTAGAAATCCTTAATGGAATCCAACCCACAGCCCCACCTAGCCATGGTTTTAGCACAAGCATTACCATTCACCTCATTAGTAGAAAAAGAGAAATTAAGCATGCTCAACACCTTCCAAATTTCCCTCCTCATGTAAAACAAATAAGGAGACCAAATCTTATCATTTCTCAAGATAAAAGACTAGTAACAATAAGAAGACCAAACTTCCACCATAATTTTAATGCAATCAAGAGAGAAACACAACCTTAAACTATAGAGGATAGCAAAAGTAGTAGCAGTATTAACAACCCAATAAAAACGAGGACAAGCAAAACCATGAATGCAATTACCATTAGAGTCCCTGATAACTCCACCACAACCAGTCATAGACTTAGGGAAAAAAGCATCCACATTTATCTTAAAAAATTTACCAGGAAATTTCAACCAAAGGATACTTCTGGGAATCTTATGACAATTATCCACATTAAGAATAATCCCAAAATCAACAACAACTATGTGATACTTATTGAAATTCTTAGCAAAAATTAATTTAGCAGAAAAAAGGTCTCTAATTTTATCTTTAACATTTTGAATAATCCTATGATGATTCATAACCACACCATTATAACAAGAATTATTCCTATCCAAACATAAAACCTTAATGATAAGAGAAGGGATCACATTCCTGATATGACCTTCAGAATTAACAAACTAGCAATTCATTAAAGAATAAATAGAAACCTTAGCATTAAAGTAGTTTAAGTGCAAAATATCCTCAAAATAAGTCAGGGCCTTAACAGCACAAGGGCCAGAGACAAAGACATGATGCATATTGTCTATATGATAATAACATTTGTATTTAGAGGGAAGGATGAAACCACATTTAATGAAATTGTCATCCGTAGGGATGAAATTATGTAAAATCGGCCAAATAAAAATAGAAATCGTAGAAGGAATACTTTTGTGCCATATCATTTTGAAAATATTAAAACCTCTTTCTTAGCTCTAAAGGAATACTAGACTTCCTTTAAAGTAAATTTACCATCTCTAATTAAGGCACAAGTATGAACATCAATAGAGTTCATATTTAAAGGGATCTACAAAATTTACTAAATAATAAAATTAGGTAACACATTAGAGAGTTTCTCAATATCCCAACCATTATAAGTGAAAAAATAATTAACCTTCACAAAAGCATTGGGAGAATTAATAATAATAAAATCAATGGATTGGCCTCCCAACCAACGATCCTGTCAAAAAAATTAATACCACCACCAAGGCCCCAACAAATAGACGACTCAACTGCTCATTTCACTTTGAAAGACATTATAAAACTTTAGAATTACCTTTACTAAAACAACTCATGGTGGGATGCTTCTCCCCATAATACTTAGCATTAATGAATTTAGCCCAAAGGCTCAAGTTAGCGTGCAAATTATACCATAATTTAAAAGAAAAAGACAAAGCCCAATCCTTCAATGACTTACACCCCAATGCCCCTTCATGCAAAGTGCCACAACATTTATTCCAGGTAGACCAGTGGATTTTAGAACTACTACTAGACCCTTTCCAAAAAAAATTATTAATAATTTTCTTAATCATGTTTACACAAAGCCTGAGTAGTAAGTAAAGTTTGAAAGCTATAAACAAGGATAGAGCAAAGGAAACTCTTAATAAGCATTAATTTAACACCAAAACTAAGAAAAATAAAATCCCAAGATAAGAGTTTATTTCGCACAACCAAAATTAAATCATCAAAAAGAAAGGATTTCTTCCTACCCTTATAAGGAGGCACACCAAGGTGCTTTAAAGGTAAATAACCATGAATGAAACCAGTTAACTTCTTAATAGCCACAATGTAGTCCAAATGAACTTTCTTAGAAGAAATAAAGCCACATTTATGTTTATTAAGGGCTAGGACACTCTCCAATTCAAATTGTTGAAGAGACCTCAACAATTTATTAATTCTATTTAAAGAGGCATTAGTGAAAATAATAAAATCATTTGCAAAGCATAAATGAGAAATATGGAAACCACCTAAAGTTTTGAAATAAAGGCTATGAGACTTTTCAAAGAGATCGACAAGACCTCTGAAAAGGTAGCTAGCCGCAATAATAAAAAAGGCTGGAGAAATGGGATCACCCTTTCTCGGACCATGAGAAACCTTAAAAAAACCATTAGACTTACCATTCACAATGATAGAAAAACAAGGACTTTCAATACAAAGCTTAATGTGATAAACTTAAAATCAAAACCAAATAACTTCATAATATCATAAAGGAAATTCCAAACGATATGATCATAAGACTTAGCAATATCAAGTTTCAAAATCATATTACCATATCTCACTTTAACATCCAAATCATGATAGTATTCTTATGCCAATAGGATGTTATCAGCAATAGAAAGGCCTTTGACAAAACCCATTTGAAAAGGAGAAATCATCTTAGGTACAAAAATAGATAAATGATTCATCAAAATTTTAGAGATCAAATTATAATAGAAAGTGTAAACACTAATAGGTCTAAAATCATTCCAAGAAGTGCTAGATTTATTCTTGGGAATAAGCACTATAAAAGTAGCAGAAAAAAAAATTTAGGTATATGATTACCATCAACAAATCAAGAATAACATAAAAAAGATCATTACCAATGATATGCCAAGTTTTTTGGAAAAACATAGAAGTGAAACCATTAGGCCCAGCCACCGATTTAGAATTCATACCAAAAATGGTTTCTTTAACTTCCTCCAATGAAGGGGACTTAGACAAGAAAACATTATCCTCCTGAGAAATAAGAGAAGCAATAATATTAGGATTATCATTAGTGGCAGGATTGAAATTTTTATTCTGATGATTCTGAAAATGTTGAACAGCTAAACTAGCAATTTTAGTACCATCTTCAGTAACAGAACCATCGACCCAATTGATTTTATGAATGCAATTATAATTGTGTTTTCTCTTAACCAAAGCATGAAAATATTTAGTATTGTTGTCACCTTCAAAAAGAAGTTTAACAGTCGCTTTCTGTTTCCAAAACATTTCCTACTGAGCTTGTAATCTAAAAGTCCCATCTTTAGCCTCTCTCAAAAGACAAAAGTTAGCATCAGAAGGAAATAATTGGCATTGAGTCTCCTGGAATTTCACTTTATCTTCCGCAATTAAAATATTAGAAAATCGATTCTTAAACACATTATGATTCCACCAATTCAGAACAAACTTAAGCCTTTTTAGCTTGTACTATAGTCTACACATACCAGAAATAACATTATCATGATATAAAGGGGATAGCTAGTTATACTTCACCACATTCATAAAAGAATCATAAATTAACCACATGTTTTGAAACTTGAATTAAGAAGGCACATCTCTCAATCTTGGCTTAATTTTAATGTGAAGAGGAGAGAGATTCAAGAGGTGAAAGTTCGTTCGGGATGTTAAGCCCTATGAACTTAGTCCCAAGCTAACCAAGAGGGGGGGGGGGGTGAATTGGTATTTTAAAAAATCATTGAGACAAAGAAATAAATTCACAAACCAAATCACACCACCAAACCAAATGCGGAATTTAAAAGTGCGGAAGCAAAAATAAGAACACAAGATTTATAGTGGTTCGGTCGACTAGACCTACGTCCACTCCTTGGAGGCACCCTCCAAGTATTGCACTACAAAACGTGACTCTCCTTTAGCCCCCACAGCTAGGCGGAGAAGCCCTCACAAGAAACTCCTTTTTGCCACCCCGGCAAGGAAGAGAACCTTCCTCCTTTTGCTTCCTCCTGAAGCTGGCAGAGAACCACAACCAAAAGCAAAACTCCTTACCTCTACCAACCCTTCCACGGACAAGAAACTCCAGACGAAAGACAAGCAGAGCGATCCTTGAGCAACCCTTGTGAATCCCCTCACAAGCTCCCCCTCACAAGATCCTCTCTCTCTCCCTCTCTCTCTTTCTCTCCTCAAGGTCTTCTCAGGTCAAGGCAGCAGCCAAAGGTCTCTTAAAAACGTTGAAGAAGAGCTCAAGAGGAGCTCATTAATTGCAAGTAGCCGACTTTATCGTCCCGGCCGATATGGACATCGGCCTGGCCGATTAGTACAAATCAAGGAAGATCGGCCAGAGCACAGCCCTGGGAACAGTCCTGGACGATTGTAAATTTGGCTTGATCGTCCCGGACGATCATACGATCGTCCTGGCCGATTAGTTCAAATCAGAGATAAATCGTCCTGAGAATAGCCCTGGGAACAGTCCTGGCCGATTGAAATTTGGCTAGATCGTCCAGGCCGATCTCACGATCGTCCTGGACGATATGATCGTATCAATCATCCTTAATTACTCCCTTGATTTCATGATCAATTAAGGCATAATTTGGTAATTTCGTCCAGGCCGATCCTGGAATCGTCCTGGACGATAATTTAAAATTCAGTATGCCTAAACTGTCTAAGGCGGCTATCTCTTTCTATTTTGAGCTTATCGTCCTGGCCGATACACGTATCGTCCAGGCCGATATGTTAATGTCGGCTGCCTTAATTAAGAATCCTTAATTAGACTTTCTGTTTTAAGCTGATCGTCCCGGACGATATAAACATCATCCGGGCCGATGTGGGTAAAAACAGAATTTCTAAGCCTCTCAAGTGTGTGTGTGAAGGGTTACTTAGCATCAGTCTTTTTAACCATTACAAGTAGACTCAAAAGGCAAAAAATAAAATTACAGACCGACTTAACCCTAAACCTACGCAATCCTGAACTGGCTTCGTCTATTCGTTTGATCTTCGATTCCTGAAAAGTTAAAAGAAACAAGTAGTCTAAGAGAATCAATAGTGTTTTTCAATCATCAAAACACAGGTCATAAAAATAGGTTTAGTTTTATATGAATGATCTAGGAATTTGGGTTTCTGAACTTCAAGAAGTTTGATCGTAGGAAAGGTTCACATACTCTTTTGTCGCTTTGGTCTTTTCATGAACAAGTTTGGAGGTTTCTTCCTCTGATTCAGTCCTCCAGAGGAGTCAGTACTAGATTCTGCCAAAAAGCTCTTTGGTTTTCTTCTTGTGTCCTAGATTAATCTTTCTTCTCTCTTTCTTCTTTGCTTGATTGATTTCTAAGGTGTGGGGAGGTCAGTTTCTCACATGTCCAGGCTTCCTGCATTCAAAACAAACAACATTAGAAGGATTTCTTTAATATGTTTTGATCTTACATTTTCTCCACTTTTGATGATGCTTTTGTTTCTTCCTTAGAAAGCTTTTGAATTGCTTTGTGAATTGAAAGGATATTTCATCGTTTCGACCCGGAAGATTCAGAATCGAATTTGTGCGATTTAGTGCGATTTGTTTTCCTCTTTTTCTTCTCACTTGCACAAGATTTACTTTGATTCACTTGCTCGTAAGCAATGAGTGAGCAAGGTAGTTTCAATGGAATTAAGTTATTACAAATCTTTTGATTCAGTGATTTGCTAGTTATTTTTGCATCATAAGACGAAGGCAAGCATCTCAATCTTTGTTAACTTTTTATAATTGAAGCTCTTTTTGTGCATGCATGAGTAAATCTGAGTAACTTAGTGTCATGGTCAGCAATCGATTCATGAGGTTTCATAGAAAAAGTCGTAGTCATGCAAGAGAAAGTTCAAACGGGTTTGCTTTAACTTTATTCTACTTATAGGGTATGCATATTTATTATCCCAAATCTCTTTACAGTTTTGCAAGTTGAAACACGCATGTAATCTTCAGATTTCAAAGCACAGAAAAAAAGTTGCCAAACTTTTGCATTTTAACTGGCAAAGTAATGGTTTCATCGGAGTCATTCCAGTACAAGCAACTTCAATTTATACCGATTAATTCGACGAGAAGGTGGAGAAAACTTCTGCATAAGATTCTAATGCGATAATCAGCTTAGAAGTTGTATAAAACGTTGAATGCGGGTTTTTCAAAATCAAAAGGTAAGTTCAATAGAGGAGTGGTTCGGTCGTAATTCGAATAACTTCAGTAGTGTTTTTTCTATTTCCTATGTTATCATCTGGATCAAAATTCAAAAAGTTTTCAAACTTTAATTTTTTCGAATCCGCTCTGATACCATGATTGAAAGTTTGTTGGATGATTAAGCGCATGAACTTAGTCCCAAGCTAACCAGAGGGGGGGGTGAAATTGGTATTTAAAAAATTCATTGAGACAAAAAAAATAAAAAAATAAATTCCACAAACCAATCAACACCAAATGGGGAATTTAAAAGTGCGGAGCAAAATAAGAACACAAGATTTATAGTGGTTCGGTCCGACTAGACTATGCGTCACTCCTTGGAGCACCTCAAGTATTGCACTACAAAACGTGACTCTTCCTTTAGCCCAAGCTAGGCCGGAGAACCCTCACAAGAAACTCCTTTTTGCCACCCGGCAAGGAGAGAACTTCCTCCTTTTGCTTCTCCTGAAGCTGGCAGAGAAAATCAACCAAAAGCAGCTCCTTATTCTCTACCGGACCCTATCCACGGAACGAGAAACTCAGACAAAAGACAAGCAGAGCGATCCTTGAGCAACCCTTGTGAATCCCTCACAAGCTCCCTCACAAGATCCTCTCTCTCTCCTCTCTTTTTCTCTCCTCAATGTCTTTCAGGTCAAGGCGCAGCCAAGGTCTTTAAAAAATGTTGAAGAAGACGTCTTTAATAAGAGCTCAAGAGGAAGCTCGTTAATTAAAGTAGCCGACTTTATCGTCGGCCGATATGGACATCGGCCTGGCCGATTAGTACAATCAATGGAAGATCGGCCAGAGCAAGCCCTGGGAACAGTCCTGGACGATTGAATTTGGCTTGATCGTCCAGGTCTCACGATCGTCCTGGCCGATTAGTTCAAAAT
>NW_021320038.1:32714-124611 GCF_001605985.2 Dendrobium catenatum
TTTGCAACACCCCCTTTTTGATGATGGCACCACCTAAGAAACATATGGGAAAAAAATTTCAAGGATTGATTGTCAAAATGAACCATCATAAACTCTCCCCCTTTTGACATACTCATAGAGGATGTCAAGAAAGCAGAGCGAAGAAGACGCCTTTTATTTTTTAAATCAACGTGCATGAACTATGAATGCATTCCATTGTGATTGATTCAGAAATTTGTGAGTTATTATGTGTTAATAAGCTCATCAATCTTAGAGTTAGAATATCCGATCATAGACTACCCTTAGTTCAGATATTTTTTAGGGTAGAATTGTCTATTTGAAATCATGACCTAACTCAAGAAATTAATTTGGTTTATGAAGAAATAAAGAGGAATTTACTTATGACTGCGCTTACAGAAAAACTATCTTCATACAATAATGAGGTAGAGTTAATATTATCACACATATCGCAATTTAAATCGACAGTCAAGTCTTTGATAACACACTTCTAAGTTCTAAAAGTTTAAAAAGAGAGAGTAGATTGTTTGGGAGTGGGCTCATTTATGGACTCTTGACATTGGTTGGCGCATTGCGCATCTTTTGGATACACTTTGTGGTACTCTATATTTTTTCAATATTTGACTCGCTTTGCGCATGCTTTTATTGGCATCATTGGCCATTTTTTATATTTTTTGCAACGTTCATAGTCTCTTTATTGATCTTTTAAAGACAAAGATTGTGAACTAGATCTTCTCATATTATTAGGAGAAATAGGAGCATCTTCTCTAACCAAGGGAAGATGTTATCACAGCAGAAATCATATCAGTACAAAGAGTAACGAGCAATTTTGATGTGAAAAAAACTTTAAACATTATAAGTATATAGATAGAGTTATTGAAGCAAAGAATTTAAAAAGATCTCAAGATCCATAAACAATGCTTTAATCTTGGAAGAGATATTATTGTGATTAAAGAAGATAACTATGCCACTAAAATAGGTTAGAGAAAGAAGACACATCCAAATATTTGTTCTCATCGCATCTAAGAGATTGAGTACTGATAAAACATATATTGACTACAAATTCCCAAAAGTAAGGACAAGGAATATAATACCATATTAGCCATGATTTTTGAAAACTAAGTAAAAAGACAAAAGAAAGAAAAAAAATAAAAACAACAACAAAAAGAACTAAAACAACAAAACAGAAACAAAAAGTAAAAAGAAAATAAAAGAAAGTAAAAGTTTCCATGCATTTATATCAATCACACCCCATACTGGTCCTTAATGAGGCTGAAAGTATCGAGGCAGTGGTTTTAGTAAAATGTCTGCTAGTGATTTTCAGTTGTAACATGTGTAACTTAATGTCTCCCTTAGTCAACATTATCTCTAATGAAGTGAGCCTAATGATTGTGTTTAAGTCCCTGAATGTGGATAGGATTCTTTAGAGATGCATATGGCACTAAGTATTATCACAAAAGATGAGAATGGTACTGTACATGTAAGTCCTAATCATATGTTGTTTCAAACCAAAGACTTGGGCACACGACTTCCAAGAGCAATGTAATTCAGCTTCAGCAGTGGAAAGAGCAAAAGAAGTTTTGCTTCCTACTAGACCAAGAAGTACCAGAAGATGTCCAATGAATTGATAGTTCCAGAGTGCTCTTTCTAGTCCAACCTTTGCATCCTGCAAATCAGACGTCAGAAAAACCAATAATCTTCAAAAGAATGCTATGTCTAGGGTCCAAATCCCTAATCCTTGTGTCCCCAAGAATATGCTAAAAATTCTCTTAAAAGCAATTCAAGGGGATCCTTAGGGTCAGCCTGAAACCTAGCAACAAAGGCAATATAAACATGATGTAGGTCGGCTCGCAGTCAAGGTAAAGTAACGATCCAATCATGCCTCTATAAACTTCTTCTGATCAACAGGACTTACCACTTGGGATCCTTATCCAATGGAGAGCACTGTAGAATCATGGGAGTGTTAATTGGCCTGGCTTTGTCCATCTCAGAATATTTTCTTTCAAAATGTCCTTATGGTATTTGTGTTTGTGATTTGAAAAGTTCCATCCCCAATTGTTTTTATGTTAAACCCCTAAAAGTGACAACTCTCCCATCAAACTCTATCTCAAAAACTCCTCTATCATTGTTTTAGAAAATTAATCAAATCACAAATTTTTAATTGAAGATCCAAAGAGTATATATGCCACATAAATCTGAACAATGAGTAAATCATCTGCCAATCTCTTAAGAAAGAAGGGTGGTGTCTACCTTTCCCCTTGACAAACTCCTCCTAGTAAGAATGCTAGACCGTCCATACCAACTCTTTGGTGCCTTGATTTAAACCATACAAGTAGCCTTTCTTTTAACTTAAAACACATGATTGGAAATTGGGAGTCTCAAAAACCTGGAGGTTGTTCTACAACACACTTCTTGTTATCTCCCATTTAAAAGGCACTTTGACATCCATTTGAAAAAGCTTAAAATCCTTTAATACAGGCAAAGGCTAATAGCACCCTATGCTTCCAATCTAGCTACAGGGGCAAAAGTCTGCCTCAAAAGTCTATCCCTTCTATTTGATTGTACCTCCTTAGCCACCAACCTTGCTTTATTCCTCACTCGACCACTCCTGAAATCATTCACTTGTTTCTTAAAGACCCACTTGTTCCCAACTACCTTTATCCTTTACGGTCCTTTCTACAAGTTCCCAAACATCATTCCTTAACAAATTGATTCAATTCTTCTTGTCATTGCATAAATCCAAAAATCATTACAGAATAGGGTCTTGGTTAATGGTGGTAGGTTCAGTCATATGAAATAAAAGCAGGTGCGTTCACACTTCCTTCTAAGTCCATGTTAGCTTATCCATACTAAAGGGTCTCCTAAGATCAATCTTTCGGGTGACTTGTAGAGTATCTCATTCTCTAAGGCAATAGTGTGGAATTTTCCACCCCTTTCAACAAAGTCTTAATTCCTTGGGTGCCCTTCTACTCCTTCATCTACTTGGTGCTGCACACTCCCTTCCCACAAATTCTCTACTCCCTAGTAACTCTTCTAATATCAATCATCTCTATCTCATGTTTCTAGGCCTATACTCATCCAAAAAAAACTACATGGTTGCTCTTCCGCCATTAAAAGTTCTCTTGTTAAACACCCTAAAGATTTCCCAACACTAGAATATCCCAGAATGACTATGCTCTCATCAGATTTAGGATCAATTTTCCCCAAGTGAGATTTTTTTTTTTTTTTTTTTTTTCCGCATTTGTTGGGATAATAACTTTACAACCAAAGAACATGAAGGTGGGAAAGATTAGTGGGTGTCTACTCGCTTAAAGATCTCATAGGGTGACTTTTCTATAATTGGCTCTAACAGTTCACGCCTATCAACCATAACGCTGTGTTAAACTGCTTCAGCCCCAAAAGTATTTTTGAAGTGAAGTACTCAGCAATGCATGGCTCTTAGCGTGCTTCGTACCAGGTCCGGTTCTTCCTTTCAGCCCCCATCTCTGCTGAGGGGTCCTAGGACTGAGAAATTGTGACTATCCTTTTCTACAAAAAACTCCAAATCTTTCATTTCCAAATCTCCCCATGATCACTATGGATGTCGAAAATCTCACAACCTAGCTTCTTCCTGAATCCAAGTAGAAAAAGTTCTAAACTCCTCAAAAGACTATTTTTTATGTGAAAGAAATCTAGTCCCAGTGAACACTTGAGTAGCGTCAACATGCAAAAACCCATTAGACTTTCCCTCCCATACTAGCCGTGCTAATGGGTCCAAATAAAATCCTGTGAGACTTCTAAAGTCTACGAGTTGCTAATGTCCTTGATGGGTGAAACGTGGAGTGACTGCTTTCCTAGTTGACTAGCATCACAAGGTGGCTTTTGTAAAACTTAAGTTGGGGACACCTCTAACTATTCTTTGGATCACTTTTTTGAAGGGTTTTCATACTTGCATGAAAAGCCTCCTGTGCCACAAACCAATGAAATCATCAATCACTAGTTTTTAAAGCAAAAAGAACAGCACATTCAACTGTTATTTAAATACAAGCAATGTGACGTTGTTAACCCTCTTTCCCCATGCAGAATAGTGTTGATTACTTAGAACTACAATGCGACTGAAGCCGTAAGAATTGTAACGAATGAAAACCCCACCCTTTTTTTTTGTTCCCAACAAGAAATTTTGAAAAAAAACTGAAAAATTGCCCTGAAAGGCAGAGGTTTTTTTTTTTTTTTTGTGCTTTAAAATCCATCTCAATGCAAAATATTTTAATCATAAGTTCTTGGATCTACCAATTATACCTGCTCCTTTCAAATCAGAGGTAAATCGTCCTGAGCACAGCCCTGGGAACAGTCCTGGCTGATTGAAATTTGGCTTGATCGTCCAGGCCGATCTCACGATCGTCCTGGACGATATGATCGTATCAATTATCCTTAATTACTCCCTTGATTTCCTGATCAATTAAGGCATAATTTGGTAATTTCGTCCAGGCCGATCCTGGAATCGTCCTGGCCTATAATTTAAAATTCAGTATGCCTAAACTGTCTAAGGCGGCTATCTCTTTCTATTTTGAGCTTATCGTCCTGGCCGATACATGTATCGTCCAGGCCGATATGTTAATGTCGGCTGCCTTAATTAAGAATCCTTAATTAGACTTTCTGTTTTAAGCGGATCGTCCCGGACGATATAAATATCGTCCTGGCCGATGTGGGTAAAAACAAAATTTTTAAGCCTCTCAAGTGTGTGTGTGAAGGGTTACTTAGCATCAGTCTTTTTGATTATTACAAGTAGACTCAAAAGGTGAAAAATAAAATTACAGACTGACTCAACCCTAAACCTACGCGATCCTGGACTTGGCTTCCTCTTGATCATCCGATCTTCGATTCCTGAAAAGTTAGAAGCAACAAGTAGTCCAAGAGAGATAGTGTTTGTCAATCATCAAAACATAAGCCATGAAAATAGTTTGCAACAAGAGGGTCCTACTTAGATGTTCAACATTAGTAGAATCAAAAGAATGTTACCAAAAGTCATTAAATAAAACCCAATCTAATCTTTTCCATAAATGCCCACAATGCCAAGAAGAATTATCACCAGAGAAGCTAATATCAATATGGTTACAATCCATAATCTTGTTATTAAAATCTTCCATAGATTGAAAGATAGGGAGAGAGCCCCCTATATGCTCAGACGGGTTAGAAATGGTATTAAAATCTCCTCCAACAAGCCAAGGAAGAGTACAAATACTATGAAAATGAATTATTTGGTCCCATAAAACCTTTCTAGTATAACGAGTAGAAGCAGCATAGAGAAAGGAAGCATAACATTACAAATTATAACTCTTAATAATATAATGAATAACTTGGTTAAAATCACCAATAATGTAAACCATAATAAAATCTTTCCAAAAAACTTAACTTTTATTAGAAACATTAGAAAAGGCAAGTTTAAAACCAAAAAAATTAGTAGTATTAAGTAACTTAACTGATGGGATAAGAGGTGTTGAGATAGTTGCTACTTAGTTTTGCATGTTTGATATTCTTGCAACTTATTTTTTTTTTTTTATGATTCAAAATATTATTAATTTGATTATTATTCCTCCTAACATATTTTGGAATAATTGTTTTTGCTCTTGTGTGCACTAATATTTCAGGAAAATTATACTCTGGAATGTTGAAGACTTCAAATCAAGATCAGTTTAGAGTTTATTGTAATCGAAGTCTACATTTTCTAGTTTATTAAGTGTGAGAGAGTGTGATTATAATTGAGTAACTAAGCACACACACACACACACACACACACACCGGGGGAGAGTTTAAAATTCATATTTTTTAAACTGATCATACATTACAATATCAATTCATACGAGTTAATCTGGTCAATTATTTTCCCCAACGAGCAGTTGAATGAACATAAATGAAATTGTTTTTCCAAGTATGGATCATACGGGATGATATTTAAATTCATACCAGGATGAACATCTCTATTTTGTTCTCCCATGAAGATCGTACGGGTCAATATTAATGTTCGTACCATGACGAACATCTCTATTTTATCCTTGAATAAAGATTGTATGGGATGATATTTAAATTCATACCAAGATGAATGTCTCTATTTTGTTCTCATAATGAAGATCATACGGGATGATATTAATGTTCGTACCAGAAAAATATCTCTATTTTATCCATGAACGAAGATTGTATGGGATGATATTAAATTTTATATAGGGAAAAACACCTCTATTTTGTTCTTAGATGAAGATCATACGGGACAATTTTAATTTTCATACAAGAATGAACGATTCTATTCTATTCTCTCATATTTCACACTACAGGAAAATAGCCGATTTCCGGCGGTCGTGACCGGCGGTTACCGGACCGCTGGTACTACCGGTGGTGTAGCCGGCAGTTAGCCGCCGGCAATTACCGGCGGGCTAACCGGGGGGTTTGTAACATTAAGCCGCCGGTAATAGCGACAGTCATCAAACCACCGGATAAATCGTCGGGCGTCAATATGACCGTCAGTTTACCGGCGGTGTATCTTGCCATTGATAAGTGATCCCATTACCGGCGGTCTTGACCGCTGGAAGGCCGCCGGTAATTACCCTAAAATTAACAGGCCTGAGCCTCGCATTTCATTTCTATTATTTCCTTCTCTCTCGATTCGGATGACCTCTATGTCGCCTCCGCCCGCGTCTCACTCGATCGACCTCGCTGTCTTGCTGCTGACGACCTCTCTCCAAATGACGATGAACTAGCTAGAGATATGGAGAGAGAGAGAGAGAGAGAGAGAGAGAGAGAGAGAGAGAGAGAGCTTGAAAGAGGGAGAGAGATATAAAGAGAGAAAGAGATCAAGGACGTGTTGTAGAGATGAGGATGCTAGAAAGGGGGATAGAGATATAGAGGGAAAAGAGAGAGAGAGAGCGAAAAGAGAGAGATAGGGAAAAGAGAGAGAGAGAGAGAGAGAGAGAGAGAGAGAGAAGATAGAGAGAGAAAAAAGAGAGAGGGATAGAGAAAAAAGAGTGAGAGGGAGAGAGAGAGGGAGAGAGAGGGAGAGCAAGAGAAATAGATAGATAGATAGAGAGAGAGAGAGCAAGAGAGAGATAGAAAGAGGGATTGAGATATAGAGAGAGAAAGAGAGCAAGCGTTGTAGAGATGAGGATGCTTAGGTGGATGAGTGAGTTCACTCATAGGAATAGAATACGAAATGAGAATATATTTTAAATGTTTGGAGAGAGTTTCCATAGATGATTTTGTCGCATAAAACATCAACCTTTTTGATGTCCCAATTAATACCACATCTTTAACTAATCTCCTTCTTTTTCCCATGAATGTTGTCATCAATTAGATGTCTTCTATATTTGCTCATAGATGACACTTTGCATACATGAAAAACTTCCTACGACGACTCCTATGAATTTGGATTTATCGTAGCCTTATATCTTTGCTTACGGAGAGCATAAGTACTTGTGTCCATAGAGGATTTACGTCACTTGCTACGTATCCACTATTATTATCCACAAGTAATTTCAGTGGTCATCGTAGCTCACAAGAAATGGTTGTGTTCATCTACAAGTGAACTGACCTCAACTGTAGGGACCGATATCATAACCTTAGCTATATACCTCTTGAGTGTATTTATCTTCCACTGTATGGTTGTTGGCTATAGAGATGCTAATGTATCCATGCTACAATAGGTCGTAGGTACTATGCATTATGCTATAGGTATGTTATCTTTGCTTGTAGACAATATGCTTGTTTGTGTCTTGATTTTGAATATGAGGATGCTAGAATACTCTTGCTACAAGAGTTTGCAAGTGCTTGTATCTATTGCATATCAGTTGTTGCATCAACTAATAATTCCCTTTATTAGGGCTTTTGCTCTTCAATATGCAAGCTCATTAGTTAGTTGATATGAATACTTGCAAATTTCGTGTTGGATATACATAAATCAAGAATCCTGTAGCATATATATTCTTTTCATTTGAAAGTAGACTATTATGTGCTCATTTACACATTAGTCTGCATTGATAACATAGGCGTTTCTACTATATCTCCCTTACTTTGCTTGTAGCCTTATCATGTTCATTGCACAAAATAACTTTTTTGAGACCACAAGTTCCAAGCTTATTCAACATCTTTAATTTTCATCATCATATGAAGTTGTAGTTATAAGCTATTATATAACAACTTTTTTGTCTTAATGCCCTTTGCTCTGGAGATCAATTTCATTGAAAATTATACTATGAGTAAACTCATTCATCCACCTAAAGTATAACACGTTTTCACATGTGTTATAAATAATATTTTCATAACTATGTAGGGGGACATTTGCTTCAACGTCCAAATGACTATCCAAGAAGAGAGAAGTTGGATGTATAACAGATTGTTGCCAGGTCGAAAAGGATTTATAGTTGAATTTATACAGGGAGTTGAAACTTTCATTCAAGTTGCATCTCAACTGCCTTCCTTTAAGTTTGATAAAATGTTTAGATGTCCATGTTCGAAGCATAAAAATCTAGCATTTATCAAGCCCGATGATGTGAAGGTTGATTTATATCATAGGGGATTTCTTCCAAACTACTGGATTTGGACATCACATGGAGAATACGAGCCACACAGAGATGCTCATGCCGGTTCATTTATAGCTTATGAAAGATTTGATGAAGATCAAATGAATAGACTCTATGAAGAATTGATTTTTGATGTAGCAGGTCATAATTTAAGGTCTTGTGCGGGAGAGCCACCAAATGCAGAAACACAAAATTTTTTTGAGTTATTACATTCAGCTCAAAAGCCAATTTGGGATGGTTGTAGTACACATTCAGAATTATCCATTGCAGTGAGGATGCTAAGTATTAAAATTGAGTATAATATTCCCCATGATTGTTTCAATGACTTTATTGGTCTTATAAAGGAAACTAATCCAACGGACAATTTAATTCCCTCAGACTTGTACAGAACGAAGAAATTAGTATCCAAACTGGGTCTCACTGCTACAAAAATTGATTGTTGTATCAATGGATGTATGTTATACTACAAGGATGATGCAGCAGAACTTTTTTTTCGCACCTGCAATGCTCCTCGGTTTAAGCCAAACTCGAGAAAGCAACGTCATCTAAAGAAAGATGTGTCATATTCCCGTTTATTTTATTTACCAATCATTCCAAGACTTCAGCAACTCTATGCATCAAAGAGTTCAGCAGACCATATGAGATGGCATAAGTACAAAATAGCAAAAAATGTTGTTCTTTCTCATCCATCAGATGCTGAAGCGTGGAAACATTTTTGTTATTACCTAAATATTTATAGAAAGAATTTAGGTGGTTTCCTGAGCATAGCACAAGGATCAGAACAAATTTTGAGAGGAGAGAAGCGACCCGTCTCAGGGACATGTTCATGGACATTAGAAAGTCCGGTCAGCATCCTAATTGGATTGGAGAGGGCATTTGGGCTGATTTGAGTAGTACTTGGGTTACCCCTGAGTTTCTAAAAATGAGAGAGCAGAATAAGCAGAACAGAGGCTCTGACTGTGGTGGTTTAGGAAGTTCTCTTCATACTGGTGGATCGATACCTCATACGGAACATTTTCGGTGACTGGTAAGAGTTTTAAATTAGTTTATTAAATATATTTATGTTATTATAACTATATCTTAAATTTTTAGAAAGAGTATCTTGGTCGGGAGCCAACACCACTGGAGTTGCATACAAGAACTCATCAACATCAAGCTGATCATCAGTAAGTTGATGAAAAGGCTTAGAAGGCTCATGTGAGTAAATAAATAAAACTAATTGTAATATCAATTTATAATATATTTTATGGCTGTATTCTCCCAGGATTATTTTGTACGAGCTCAAGAAAACCGCCATTCCACTAGAGAGGGATCATCTTCAGGATCAGCCCACACTTTTGAGTATCATACTTGGCCTGATGTTTTTGGTGGAAGACAGAAGGGGAGGATATATGGCTTGGGTTCACAGGGCTATGTGTATGAGGGAAGTTCATCCACCTTAGCATTTTATGATCCAATTACTAGAGCTGAAGAAACTGTGAGTTAGAGGGTTACAGCATTGACTATAGAGATTGAAGAAATGAGAAGGGTTCGAAATGAAATGCAAGAAGAGCTACAATCCTATAGAGTTGAAAATCAGAGGAAGCAAGATGAAGAGCAGCGACGAACATCTCAAGACAGCGAGGATACAGTTGAGGAGTAGAATTGTGACTTTGTGAATTTTTGAACTTGTGACTTATGTTTAGTATAACTTTGTGAATTTGTGAAATTCTGAACTTGTGAACTTATGTTTTATGGTTGAACATATTAATTTTGTTTATATTTAATGTTTTTTTTATTGTGCTTATGTATATAATTGTGATAGTTGATTGAATATAGCGGCGTGTTGCCAAAATCTTGTTATATATTGTATTCTGTGCAGGTTTTAGAATCTAGGGTGAACCTCCTTCATATAGAGGGGAGGCTGTCAATTTTTTTTACAGGAGCTACAGGTTTCCGACAGCCACCCGGTGGTTTGGCCGCCGGAAACTACGATACCAGACGGATTTTAAAAAGCCACCGGTAACTTCAACAAACTGCCGGTATTATGCCGGCGGTTGCCCGACAGTAGCCTGCGGTTGTCCATTGAAAGCCCGTCGGTCTAGACCGTCGTTACTACCGTTGGTCAGACCGCCGGTAACCGTCGGTGTTGTACCAGCAGTTTAATGATGCTTCCCAGCGGTTAATTTAACTCATGCCAGCCGCCGTAACCGTAGGTTAGCCGTTGTTGAAGGACCACCGGTAAGTCGTTGGTAACTTGACCGGCGGTACATCGGCCGGAACACCGCCGGTACAAAGCCGTGGAATAACCAGTGCTATATGCTGCCAGAAAGCCGTCGGCTAATTAAGCCGTTGGTAAAAACCGCCGACAAATAGTTTCCTACGCCATTTTTTCTTGAAGTTCTATACCCACAGCAAAGCTGCCGGTATCTTCAAATACCGCCTATTTTTTCACCCAAACCGCCGGTTTTCGGTAATTTTCCTATAGTGTCATCCCAACATTTCATATTGACAAAAATTGAATTTTCTAACCGTTCATCCCGAATTAACCAAGTTTGTATCAGATGATGATCAGGCATGAAATGATTTTATACTGATTCACAATAGGTTCATATGCAACATAAATTTGAACTTTTCAAATATACGAACATATGATCGTATAGTATGATCGTGTATGCTCAAAATTAAAAAATTCAGTTTTATGGATGGTTTTTAATATCTTGTGTATAAAAGGTCCATTAAAGACTGACTTAAAACATCTTTTCTTCATGAATTTTTAAGGGAAATTAAAGGAGTGAGTATGAGAGAGTGTTTCAAAAAGATTTCTTACTAGTGAAGTATGAAGGGTTCTCAAGGTTAATTAAAGGTAAGGATCTCTGTGTGTGATTTGAGTTTTTCACTCTTTCTCTTATCTTTCTAGATTGCTCATTAGAAGATCTTTGAAGAAGATCCATTTCTCTTCTGACACTTGGAGAGTGTGAATAGCCGATGGTTCTCTATCAACACTTGAAGGGTGTGAAAGAGGTGAGGTTCTCTTCCTACACTTGGAGAGAGTGAAAGGATGAAGGTTCTCTACCTACACTTGGAGGGTGTAAAAGGATGACGGTTCTCTATTGTATCGGGGATTGGTGGAAGAAAATTTTGCAAAGGCTTCTCTACCTTGCTGTGGGGGCAAAAGGAGAGTCACTTTGGTAATAGTGTAATACCTGAAGTGGGAGGCTTTAGGGAGTGGATTAGGTCGTGTTTGACCAAACCACTATAAATCTTTGTGTCATTTATTTTTTCACTACTTATTTTTTGTAAGTTATTAATTATGTGGTTGAAAAGTTATTTTGAAAACTTTAATTAACTTGCTTCATATATTAATTATTTTTAGTTTTTAAATCTAAGAGATAATTTTTAAATTACCAATATACCTCACTTTTGGTTAGCCTTGGGACATTAATTTAGGTTTAACAACCTAATCGAGATTCAATAAGAATTAACAAGTGGTATCATAGCTTTATTTCAAAATTATAAGTTTAGGCTACTTTTTGATAAATGAGCATGACAACTTTTGCAAACCAGAATACATCTTAAGGGTATTTGATCACTAGACCTCCTTTATTTGATAACATCCTTTTGGATTTTTGGAAAATATAAATTTCTAAATTTTTACTGTCATTAGATTATCGTATGTGGATCTTAATACAAGAAGGGTATACAAAACCAACTTGATTAGTTGATAGTAATAGAGTTAAAACACCCTTTGCTGAATGGACTGTAGAATAATGTGACTTAGTAAAGTTAAATGCAAAATATTTAAATAGTTTCTTTTGTATACTTAAGTCAGAAGACTATATGCTGGTTTCCACTTACAAAAGTGGAAAGGACATATGTGATAGACTTTGTATCACTTATGAAGAGACTAATGAAGTTAAGAAATATAGTCTAAAAATCTTATTACATGACTATGAATTATTTCGCATGAAACCCAATGAATATATTTTTGATATATACACAAGATTCACTCAGATAGTTACTTCTTTGTATGCATTAGGTAGGGAACTAACGAATGTTGAAATGGTTAATATGATTCTTTGTTATTTTCCTACTGCATATGATGCTAAAATAACTGTAATTACAAAGTCTAAAGATTTGAATGTTTACTCTATTGATAATCTTCTTGGATCACTAATTGCTTACGAGCAATGAGGGATTCAAAGAAAGATTGATGCAGGAGAATAATGAGAGGAGAAGAACATTGCACTAAAAGTGAAGGAGTTGGAGAGTGATCTATTGCAACCTAAGGATGTGGATGATATAGCTTTAATGATTAGACAATTCAGGAGCTTTATAAAAAGGAAGCAGAGGAGACGCCAACAATGGAATAGAGGTAAGTTCAATAGGAATGTTAAGGTTTCTAATGTTGTGATTTGCTATGAGTGCATGAAACCTGAACATATAAAGTCAGACTGCCCAAATCTTAAAGCCACTCCTATCAAGGAGAAGGCAGAGGAGAAACCAAATGTGAAGAAGGGCAAGATGAGATTCCAAAAAGCTTTTTGGGTAGGCTCGACTTTGGATTTATAAGAAACTAAAAAGGAGGAGGAAGTCACTAACTTGTGTTTAATGGCCGATAATCTTGATCAGTCAGATCAAGAAGAGGTATGTGACTTAACCTATGCTAAACTTTTAGAAGTTTCTAAAAGAATTTATGATGCATATAGGAAGCTTAAGGAAATGCATATTAGTCTAAATCTTGAAATGAAAGAATTGAAAAAGAATATGAAATCCTTAGGAAAGATTATGCATTGATAGATAACAACCACATGAGCTTACTTGATGAATTTGATAACTTGAATAAGGAGAATGGGATCTTAAAATCATCCTATGCTCAATTGGAAAAAGAATTAAAAAATTTTAAGGATGAATCAGGAAATAAATAAAATTATTTGAATTACAGTAACAATGTGTTAAAAGATTTAAATATATTTCTTAAATTAAAAGTAAAAGCTCTTGAGGAAAATAGGAAACCACCAACACTTGAAGATTTTACTAATCTTATTTTATATCCAAAATTTTTAAAACCCAGGAAGAATCAGAGTGATTATAAAAGATTGAGAAATCCATTTCCTAGAGTTAAATGTTAAACTTATGGCATGATTGGACACATATAACACACTTGTCCCTTACATAGAAAGACTCATTTAGTGTGGAAACCAAAGATGCATAAACCTAGACATATCATATATGCATCTATTTTTAATTTGCCAAAAGGAGAACCCAAACAAGTTTTGGTTCCCAGGTCATATTTGATAGTCTTACAGGGATGCTCTCATACAAGGCCTTATAAGAGCATTTGGTACCTGGACAGCAGTTGCTCAAAGCATATGCCTAGAGACACTACACAATTTATATCGCTGGAAGCTTGAAGTGAAGGCAGAGTTACACTTAGAGATAGCAACACTAGGAAGGTGGTTGGATCAGGTATGATTATAAACTTGCAAACTTTTTCATAGAAAATGTACTGCTTGTAAAAGGCTTAAAACATAATCTTTTGAGTATTAGCCAGCTATGTGATAAAGGATATAGTATAAAATTTTTCCCTACAAGCTGCATATTAAGCCTAAATAAAAATGATATTTTGCAAGGAAAAAGAGTAAATAATGTTTATATACTATATTTGAATTATATTTCAGTTCTTAATACTTTTGTTTGAAAACTATTTCTGATGAATAATGGTTATGGCATAGGAGACTTTGTCACTCTAGTATAAAAAATCTTAGGAAAATTACCCAAAAGGATTTGATTAGAGGTATATCAAAACTAGACTTTACTAAGGACAACATACATGTCAATTATAAAAATAGGTGAAGTCCTCTATTCAGTACAATAAGGATCTTAAAACTATAAAACCTTTGGGGATTTTACATATGGATCTTTTTAGACCAATTGGAAGGTATATAGATTTGTGATAGTAGATGATATTCTTAGATTCACTTGGGTTAAATTCTTATATCATAACAGAGAATCATTTGAGGAGTTTAGAGATTTTTTGACTTGGATTTAAAGGAAATTAGGATGTGAGATTTTAACGATTCAAAGTGATCATGGCGGTGAATTTGAAAATGAAAAATTTAAGGATTTATGTAAAGAGAAAGGAATTGATCATAATTTTTTTCACCTAGAACCCCTCAGCAGAATGGGTTAGCTGAAAGAAAGAATAGAATATTAATAGAAGTCAGTTGAGCCATGTTGGCAGAATATTCACTTCCTAAAAATGTTTGGGCTGAAGCGGTTAGCACTGCATGCTATATTCTGAATAGGGTGAATATCAGATCGAAATTAAATAAAATACCCTATGAGCTTTTTAAGGGAAGAACACCTAATTTGTCATATTTTCATGTTTTTGGATGTAAGGTGTTCATACATAATAATGAAAAATCTGTCTTAGAAAAATTTGATCCAAAATCAGATGAAGGAATTTTTCTTGGAAACTCTAGTGTTTGAAAATCTTATAAAGTATTTAATAATCAAACTTTGGTAATTGAGGAGACCACACATATTATATTTGATTAATCTGAAATTCTGAAAGAGACAATTTTGGAAGAGGATGAAATATAAAATAACTCCCAAAGAATTGAGAAGGTAAATTTAGAAGAAAATTTAGAGTTAGAAAACCCATTGCCTAGAGATTTGAGATTTCTAAAAACACCCAAAGGAATTGATTTTAGGTGAACCTAGTGAGGGTGATAGGACTAGGCATGGACTAAGTAAAGAAGTCAATCATTATGCTTTTATTGCAATAATAGAATCTACAAATGTAAATCAAACACTTTCGGATGACTTTTGGATTTTGGCAATGCAAAAAGAATTAAATAAATTTGTGATAAATGATATTTGGGAATTAATTACAAGGCCAAGTGATCAAAGTATAGTTGGAACTAAGTGGGTATTCAAGAATAAAATGAATGACTTAGGAGTTATTATTATGAATAAGGATAAATTGGTGGCTAAGGGTATATTCAAATTGAAGGGATTGATTTTGAGGAGACTTTTGCCCCTGTAGTGAGACTTGAAGCAATTAGGGTTTTATTAGCATTTGCCTATTTTAGAGGATTTAAATTATTTCAAATGGGTGTTAAAAGTGCCTTTTTAAATGAGATGATTCAAGAGGATGTTTATGATGAACAACCTCTAGGTTTTGAAAATTCAAAATACCCAAATTATGTTTTTTAATTGAAAAAGGTATTGTATGGATTGAAATAGGCACCTAGGGCTTGGTATGGGAGGTTGAGAACCTTCCTACTTGAGAGATCTTTTGAAAAAGGAAGTATGAACATAACTCTCTTTTTGAAGAAATTAGGAGAGGAAGTACTCATTATACAAATGTATGTTGATGATATAAACTTTGGATCTAAAAATAAAAAATCTTTATGATAATTTTTCTAAAATAATGAGTAGTAAATTTGAGATGAGTCTAATAGGAGATTTCAGTTACTTTTTAGGCTTTAGTATTAAGCAAATTGAGGAGGGACATTTCTTAGTCAGTCGAAGTATGTTAAGGACATCCTCAAAAAGTATGAAATGGACAATGCTAAACCTGTTAGTACACCTATGAGTTCTTTAATTCAGTTGGATAAGGACCCAAAGGGAAAATCTATTCATCAAAAAAAAAAATTAGGAGAATAATTAAATTTTTGTTTTACTTGACTGCTAATAGACCCGATATTATATTCAATATTTATTTGTGTGCTAGATTTTAATTAAATCCAAAAAAATCACATTTGATAATAGTGAAAAGGATTTTAAAACATCTCTTGGGAACTCAGAACTTAGGAATTTGGTATCCTAAATTTAGCTCTTCATTTAAAATAATTGGATATTCATATTCGGACTTTTTAAGTTGTAAGGTTAATAGAAAGAGTACTTCTAAAACTTGTCAATTCATAAGAAATTATTTAATTTCTTATTCCAAATGAAAATAAAATTCTGTAACCCTATCTACTGCTGAAGTTGAATATATTGCCTTAGAAAGTTGTGTGGCTCATTTCTTTGGTTGAAATAATAGTTGATCAACTTAGGATTTACAATAGGCACAATTCCAATTTATTGTGATAACACTACTTTCATTTGCATTTCAAAGAATCCTATTCTATTCTAGAATCAAATATATAGACATAAGTCATCATTTCATAAGGGATCATGTATCTAAAGGAGAAATTGAACTAAATCATGTTTCAACTGAAAATCAACTTGCAAAGATTTTTATAAAACCACTAGCCTTTGATACTTTTAGTACATTAAGAACAAGGCTTGGTGTGATTTATTTGAATGCTTAATTAAAAATATTCTACAAACTTGATATGTATTATTTGTGTGTTTTCTATTTTTGTATGTTATGTGCGAATTTGTGTTTGTGATTTTATATTTTTATATTTTGTGAGTTTTTGAAATGATTTCACATCAGATTTTCTATTTTTGATTGATTATACAAATTTTTCTAAGTGTTCTATTCATACTATATGAATTTTGTAGCATTTCAATCATTGATTTGAACTATTGGCATATGATTTTAACTTTCCAATACATTTCATACTGTACGATCTCTATATCATCCAAGACGATTTGTCTTACTTTGTATGTACGCACCTAGATGGTTATTCGAGAAGAATCAATTATTATTATTGATCTTACATATAAACCCCTAGTTCGTATGTACAACCACGTGTCATTCAATATGGGGGATGAATCTAATCGTTATTAAAATGATCTTAAATAACTTGTCATCCCGGACGAACACCTATTCGTTCGTATGATCGTATGATTGAAAAGCCTATACGAAAGGATGCCTCATAAATTGTCTGATTACGAAAAGTAATTTCGTTTTTAACGTACTCATTTGTACATACAAAATTTATTTTCAGACATATGAACCATGTATCATACTATACGAATCTCCATTCATACGTACAAAAGATCAATTTTCTTTAAATAGGAGAGCTTTGGAATTCCTTTTTCATTCACTTCAATAGCCTTTTCCAATTCTTCAAATCTTAGTAATGGCCAGTTCTAGTAAAAGGGTAGACTCATTAAGGGTTCATCTTCTAGGGATGTAGAAGACAACTTTCTATGCAGGGCTGGTGAGGAATCTTTTCTTAGGTTTGTTTATGCAAAAATTACACCCTCTAGAATCCTTCATCAAGAGGATATTCACTTCTAAGTGATGCCTCTTTTCGCTGCCACCCAATTTGCTTTTATCCTTACCTTGATTTACTCATATAATAAAGAAATATTTCACTACTTTCTGGCAAACATGTCATTTTGTGAGGATGCGAGTAGGATCAAATCTTTTATTTTTAAGAAGAGGGTAGAAATACTAAGGAAGATTTGGGAACCATTTTGCACTTAAGGAATCAAGGAGTTAGAGTCCACACTTTGACTTTTATTTCTGATTTTAACTGGACTGAAATAAATAAAGTTAACAGAGGAATTAAATAAGTATGTCATTTTCCTAGGGTGTCCACTTTGAACCAAAATGCAAGGATCATCCAGCATTTTCCTAGAACCTCCATAATTCCTAAAGCTGGTGATCGTATTAATATTACTCCACTTCTTTCCACTGTTACTTATATTATAATGACTGATCAACCTATAGATGAAGCCAAACTTATTATTGATTATATTCACGGGCTTTTCGAAATTGGACATGTCTCACATAAGAGGAAGAAAAACATTACCTTAGGACACCTAGTGACATATATCCTTGAGAAGAAGTACAATTTTATTCATTCTAATCCTTAACTTGAAATGCCCATCTACTTAACTGATGCTTTATTTTGAGCACTTTTTGGGAGAGATGATATAAGTGAGGATTCTAAGGGAGAAGGGGGAGCGCCTGCACATGCGCCTGCTCATGGACTTGACTTTCAGGAGATTGTCCAGTGCTTTGACCGACTTGATAGTCATTTTGATCAGTGCTTTAATCAAATTCAGGCTCATATATAGAAGCAGGATGCATAATAATAGTAGGACATGGGTTGGATCAGAGGTCAGTTCGACTCGGTGAACACAAATATGGCTATGATGAATAGCTATTTTTTTATCTTCAACCAGCCACCTCCTCCAGACCAGGGCCCCTCAGATTTATAGATGTACTTCTTTGTTATTATCTTTGACAGTTCTAGTGATGTGATGTGATTGATGCTTTTCTATACTTATCATTTCTCTTTGATGTTATGATATTGATATCCTTGTACTTCATTGTATTACATCATTAAATTGATATCAATAAAAAATGTAATTTTTTGTTTAGATGATTTTGTTCCTTATTTGAAATGATAGTTTTCTTATATGTTAATCCTGACTTAATTGATCAAAAAAGTGTTATAACATTAACTATAATATAAAAATTAATTTTATTATGAAATCTAATTTTTTCAAAAAATTTAAGTTAATTTATAACTTGATCAAGTTAAGGTTATCAATCTCATGTTTTTTTTTTTGCATACAAAATTTTAATACTATTATTGTAATTTTGATGTCATATTATTTTTAAATTCTTTTTTCGATATAATTATCTTTGTACTTTTAGATTACTGATTTTGGAAAGATTAATTAAAAATTCAAAAATATACAAGTGTACAAAAATCAAAAGAATGCGCAATGGTTCAAAAATTGAAAAGAGACACAAAATTAGCCCAAATACAAAAAGATGCATAAAGTATGCCACAAATATTTGAAAAGATGCGCAAAGTCGCCAAACAAGTATATTGAAAATGTTCTTTCCTCTATCTTTTGATCTTCAATCTTAAATCAATCTAATGTTCAATTATATTTTGTATTGGAATTTGACATTAATTAATCTTTATTTCATCCACTTTTGTAATAATTTTCCTTACCTAATTGTCTATATTATTTCATGACCTTGATATATTTATCTTGTTTATGTTATATTTTAATTTGAGCAGTATGAATCTTTATTTTTCTCTAATGAAAATTAATCTTGTTATTGCAATTATAATTCTCTTTCAAAATTAATTATTTAAGATTTGTCATATGACTTCTTTCATTTCAACTTTCCCTTCTTTCAGCTTTTTATTGTTGTCAAAAAGGGGGAGTAATATTATTTGATTTTATTTAATTTTGTAAAAAGGGGGAGAAATTTTTTGTTAGATTTGTTTTTTCTTTTGATTTTTAAGTTTGATTATTTTTGGGTTGCTAGTGTTGTTTTATTTTTCTATGTGAAGTATTTTGTGAGTTTATGATTTTTTTTTAAAAAAAATATATATAAATGACTGGTACTTAATAGAATTTCCCTTTTATTCACATGCTTATTCATTTAGGAGGAATTAAGGAGAAATTTAGGATTTTTAATTTTACTCAAATAATAATTGTTTTGCCATCATAAAAAAAGGGGGAGATTGTTGAGATAGTTACTACTTAGTTTTGCTTGCTTGATATTCTTGCAACTTGTATGTTTTTGATGATTTCAAATATTATTGATTTGATTATTATTTCTCATAACATATTTTGGAAGAATTATTTTTGCTCTTGTGTGTACTAATATTTTAGAGAAATCATACTTTGAATTATTGAAGACTTCAAATAAAGATAATTTTAGAGTTTATTGAAATTGAAGTTTGTATTTTCCAATTTATTGAGTCTGAGAGAGTGTGATTGTAATTGAATAACTGAGCGCACACACACCAGGGGAGAGTTTAATACTCATATTATTTAAACTGATAGTACAGTATGATATTAATTCATATGGGATGATCTGGTCAGTTATTTTCCGTAATGAGAATTTGAACAAACATAAATGAAAATATTTTTTCTTAGTATGGATTGTACGAGATGTTATTTAAATTCATACTAGGACGAATGCCTCTATTTTGTTCTCAGAAGAAGATCGTATGGATGATATTAATGTTTGTACCAGTACGAACGTCTTTATTTTGTCCTTGAAGGAAGATGGTATGGGACGATATTTAAATTCATACTAGGACGAACGTCTCTATTTTGTTCTTGCAATAAAGATTGTATGAGATGATATTAATGTTCGTACCAGGACGAACATCTCTATTTTGTCCTTCAATGAAGATCGTATGGGACGATGTTAAATTTTGTACAGGGATTAATGCCTCTGTTTGATTCTAGGATGAAGATCGTACGGGACAATTTTAATTTTTGTACAGGGATGAATGACTCTATTTTATTCTCTCATATTTCATCCCAATGTTTCGTACTGATGAAAATTGAATTTTCTAACTGTTCATCCCAGACGAACCAAGTTCGTACTGGATGATGATCGCATATGAAATGATTTCATACTGATTCATAATAGGTTTGTATGCAATAGTATTTGAAATGTTTGTACGTATGAACATATGATCGTACAGTACAATCGTGTACGCTCAAAATTGAAAAATTCAATTTTCTGGATGGTTTTTGTATCTTTTGTATAAAAGTACCATTAAAGACTGACTTAAAACATCTTTTCTTCATGAATTTTCATGGGCAATTAAAGGAGAGAGTGTGAGAGAGTGTTTGCGAGAGATTTCTTGCTACTGGAGTGTGAATGATTCATAAGGTTACTCAAAGGTAAGGATCTCTGTGTGTGATTTGAGTTTTTCACTCTTCCTATTATCTTTCTAGATTGCCGATGAGAAGATCTTTGAAGAAGATCCGATTCTCTACCAACACTTGGATAGTGTGAATAGTTGATGATTCTCTGCCGACACTTGGATGGTATGAAAGGATGAAGGTACTCTGCAAACACTTGGAGGGTGTGAAAGGATGAAGGTACTATGCCTACACTTTGAGGGTGTGAAAGGATGAAGGTTCTCTGCCTATACTTGGAGGGTGTGAAAGGATGAAGGTTCTCTGCTTACACTTGGAGGGTGTAAAAGGATGACAATTCCCTGTCACACCGGGGATTGGTTGAAGAGAGTTTTGTAAAGGCTTCTCCACCTTACTGTGGGGGCAAAAGGAGAGTAACTTTGGTAATAGTGCAATATCTAAAATGGAAGACTTCAAGGAGTGAATGTAGGCCATGTTTAATCGAACCACTATAAATACTTATGTCTTTTATTTATCTGCTGCTTATTTTCTACAAGTTATTAATTCTATGGTTGAAAAGTTATTTTAAAAACTTTAATTAACTTGCTTTGTATATTAATTGGTTTCAGTTTTTAAATCTAAGAGATAATTTTTAAACTACCAATTCACCCCCCTCTTGGTTACCCTTGAGACATTAGTTTAGGTTTAACAACCTAATCGAGATTCAACAAGTATCAACAAGAGGCTCTAGCAAAACAAGTAGAGAAACATTATAGATACAACATAAGTTTTTAACTCTAAGCTTAGATGAAGAGCAACCAATTCCCCTAAAATTCTAAATAATAGTGTTAAACCTAAAAATAATATTAATAAGAAGTGAGGGAATGGGTGTTGTGAGGAGTTTGTATAACAATAGCTTTAGGCTTTGTACCTCTCCTACCACGACCCTTGGTAAAACTAGTATCATTATCTTCTATAGCATAACATTTAGCCAAAATATCCATATCCTCATTATCCATAAAAGCATCACTATTATAATCAATATTCAAAGGAAGATTACTATCATTGAACATACTTGAATGCCTCCTACAAAGAGGCATTTCTCTTTCCTCATAAAACACATCACCTGCCAAATGGGTTTCATTGTGAACATCAACATCACCTATCTTCTTCATCTTTGATTGGGAGATAACTTGATTAGTAACATTAGCTTGCATAATATCCTCCTCCACAACAATATTTTAACCAACTCATCCTCCAAAGGAGGCTCAATAAAGGAAGAAGCATTATTTAGATCAACCACAACATTTTGGTCAGTAACATTATGAGAATCAATAGCTAAAGAAGAGGTAGAGTTAAGAATAACTTCCTGTCCTTTAACCAACTCCTCCACTATAATAGGATTCGGTTCCACCTGATCCGAAACCAAATTTAAAGAACCATTACTATGATCTAGCCCTTGAGAAGCATTAACCATATTAGCAACATGATTAGGAATAGAAAAAATAATTCAATTGAATTTAATTCACTATTATGGGATGGATTAGTAGTCTCCTTAGCTTTCCACAGATGTGGGAGTATTTTATAATAAGAAAATAAGCCATGACCATGCATCTTACAATGAGAACAAAAATTAGGTAAATTTTCAAATTCCACTTTTTGAAAATAGACATTAACTTCTGAACCAATCCAAACCTCAGTAGGATGTTTCTTTAAAATATCCAGTTCAAATAAAACACGAGCTACAAACAGCATATAAATGGATGTTGTAGCCTGATCTGTTTGCAACAATTTACTGAAAATAGAGGCTAAATCAAACAAAAATTGAGAATTGAAGAAATGTAAATTGAGATTAGGAAAAGAAATCCAAACTGAGGTTACGGGGGATTCTTCATGCACATCAAAGTCTAAAGACCATTTAAGTAACCACATTTGACAGCCCTGTATATAGTAGGACCTTCTAAAAAAAATATGGCTATAGTCCAAATCATTACTCAGTTGAATTGATATGTACCTAGGATCCAATAAACCAACCTCAAACAAGCTAGATAATTTGAGATTCAAGAAGAACTTGCAAATAATATCTAAATTAGGCCACTTAAGCAAAAATATCTCTACAATAGTAAGCGCAAAAGGAGCAGCAAGTATGGAGACCACATAATCATTAAGCATCAAAGCCAGGCATCCTTTGAAGAAAGAATGCATAAAGTGAAGTTTGGCAGAAGAAGATGAAGAACCAGCTAACACTTCTTTAAAAGAATAGGATTTTCCATTCTGAAGCAGAGGAAGAGGGATATATGACGACGACAACGTTATCTCCTAAAAAATTACAAAACCCTAACACACCAGAGTAAATATAATGAGAAAAAGATGAGAAGACAAATTATGAGTAAAGAGAACAACAAAAACCATGAAAAAAAATCTATGAAGCAAGGATAAATAGCCAATAAAATGAAGAAAAATGCGATCGAAAGAGGAAGCCATAAATTGCCTCAGAGCCACAAAGAGAAGAGAAAATAGAGAGTCATTGGTTGTGAGGATGATCTTAAATATGTTCTTAACATATTTTAACTAATTGAGAAAGGTGTCATCCTCTCTCTTCTTTAAGCTAAAATAAAGAAAGTAACTCAAGTCTCCCATCAAACTCATTTCAAATTCCATACTCGTTATTGTTAAAAAGTCATCACAAATTTTTTTATGAATGGATCCAAACAAGATATCATCAACATAATTTTGAATAATAAGAATATCATTTCCTATCCTTTTTATGAAGATAGTAGTGTCCACACTTCCTTTGATAAAAGATTTTTCTAGTAAGAAAATGCTTAATCTTTCACAGCAAGCCCTATGTGTCTATTTTAGTTTATATAATACTTTCTTCATTGTAAACACATGGTTAGGAAATAGTAAATTTTCAAAACTTGGAGGTTGCTCAACATAAACAACCTCTTTTATTACCTCATTAAGAAAATCACTTTTAACATCCATTTGAAAAAAATTAAATTCTTTAAAGCAAGTAAATGCTAGAACTACCTTTATTGCCTCAAGTCCAGCTACAAGGGTAAAAGTATCCTTAAAATAAAATCCTTCTATTTTATTGTACTTCATGGCCACCAATATTGCCTTGTTTCTAACCACTACACCTGAATAATTCATCTTACTTTTGAAAACCTACTTAGTTCCAACAATACTTTAATTTTTAGGTCTTTCTATCAATTCTCAAATATCATTTTTAACAAATTGATTTAATTCTACTTACATAGCTAAAATTAAAAATTTATTAGAAAGAGAATGAATTATATTAGTGGGTCAATCATTGAAATAAAAGCTAAGGGGTTCACTTCTTTGCTAAACCCATGCCTAGTCCTACAACTTCACTAGGGTCTCCTAAAATCAATTCTTTAAGATGACTTTTAGGATATTTCCATTCTCTATGCAATTTATTTTTTGTTTTAAACTTTTCTTCAAGATTTATATTTTCAATTCCTTAGGTATTCTCTTCAATGTCTTTTTCTTCCAACCTAGACCCTCCATAAGTATCATATTCATCAAAAACCACTTGAGTGGTATCCTCTACTACTAAAGTCCATTTATTAAAAATCTATAGGATTTGGCAGCACTTAAATATTCAATAAAAATTTGTTCATCAGATTTAGGATCAAATATTTCTAAAAGAGTTTTCCCTTTATTATGAATAAACACCATATATTTAAAGACATGTAGGTGTGAGTTGGTTGTTCTACCTTTAAGAAGTTGATAGGATGTCTTATTCAACTTAGATCTAATGTTCACCCTATTCAAAATATTACATACTATATTAACTGCTTCAGTCCAAAAATATTTAGGAGGGAATATTCAGCGAACATGGCTCTAGTGGCTTCTACCTAAGTGTTATTTTTTCCTTTCAACAACTTCATTCTATTGAGGAGTCCTAGGGGCTAAAAAGTTGTGATATATCCTTTGCTCTTTACTAAAACTTCAAAGTTTTCATTTTCAAATTCTCCTATATGATCACTTTGAATTACAAGAATTTCATAATCTAGCCTCCTCTGAATCTAAGCATAAAAATGTCAAAGTTCTTCAAATAATTCACTCTTATGAGATACAAATCTAATCCAAGTGAACCTTGAATAATCATTTATAATAACATAACCAAAAGTTTTCCTCTAGACTTATAGTGCTAATAGGTCCAAAGAGATTCATGTGAATGACTTCTAATGGTTTGCTAGTTCTAACATCCTTAATTAAATGAAAGGAGGAGTTAACTTATTTTTCTAATTGACATGCATCACAAAGGTGATCCTTAGTGAAGTCTCATTTATGTATGCCTCTTACTAATTCCTTGTGTATAATCTTCCTAAGATTTTTCATGCTTACATGATAAAGTCTTCTTTGCCAAAACCAAGATTCATCACTAATAATTTTTAAACAAAAAGTGTTAGAAGATTTAATACAATTTAAATCAAGCATATAAATATTATTTACCTTATTTTTATGCAACAAATCAACTCCATTTTGGTTTATAATGTAGCTTGTAGGCAAAAAAAATATGTTAAAACCCTTATCATAAAGCTGATTGATAATTAACAAGTTATGTTTCAAGCCTTCTACCATTAAACATTTTAAATCAAAAAATTATTCATATTGCAAATCATATATGATCCTACCACTCTCCTAGTGGTGTTATCTCTAAGTGTCCCTTTCTCTCCATTCCTGGCCTTCAACAGTATAAATCAATTCGCCTCTAGTCATATATTTAGAACATCTGTTGTCTAAGTACTAAATGCTATCATGAGGGCTTTTATGAGAGCATTTCTATAAAATTATCAAACGCTAGACTTGGAAAGCCAAGTAAATTTGGGTTCTGCTCTGGACAATGATAACCAAGATGCATATTTGATATGATGTGATTGATGAATCTTAGGTCTCCACATTAGATGTGTTCAATGATGAATAGTGCAAGTGTGGGAAATATATCCCATCATTCCACATGAAAATCAATTAATATAAGGAAAGGATTTTCCAATCTATGTAAGTTATAATATCTTTTCTTAGACTTTGAAATTATGAAATTGTTCAAGTATGGGAGGTATCTTATTTTCCTTAAAAACTTTCAATTTTTCTTTAAGATATGAGATTGCACTTTTTAAAATTTAATTTTCAACTTTCAACTCACGTTCGCTTTGATTTGATTCAACTATAAATACCTTAAAATTAATTTTAAGTTCATTATAAGACGTTTTTAATAAGTCACGCTCCTTATTCAAATTATCAAATTTATCTTGCGAAGTCATGTGGTTTCTATCTATGTTTGCATGATCTTTCCTAAGATTTTCATACTCTTTTTGTAAATTCAAATACTCATTGTTAAGATTTGAAAGCAATTTTTTGCGTTACCTATATACATTATGATTTTTCTTGGAAACATCAAATAAATCATCATAGGATAGGTGACATACCTCATCTTAATCTGAATGGTCAAGCTTGTCTACCATTCAGTGCAAGTTTGTGACCTCCTATTCTACTTCTATCTTTAGAGAGTTTGAAGTTTAGTAAGCCCAAAAAGATCTTTGCATCCTTTTGTTGCGCATTCTGACATTAGTTTTCTCCTCAGCTTTCTCCTTGCTAGGATTAGCCTTGAGATTTGGGCACTCTATCTTTATATGTTTAGACTTTCTGCAATCATAACAAATGACTTTATTAGAAATCTTTAGATTTTTAATGAACTTACCTTTGTTACAATGCTGAAGTTGTTGTTACTTTCTCCTAAGGAAACTATTGAAATGCTTATTCATAAGAGAAATATCTTCATCATCTTCTAGCTATGACTGATAACTTTCTGAATCATTAATCTTCAAAGATATAATTCTCTCCTTCCTTTTGTCACCTGCAATAATCAGTCTTTGATTCACTCCTTGCTCGTAAGCAATAATTGATCCAAGAAGATTGTAAATTAAGTATACATTTAAATCTTTAAACTTAGTAATGGTAGTTATCTTTGCATCATAGGCAGTAGGAAAACAATGTAAAATTTTATTTACTTTTTTAAATTTGCAAGCTCTCTACCTAAAGCATGCAATGTGGTAATAATCTGGGTAAAACTTGTATACATATTAAAAATTGACTCTTTTTGTTTCATGCAAAAACATTCATAGTCATGTAATAAATTGTTCAACCTAGTTTTCTTTATCTCATTTGTCCTTTCTTAAGTTATGAACGGTCTATCCCAATTTTTTTTGTCTAGATTTACAAGTTGAAACACGCATATAATCCTAAGATTGCAAGGCATAGAAAAAACTGTTTAAATATTTTGCATTTAACTATACTAAACCCCTTTATTTAACAATGCATTCAGTAAATAGTATTTCAATTCTAATTCTATCCACTATTCTTACAAGTTTAGTATAAACTTTTTGTACTAACATCCACATACGATAGTTAAGTGATTGCAGAAAAGTAGACATGTGAGTTTTCCAAAAATTAAAATGAATGTTGTCAAATAAAAGTGATCAAGTGATAAATTTCCTTTAATAGTGTTTTGGTTTACAAAATTAGCCAGGATCATTTTTGAAAGTAATCTAAACCTTAATTTTTGAAATTAGCTCTGATACCACTTGAAAGTTCATGTTGGTTGTTAGACCTTACTGAACTTTTCCAATACTAACCAAGAGGTGGGGTGAATTGGTTATAAAAAATATTCCTGGATTTTGGAAAACCTTTTCCTCCCTTTTTAAAACATTTTTTTGAAAATTAAAAAAAATACTAATATTGAACTATGCAGCTATTTGCAGAAATGATTTTCACAGATATCTTTCAACCATAAATATAAAAAATAGTGAAATAAAATGCAAGAAAAATAAAAAGTAATAGAAGAACACTAAATTTTATAATGGTTCGATCCAACAAGACCTACATATACTCTCTAGAGACTTCTTCTCTAGGTATTACACCAATCAAAAGTGACTCTCCATTTGTCCCCACAGCAAGGCAGAGAAGCCCTTATAAATTCTCTTATACCATCCCAGTGTGGCAGAGAATCATTGCCTTTATAATCTCTAAGTGATGTCAATGTACCTTCTCATCCTTTTTCACCCAGCTGGTAAAGGAAGAGTATCTACACATCCTTTTTCATCCAACTAGTTAAGGCAGAGAATCATGCATCCTTTTTCACCCTCCTGAGGAAGGTAGAGTACCATCAACATCTTTTTTATCCTTCTGGTGAAGGTAGAGAACGTTTAATATTTTTTTCACCCTCCTGGTGACGACAAAGAACCTTGATCCAGTCTTGAAGATATTCTCTCAAGAGACTCTAAAGAAGTTGGGAAGAAATTAGAAAAAGAAAAAAGAGATCCTCACTTTGCACAACATTATGAATCCCTCACAATTCTCTTTTACTATTCTCTCACTCTCCAATCTAAAAATCTCTGTCAAACACACTCCCAATAGTCACTGTCAAGAGAGAATTCAAAGAAAAGGACAAAGATGATAGTTTTAGGACCCTATTTATAAAGAACACATTAAAAAACCATTCAAAAACTAATTTTTTCTAGAGAACCATGCAAGGTTCATACTGTACAATCATAGATTATCTGGTATGAATAGTTCAAAAATTATGGCTTCGTTTGCATATAGACTAGGATGAACTTAGTTTTATATGTTGTGGGTTGTCTATACGAGTTTGAATCTTACATTACAAATAGTTTAAAAATAAACAAGTTTGTATGATTGGCTATCATACAATATGATCAGTTAAAAATTAAGCCATGATTTGAGTAATCAGATATTGGAGAAAAAAACTAAGTCAAATCATACAATACATTTATATATCATATAGTATGATCAATTTTATTAATTTTATGCACTCACTCTATTTATATGTTCATGGTTACCCAATTACAATTACACTTACTCAGACTAAAGAAATAAAAATAAAGATATACAAACTCTTTTACATGAAATCCTATTCTACCATGTCTTGAAGTCTTCAGCAATTTGCAGTAATATATGATTTTCATGAAATATTTGTACTCATAGAAACAACCAGAAATATCTTATATATGTTAGGAGAAAAGTGATTAAATCATAATTATAATATTTTATTATCATAAAAACCACAATCTCATTCTTATTTACTAATTTGCAACAATCTCCCCCTTTTTGATGATGGAAAAAATAATTATTATTCAAGAAATAAATTAAAGCTCTTTTCTCTTGAACTCCCCATAAATAAAAAAAAAAAATTAAACTTCATGAGGATAAATAATTTTTTCCCTCTTTTTATGTTTTTAATTTGGATTTTTATAAACAAATACAAAATAAACTACAAAGCAAAACAACACAAAAAAATAATACAAACACCAAAAAAAAAACTTTATACAAAAAAAATATGACACGAATCATAAGAAAACTTCAAATAAATATAACCAATAAACATGAGCAAAAAATAACCTCCACTAGAAAGCATTTTGACATAGAACTAAATTAAAAACTTAAATTCAAAACAAAAACACAAAATACAAACTTGAATACTTCAAACAAATAATAACTTCCTACTTTTGACATTAACAAAAAAGGAAAGAAAATAAAAAATCCTCTAAATATGAAAACTTGTATTGACAGATCTAAAAAGCTGATAAGGAACATAAATTTAAAAATTTGCAAGACAATATTAAATTCCTGAAGCAAAAACTTTTTTTAAACTCATATTGTAATCAAACTTACTCATAATATATACATCATTATTCTAGTGAGAGAAAATTTCAAATAATTTGAAAAATTTCTGTTCCCTATTTTCACTCCCTCCATTCAGGAGCTAACTGGGGCTATGGCGGTCGATGGCTGGCGGCCATCTTTGGCTGCGATGACTGAAGACAGTGTAGACCTTGAAGTTATGAGGCACAACCTGACTGGTGATGTTTGTTTGAGGGATGGTGCAAAGAAATCGATAACTGATCCTGTGATCAGAGCTGCAACTGGTCCTTTGGTTATCAGGGACAATGTTGTTGATGTTCCGATGATGATAGCATATGTGGAAGGAAAAGGAAAATCTGTTGTGTGTGATAATGAGATTCAAACCCCACGGGTTACCAGGAATTCTAAGGAGAAGATGAACGTTGATCTATTGGCATCTTCCTCGGAAATGAATATTTATGTTAACAGGTTCGGATATTCAAATGCAATCTCAGGACCTGTCCTTGAGATAAATGCGAATTTTAATTTCCCTGTTAACATAAATTTGCATTTTGAGGACAGCTTAACCACAAAGGAGGTTGGAATTGTGGATAAGGTGAATGAAGTAATGCCTAGTAGGAATGGCATTAATGTAGAAAATAACCCGGGAAGAAAAAACCATACATTATGCTGGATATCAAAGATGAAGAGAGAGTTCTTGCTGAAGATGGATCAGCTGTAAAGATGAAGGAAGATGCTGAATTGGTTAATGCTGAAAGGCTAAAGAATTCCTTAGTTATTAAGGTTTTTGGAAAGGAGATTCCAGCACATGTTGTTGCTTGGGAAGTAAGGAGGCAATGGAAGCTATTTGGGAATTTTCATTTCACAACCTTGGGCAAGGGTTGGTTCTTGTGTTCTTTTGAAACAAAATACATGATGGAAGGAGTTTTGTCGGGTGGTCCTTGGTTTGTTAACAGCCACATAATTGGAATGGAGAAATGGACGGTTGAATTCTCTACACTTTCCTTGAAGGGTCTTACATCCCCTATCTGGGTAAGGATTCCCTTCTCTGCTGGGATGAAATCAATGTGGCTAGGATTGCTTCAGCAATTGGTAGGCCTATCATGATGGGTGGAAACATGTTTTAATGGGGGAAAAGGGAATTTGCCAGAATTTGTGTGAGGGTCAAGTTGGATCAGATACTCCCCTTAGGTGTTTGGGTGGAGACTATCTCAAGAAGCATTTTTCAAAAATTTGAGTACGAGAAGATCTCTACATTCTGCTATGAATGTGGGTTGATAGGGCACATAAAAGCAGATTGTGAAAACAAGAAGAAGGACATTATGGAGAAGGTTGCTGAGCATGGAAAAAAGGGAGAAGCTACTGTTACAGAAGATGTTTTTGGAATGGAAGATGAATCCACTTATGGGCCATAGATCATGGTTAAAAAGAAAAACAATACAAGAACAGGAAAGCTAAAGGAAAGTAATAATAGAGTAAGAAGACAATGGAGGAAAACAGATGTGGAGCACAAGGAGGAAGCTGCTGTAAAATAAGAAAATAACAAGTAAAAGTTGGTACTATAGCTGCTGATAATCAACCGAAGAATGGAAAAGTTCTTTTAGCAGTTGATAGGCAATTTAACAAGCTGCAGGATACTATAGTTGTAGATGCAGAATTGGAGGTTCGTGGATCTATTGATAATGCAATGAACTCCAGGGAAGATGAGGAAAATAAGAATGTTCAAGCCAAAAATGTGGGAGAATAGAGAACTTCTGATGGAAATATGGAGGTTGATTCAACCAGGGAAGGATCTATATGGGCAGGTAACAAATTTGAACTGTTGAATTCTTTATGTGAAGAGGAAAATAATGAGGATATTCGTGGGGTTAATTCCTTTGAAGGGGAATTGGAAGAAGGTGAAATAATGAGAAATATGGAGGATAATCTATTCAAAGATAAGGTGGTTAATAAACAATAAATGGTAGAAGAGAATATTGTTATTGAGGAGAGTGGTTTTCTAAATGCTGAGAAAAATTCTGCACAGAAGATTAAACTAGCAAAGGAGTTGAGACATTTGGGCCCGCTGAATTTGGCTACAAGGCAAGGTAGAAGTAATATGAATAAGAGGAAGGGTGGGGAAATTCCCCCATTAAATTCCAAATGAGTTCTATCAGTTTCTAGAATTGTAGGGGGGCGAACAAGAAGGAGGCCTCCCTATATTTAAAGGAGTACATTAAAAAATTGGATGTTTTTTTTGTAGGCACTGTTGAAACAAAGATAATTTCTCTGTCCAATGAGGAATTTATCAAAATAATGGGTGAAGAATGGGATCTTATCTAGCAGCCATCTAGAGGGAATTCTAGTGGAATTATGGTGATTTTGAGGAAGAATGTGGCTTCTTTTTCTTTGATCAAGACTTCAGACCAGTGTTTGTTTGGAGAGTTATAAATTTTAAGCAAAAACAAGTGGAGGATTGCTACTATTTATGGTAATAGAGAGTTCCAAGGTAGAAGATAATTATGGAATTTTCTTGATGGAATGGTTGATCAGGACATTCCAACTATCCTTGGAGGTGACTTCAACTGCATACTGTCTCAAGAGGAGAAGAAAGGTGGGAAGAAGTATTCTTTCTCTCATGGGACTTTGGAAATGAAGGCATTTATGAACAATAATAACTTACATGATGTAGGTATTATTGGTGCTAAATTCACTTGGTGTAATAATAAGATAGGAAGTGCACGGATATTAGAAAGGCTTGATAGATGCATGCTGAATTCAAAAGCTTTGGAGATGGTTAATCTAACAGCTGTGAGACATTTGAGTAGAATTGCATTGGACCATTGTCCCATTGTCTTGAAATTATTTCAACATCAAGTTCAAAAATCCAGAATTCAAAAATTTGAGGATGTTTTGATATCATATGCAGCGGCAACTTCTGTGATCAGGAACTCATGGTCCAAATCTATAAGAGGTGATGATATGGAAGCTTTAAATAAGAAAATGTCTAGAGTTCTTAAAGCATTATTTTTTTGGAGTAAGGCTAAGCATCAAAAGATGGAAGTTTTGAAGGAAAAGCTGAAGGAAGAGATTGAAATTCTGCAGCAGGAAGAGGCTTCAAGCTCGCAATTCTCGAACAGCAAAGTACTTATCCTGAGAGCCAAAGTTAAGGAATTCAACTGTACTCTTGCAAGGTTGAATACATGGTGGAAACAAAGAGCCAAAGCCAAGTGGATGAAGGAAGGGGATGCAAACACTTCCTTCTTTCATGCATTTGTGAATGGAAGAAGAAATGGGAATTCTATCAAGCAAATAAGAGATGAGGATGGAGTATAAACTGAAGATGAAGACTGTATAAGAAGAAACTTATTTCAGTTTTATTCCAAGAAATGGAAATATAGAGATTGCATTCTAGACAATTGGCCCATGAATGAAAACATCTTGAAACATGAAGATTGTGGTATCCTGGAGTCTGAATTCAAGCTAGAAGAAGTAGAGAAAGTTATTAATGTACTTGGCAACAACATATCACCTGGATTGGATGGAATTACATATTCCTTTCTTAAAGCTTATTGGAAGATTATTAGGATGGATGTGTGGAAAGCCATCCAACTTTGCTTCAGTTCAGGGAAGATGTCTTCAAGGTGGAAGGAGACTTTAGTGATTCTTATTCCCAAGGTAAGTAATCCTATTTCTCCAAATAATTTCAGACCTATAAGCCTGTGTATGTCAATATACAAAATAGTTGCAAAAGTTCTATTAATAATACGACTTATTAATGCTTAAATATCGTAGAAAAATTCATTCATCAAATTTAGGATCAAATTTTCCTAAAAGAATTTTCCCATTATTATGAATGAACACTTTACATCCAAAGACATATAGGTGAGAGGTTGGGTGTTCTACCATTAGGAAGTTCATAGGGTGTCTTAATCAACTTATATCTAATGTTTACCCTATTTAGAATATAATATATTGTATTATTCACTTCAGTCTAAAAATATTTAGGAAATGAATATTCAACCAACATGGCTCTAGGAGCTTTTATTAAAGTAATATTTTTTCTTTCAATAACTACATTATGTTAAGGAGTCCTAGGGGCTAAAACGTTATGATTTATCCCTTGTTCTTTGTAGAAAACTTCAAATTTTTTATTTTTAAATTCTCCTTCATGATCACTTTGAATTGTAAGAATTTTAATACCTAGCTTCCTCTGAATCCAAGTAGAATATTTTTTAAACTCTTAAAATTATTCACTTTTATGAGATAATAATCTAATTCAAGTGAAATTTAAATAATGTTCAACAATCAGATACCCAAAAGTGTTCCCTCCTTGACTTATAGTGCTAACTAGTCTAAAGAGATCCATGTGAAAGACTTCTAAGGGTTTGCTAGTTCTAATATCATTAATTGAATGAATGGAGGACTTGACTTATTTTCTTAATTGACATGCATCACACAGGTGATCCTTAATGAAGTTTAATTTTGGTACGCCTCTTACCAATTTTTTATGGGTAATCTTCCTACGATTTTTTATGCTTATATGATAAAGTCTTTTATGCCATAACCAAGATTTATTTGTAACAATTTTTAGACCAAAATTATTAAAAGATTTAACACTATTTAAATCAAGCATGTAAATATTATTTAACCTATTTCCATGCAACACATCAACTTTATTTTGGCTTATAATGTAGCTTGTAGGAAAAAAATTTATGTTAAAACCTTTATCACAAAGCTGACAGACACTTAATAAGTTATGTTTTAAACCTTCTACTAATAAGCATTTTCAATTAAAAAATTATTCGTATTAACAATCATATATGATCCTACCACCATCCTTATGGTGTTATCTCCAAGTGTCTCTTTGCCTCCATTCCTAGCCTCCAGTAATATAAATTAATTCACATCTCTAACTATATATTTGGAACATTTATTATCTAGGTACTAAATTCTTTCACAAGGGCATGTATGAGAGTGTTTCTAAATAAATATTAAATGTTAGACTTGGGAACCCAAATAAATTTGGGTTCTCCTCTTGATAATAATAATATAGATACATGTTTGATATGTTGTGATTGATGCATCTTAGGTCTCCACATTAGATGTGTTGTATGAAAAATAGTGCAAGTGAGTGAAATATGCCCCATTATTTCATATGAAAAGAATTTAACACCAAGAAAATGATTTACCAATCTATGTAAGTTATAATATCTTTTCCTAGACTTTGAAATTATATGCTTTTATTCAGTATTATAAAATTATTCAAGTGTGGGAGGTTTCTTATTTTCCTTAAAAGCTTTTAGTTTATCTTTAAGATATGAGTTTGCACTTTCTAAAACCAAATTATTAACTTTTAGCTCATATTCTCTTTGATCTGATTTAACTATAAACACCTTAAAATCATTTTCAAGTTCATTATAAGATTTTTAAATAAATTCTGCTCCTTATTCAAATTATGAAATTCATATAGTAAAATCATATGGTTGCTATCTATGTTTACATGATCTTTCCTCAAATTTTCATACTCTTTTTTGTAAATTCAAATACCCAATGTTAAGATTTGCATGCAAGTTTTTGAGTGTCCTATATGCATTATGAATTTTCTTAGAAACATCAAATAATTCATCATAGGATAGGTCACATACCTCCTCTTGTTCTGAATGATCAACCTTGTTTGCCATTAAGCACAAGTTTCTGACCTCTTCTTCTACTTCTATTTCTAAAGATTCTGAAGCTGAGTTAGCCCAGAAAGCTCTTTGTATCATTTTCTTTCCCTTCCTGGCATTTAGTTTTTTCCTCACCTTTGTCCTTGCTAGGATTAGCTTTGAGATTTAGGTACACCTGACTTTATATGTCTAGGCTTTCTACAATTATAACCAATGGCTTCATTAGAAATCATTAGATTTTTAATGAACTTACCTTTATTCCAATAATGATGTCATCATTGCTTTCTCCTAAGTAAACTTTTGAAATGCTTAGTCATGAAAGCAATATCTTCATCATCTTCTAACATTAACTAATCACCTATATCAATCTAACTTTGACTCACTCCATACTCATATGGAATAAGTGAAACAAGCATATTATCAATAGAGTATACATTAAAATCTTAAGAATCGATAATGGTATTTATCTTCATGTCATAGGTAATAGGAAAATAATGTAAAATTTTATTTACTTTTTCTAAATTTTTAAACTCTCTATCTAAAGCATGCAATGAGGTAACAGTCTGGGTAAACCTTGTATTTATATAAAAATTACTCTCATTTGGTTTCATGCAAAAAAGCTCGTAGTCAGGTAATAAAATGTTCAACCTAGTTTGCTTTATCTTTTTTGTCCCTTCATAAGTTATACAAAGTTGATCCCAAGTTTCTTTTCCAATTTTACAAGTTGAAACATGCATATAATCCTCAGATTTCAAGGAACAAAACAAATTGTTTAAACATTTTGTATTTAAATGTAATAAGTCCCTTTCTTCTATAGTATTATGTAAATGGTATTTAAATTCTAATGACATTAACTATTCTTACAGGTTTAGTATAACATTCCAATACTAATGTTCACTACTATAGTCAAGTGACTGTAGAAAAAGTATACAAGCAAGTTTTCTAGAAATAAAAAAGAATGTTGCCAAATAAAGGTGGTCTATTGATCGAATATCATCCAGTAGTATTTCAATTTCTAGAAATAAAAAAGAATGTTCCTAAATCAAAAAGAATGTTGCCTACCCATCCTTTTTTAACCAACTGGAGAAGGCAGAGAACCAAGTGTCATTTTTCACTGATTTAGTCTTAAATATCTTCTCTCAAGAAACTCTAAAGAAGTTGGTAAGAATTTAGAAGAATAGAAAATAGATTCTAGCTCATTTTGGGAAACCATATGAATCCCTCATAATTCCCTCTTACTACATCTCTCACTCCCCAATCTCAAAATCTCTCTAAAACATACTCCCAATAGTCACTCTCAAGAGAAAATACAAAATAAATGACATGGATGATAGTTTTAGGACCCTATTTATAGAAAACACATGAAAAACCATACAAAAACCAAAATTTTCAAGAGAACCATCCAAGGTCCATACTATACGATCGTAGATCATCTAGTATGAATAGTTAAAAAATGATAGCTTCATTTGCATACAAACTAGGATGAACTTAGTTTTGTATATTGTGGGTCGTCTGTATAAGTTTGGATCATATAGTACTAATAGATAAAAAATGGCAATTTGGTATGATATGATCTTGTACAAATTTTATTTCATACACTGTTGGTCGCCTGTATGACTTCACAACATATAGTATGAACAGTTAAAAAATGAACAAGTCTGTATGATACAATTTAGTATGAATCTCATTTCATACTCTGCTAGTCATCTATATGACTTGATTTCATACAGTACATTTATTTAAAAATCAAGCCATGGTTTGAGTAACCGGGTTCTGGAGAAAAAACTAAGTTAAATCATAAAATATGTTTGTATGTTATATAGTACGATCAATTTTAATAATTTTATGCAATCCCCCAGTGTGTGTTTGTGTGTGTGTGTGTATGTGTGTGTATGGTTACCCAATTACAATTACACTTAATCAGACTCAAGAAAGAAAAATAAAGATATACAGACTCTTTTACATGAAATCTTATTCTACCTTGTCTTAAAGTCTTCACCAATCTAGAGTAATATATAATTTATCTGAAATGTTAGTACTCACAAAAATAACTAAATATATCCAATATATATTAGTAGAAAAAGGATAAAATCATAAAGATAATATTTTGTTATCATCAAAAATTATAATCTCAATCTTGATTACTAATTTGCAACATGTCTAACATCGCAGTAGTATGCAATTCAAGGTAGCTCTTAAATTTTTTAAAAACAAGTGCCAATGTGCCATATGGAGTGGAGCACTAAAAGGTGAAATTTAACCATTTTGTTATTTTGCTCATAGATCGAACATTGTAGCATTGTTTCCTGTAGTGATGCAACACTCAACAAAATTATTAAATGAGGGGGGGGGGGTTCATTTTTCATTACATTCAGAGCATAACTAATCCTTCAAACTCTTCTCTTTTCTAATCCAATAGCTTTATGGTCCCAAATATGTTTGGAAAGAAGGGGGATTCTTCCTCTTTTATTTAGAGTATATTCATAACTATTGATGCTGAATCCGAATCTTCAAATTTAGTTATGAAGAAACTTCTAATTCCAATGAGGGGATATTAAAATCATAGTCAATAAATCATGCAAATTATTGCCAGTAAAGGTTGAGAGCATTTTAGTGAATAGCCTTTTGTTGTAATAGTTAATGTGGTCTGAAAAGTTTTTGCAAATGGGAAGGAGGCTATGAAAAATAAATTTTATGTTAGCGGTAAGTGGGTCTCTATTGATTCTTTGGTTATTAAAAAAATTTACAAACATACGGACTTTGAATTTGATGAATACATTTTTTTATTAGGACACATATAAATCCTCAATATATTTTAAATATATTTTGTGGACCCAATACTGGAGTAAGTTGGAAAAAGAAAGAAAATAAAATTATCAATTTCTATGCCACTTACCTGACCCAATCGTCTAAGGCCTATCATTATTTTATCTATGAGGATTCAAAATATTGACAACTTGAGATGAGAATAAGGATGACTAAAAGTATAGATCATAAAGAAAGTCATTATTGATAAAATGTTGACTTTAATGTTGCTCTTATATGAATATTTAGAAGTATTCTTTTTGTGGAACATAATGATCAACTTTAGTTTCCATCTTCCTCATCTCATGATCCTTTTATTTGGGATCTTTCTAAGACGAGCAATGATGATGACGATGAGGAGTAGGAAGGCATAGACTCGGCTAATTAGGAGTACTTCTTGGCTTGAGGAGAGAGAGAGAGAGAGAGAGAGAGAGAGAGAGAGAGATTGTATGCTATTTAGCTTTATAGCATATTTTTATTTTATTTTGGTTTCATTTCTTTACATTGGGGGTTCTTAGTGACATGATGATGTGATGGTAGTATCCTAGTCTAATGATTAGTTATGACTTTAACAACCACTAAATGTGTAATGGTGCTTATAACACTAGTTACACTAGTTATCTTATTTTATATTAGATTTTTTTGTATTACATGTTTTATTCCTCTCTATCATTAATCAGAAAATATTTGTTAATGTTAATGTTTGTTGATATTTACATTTGATTAAATTTTCTTATGCTTAAATTTTAATATTGTCTTCTATTAATATCTCTGCATTCTAATTATTTAATTAACCCTAATAAAAATGATATTTAAAACTTTTTTTTTTTGAAAATTGCAAAATGCATTAAAAGAAAGATGAAAGGAAAACTATTACTAGCTAGTAAATGCAACAATCATACTCCTTCTTCAAGATGACAGATAGTGAAGAAGGAATATCAGAAAAATTAAAGGAGTCAAAGGAGAAATTGCTATTTAAAGCTAAAAATCACACTCATCCATAGCTTTATTACAATTCCTGGGGATATGATGGAAGATTACCTTATTAAAGTCATAGAGAAACGACATCTTCTCAGAAAAGAATTTGTTCGCTGCCTGGGTAGAATTCAGCATAGAATCATGGTGGAACTTAATGTCATTGTAGTTGTCGCCCTCAATTATTAAACCTTTGCTCTCAAACATCCAGTCTTAAGAATTATTTTAGTGTAGATATAGCTTCTAATTCAAGTTCATTGATATCCCAATGTAAAATCTTCTTACAGAAGTCAAGGAGTAATATGCTTTTGGAATCTCGAGCTATGCCACCAATGCTAGCTTTATTCGAAGCCATTAAGGAAGCATCAATATTGAATTTTATCCAATCTAGTGGTGGAGGGTGCCATGAAGACTCAGACTCCAAACGGAGAGAGACATCCCAGTTAACTAGCATTGGATAATGGTTAGTAGCAATGAGAAGAATATTAGCAGCCAGAATCGATATGGGTGTGGAAGATTTACCATGTTTAACATCATTTCAACTATTCCATGAACAAAAAATTGTTGTACAGTAAATCTTTACAGTGTCCAAGCACACTTTGGAAAGACTTCTAAGGTGTGAAAAACAATTAATCAGGGTATGGAAGATGGAAATATTGAAACCCCAAGATCTTAATTTGCAGATTATAACCGTAAGAAATTTATAGTGAACAACAACGTGTTCACAATCTTCAGCTTTGAGACAACCTCTAACACAAAGATCATCATTTTGAAGCTTTTTATGTTTCAAGAACACATTAGTAGGAATAGCAAATTTGCTCATCCTCCACCAAAAATGTTCAACTCCTGGTTTAAGATTTAGTTTTCTTAACCATTTTGAAAATCCGAAATCATCATCCACAGAGTTAACTGTTCAGCATAAGCCAATGCTGAAATAGATTGGCCTGATAATTATCGAAGGAGTTCAAATTGATCATCTTCATCCACATGTATAGTGCAGTGTTGCACAATGAGACTAGCTATGTTCTCATTGAAAAAAACGATTAAGTCTCAGCAAATCCCAGCTACCATCACAGAGGATGAAAATCTATAGTTTCATATCCTCCAACCCAATGCAGTCAGCAAGCATGGGCCATTTGTTAAAGCATTTGTCTCGTAACCAAATGTCATTTATAACATTAATATTCTTGTCATTACCAATCTTCCACTTAATAATTGGCTTAAGAAAAGAAGCACCATCCGATAGGATGTACTAAGTAGCAGAATGCCCAGACTTGGATCCCCTGTTCAAAAAAATTGTCCCGTACCTCGCAGTTATGCATTTGTGCAAAAGTGTAGATGGATTTTAAATCGTTCTCCAAGTTAATCTAGCTCAAAGAGGACCAGATTTCATAACAGCCAAAAATAACCCCATACTACCAAGAGCTCTTGGTTTACGAAGAACTTCCCAAGCAATATAATGCATCCCACTGTTATCATGATCATTATGCCAAATAAAATCTCTATAAATTCTATCCAATTCGTAGAGAACACCTTTGGGAACCAAAGAATGAGAAGTTATGAAAGTCGGCAAGGAGAGTAAAAAGGTTTTGGTGAAAATCATTCTACCAGCAAGAGATAGGAATCTAGCACCCCAGGAATTAACTTTTCCAAGGCATGATCAATGACGAATTGGAAATCTTTCTTAACCATCCTCCTGAGAGCAAATTTGATACCGAGATAAAAAAGCTCGCTAACAATTTTAAAGCTAGAACTCTTATCAATTTTCATTCTTAGCGTTGGTCTCACATGTTTTCCAAACCAAATATGAGATTTGGATTTATTGATGCTTTGACCAGTCCAATCACAATATTCACCCAATAAGTTCATCATTGATTGGAGTATGTGCAAAGATGCCATTCCAAATATTAAAACATCATCAACGTATAAAAGATGAGTAATTTTAAGAGCCTTAGCAGAGGTTTGAATGCCCAACTGATGACCTCTTTGATTGATAGCATTGGATAGTAGTTGTGAACACAAAATAAAGAGGTAAGGTGAAAAAGGACAACCTTGCCTGAAACCACTTTTAGCTTCAATCCATTTAGAATTATTACCATTCAAGAGAATAAAAAAATGCACATTGACCATGCATTCCACGATAAGAAGAGATATCTTAGTTGGGAATCTGAACCATTTTAAAACAAGATCCAGAATATCCCAGCTCATACTATCAAAAGCATGAGCCATATTAAGCTTAACAGCCATAAGTCCTTTTCTGCTTTTGGAAATTCTAAATTTGTTGAAGATTTCATGAGCTAAGAGGCAATGATCAGACAAGGATCTTCCCGGGATAAAAGCTACTTGCTCCACAGAAATGAGTTTCGAGATGCACCATTTCAATCTATTTACAATCATCATGGATGCAATCTTGTAAATAGTTTGACAAAGGATTATGGGATGAAGTTAGAGGGGGTTACTTGATTTTTGATCTTTGGAATGAGAACTACCAAAGTATCTTTCCAAGCATAATGCATGTCCTGTTGTGAAAAAATTGTTCACTGCCTTCCATATAGCATCTTTAATTAGATCCCAATAAAATTTGAAGGAGGATGTGCAATCATCTAAGCGTGGAGATTTGTTAGAGCCTTGCTAAAAGACTGCAGTGTTGAGCTCATCCATGGTAAATTCAGCATCAAGAAAATCCCTTTCGGTATCACTGATCTTCTGATGATTACACTCTTTAAACTTCCATTTATTTTCAAAAAACTTTAGGAAAATTGCTTCAATTTGATCCATATCTTCAACCAAATTATTATCATCATCCTTGATTTGCCGAATAAGCTTGCAATTTTTCCTTGCAGTAACATAATCATGATAGAATTTTGAGTTAGTGTCTCCCTATTCATTCCAAGTTGTCTTTGCTCGTTGGTTCCACCACATGGATAGCCTGAGTAGAATTACATTAAGTTCACTAACCTTGGCGCAAAGAATATTGAGATTCTCAGGACTGAGACCACCAGCCGAGTCCTCTTCAAGATGTAGTTTAAATATCTCCCCCTTCAACTCATCCTTCAACAAATTTAAGTTTTTGCACTTTTTTTATTCCATAAATAGAGAGACTTTAAAGATCTTTTGATCTTTATATTAAGAACTTTGGCAACAATACCAAAATCATTCTTCTTCCAGGCTATAGCGACAATCTTCTAGGTGTCCGGATATGATTTCCAGAAATCCTCAAACATGTAGATCTTTGATCAAAGCCGTTGCACCTCATCCAGTTTGAAAGCAATGGGAAAATGGTCAGAAGCAACCCTTGCTAAATGTCTAATAGAAGCAAAGGGAACTAGTTGGAGGGCTGTAGAATTTAGCAAACAACGATCCAGCCTTTTCCAGATCCTAGCAATTCCTTGTTTATTATTGCACCAAGAGAACCTTGGTACAACAACACTCAAATCATGAAGGTCATGATTTGTCATAAAAAGTTTCATCTTCTTAGACCCCTTAGTCATACAAAATCTTTTCCCACCACTCTTATCTTCTTTGGATAGGAGGCAGTTAAAATCACCTCCCACAATGGTAAGAACATCCCCCAAAATATGTCTGTCGAGACTATCCCAAAGGCCTCTCCTGATCTAATAATCCTTATTGCCATAAACCATAGCCACATTCCAACTACCCTTGCTAGGGGTCTTCAGATTACCAAAAATAAATTGCGAAGAATGGTCAATAATATCAAGAGTTACAACATTCCTTTTCCAAAGAAGTAGAATTCCTCCAACTGTACCACCGGCTGGATGATGAAAAAAATCCCAATCATTGCAAATAATCATGTTAACATCACTTCTACCAATTTTAGCTACTTTGGTTTCAGCCAAACCAATAAAAAAAACAACATTATCCTTCACCACTTCCTTAAGGTATAAAGAGGCCTCCTTCTTCTTGGCCCCTCCACAATTCCAAAATATGAAAGAAGACATTAATTACCTAAAGGGGAAGAGTCCCCGCCTTTCTTTTTTTCCCTTTGCCTTCCACTTTTCGTTTCCTTGAGACAGGTTCAATGGGTCCCAAGAATTTCAACTGTAGCTTGGGTTTAATTTTGGCAGAGTTCGAAAACTCTTTCTCCAAAATTTCTTTTATAGTGTCCCCATCATCCCCACTGTTCATGGAAGTAGTAAATTCAGTAATTCCAATTTTAACAATAGGATCAATTATATTTTTAGCAATGACATTATCATCTATAGAGGCATGAAAAATGTAAGTATTATGAATCTCAATAGATTCAGCAGGACCCTCAGTATAATTAATCAGCAAAGGATTAAATTCAGTTTCAGCAGGTAAGGCAAGAATATGAGTAATAATAGGGGATCTAGTAAGAAGAGCAATAGTTTGTTCAAAAACTATGATTTCACGGGCAGTCATAAAATCAGGCTCAGCAAGCTTGTTGGATTCCACAGGGATACCATCATCCAGCTCTTTGGTTTATTCAGTAAGAACTTTAAAAGAATTTGTCAAGTTAACTTCAGTTATAGAAATCTCTGTCCCCTGATGGTTATCAACATAAGAATAGTCAGGAATCACAGCAGCATCCAAACAAGTCCCAATTTTGGCATTATCAATGCTTTTACCAGAAGTGCCACCATGCTTGGATTTCCAATTGATATGATGATTCCCTTTTTAGTTTTGTCTATTTTTTAATTTAACATGTATCCAAGGATCGTACTTCTCATTATTTCCATGATACTCAACATTCTGTTGGACAGCAATGTTCTAATAAACATCCTCATATTGGACAGCAGTATTCTGACAAGCAGCTTTCAGTTAGACGGCATCATGCTTATTATGATTGTTATCAGTCATCTTATCAGATGAAGGTTTAAGGACCAGACAATCCAACTCTAAGTGCCCATTTTTGGCATAGTTAAAGCAAAATGAGGTTAATTTCTCATACTCAACTTTTTTGGAAGAATCTTCCTCCCAATCCATCCACCCAAACTCCCAAAGATAGTTTGGTTTCTAAGTTGATACTGACACATATTCGCACGAATTCCTTCTTATTCCACTTAAAGGAATTACTATCCAAATACATTGGTGTACCAATTCCTGAAGCAATCTTAGCAATATTGACTTCAACCCAGCAATGTAATGGTAATAAGGAAAATGAATCCAAATAGGTGCATATAACCCCTTAAGAGATAGAGGTGAAAAGAATGGTGACCATTTGTCTAATCCAACTATATGACCTCCAATATACCACGAACCACCACTAAGAACTTCATCCATGGCTTCAAGGGTCTTGAAAGAACAAAGAATCCAATTAAATCCCAAGGAAGTTAGATGAAAATTACCAAACTTGTTCCATTGTCTCCGGAGTTCAATGCTACAAACTGAAAAGGGGATGTTCTTACCCAAGACTTTCAGAACTATAGAATAGTTAAGAATTTCAGAATTCAATTTCAGCGCCACCCCATCAGAAGACATTTCCGTTGAATTTAGATCAAAGTTGATCTTGATGTGGTGAGGTTTCTTCCAAGCACTGAGTAAATAATCTTTCTGGTTACCAGGTTCCTCAATATTCAGATCTACAAAAGTTTTATTCAATGGAATAGTGTTGATGGTAATCTCAGGGTTTGAGTGATTATCCAACTGAATAATGGGTCCTTCTTCATTATCGACAATCAAGTAAGCATTACGGTTAAGAATCACAGAAGAAGAAGCATCTTGACCCAAGGTTCCAAAAGAAATCCTGTAAGAGTCAGGAGTTTGCATTAAAACATGATGATCAGTCGAAGAGGCCGATAAAGTGCATTCTATCAAAATTTTACCCTTTCCAACAACCTCAGGGAGAAGTAAATTGTCATGTTGGGAAATTAAGCCAACACCATCTCTAATTGTTAAGGGTTTACAGTAATGATTAGGTTCAGAAGAGATCAAAGAAGATGAAGGAGATGTTAAATCCAAATCAATTTGATGATCATAGGATGGATGGATGATCGGCAGAGCACGGCGATCTGATGGTGGACGGCCGACAGACGCCGCCATGAAAGCAGATTACCCGTGAAAAAATAAGATTAAAAAAAAACTTGTATCTCTCTAGAAAACCCAGAGTTTCTCCCTCTAGCCGCAACTAAAAAAAATGAAGCCCAATTAAAATTATATAAAAGTATGATAATCTAAGTATTATGTTGGCGGGTTTTGTAGCTAGGCGTGTAAGTTAGAGAGAAGTTCTGAGGAAAATTATGTTTCTGCGTGTTTTTTTTTTAAATTCAAATTTGCGGAATTACCGCGGGATCAATGGCGATGGAAGGTCGTTGACCACCGATCTCCGGTGGTCCTATGGATGCTCGTCGTCCACAAGCTTGACTCATGGCACATCGAAGTCACTTTCTACATCTCCACCGGCATTTGGTGATATCCCGACAAGTTTTATCCAAGGTTCCAAAGCTAAGTTCCGTTCAGGGTCTCCTCTGGTTATCAATGAGGGAGGATTGATTTTACCTCCTAAAAAATTAAAAGAAGTCTCTGGGAAAGGCAAAGGAGTATTAGAAGAAGATCCATCGTCCAATATTCTGAAGAACAAAGACCTCATTGGTGTTAGGGAGCAGGCAACTACTGAGGTTGCTTCAATCTCTCCTGAAAATGATCCTGTTTTTTCTGATATTCAAATCTCTGTCAGAAATGATTCTGAAATTTTAATTGCTGAAAACAACAAGGGAGTTCAAGATAAGGATAATTCAAAATCTGCAATTCTGAATAATTCTGTTAATGAAGGAATTAGAAACCAAGGTTCAATTGATCTGGAAAATGTTCGTTTATGCAACAATGGAGAACTTGGCTCTTGCAATGAAACAGTTAATGTTATTGCTGAAAGAAATCCGCCGATCTTACATCAAAATGCTTGGACAAAAAAAGAACATATAAAAGTATCTCACCTAGATTTAGGTGAGTTCAGATCTAAAGATGGTATTTCCGTTAAGCTCAATGAAGACAAGGTGATGGAAAATTCAAAAAAGCTACAAAATTATATTGTTATCAAAGTTTTTGGAAGTAAAATTCCTTTCCCTGTGGTCAGTACAGAACTTAGAAGGTAATGGGCTCCTTATGGGAAATTCCACTTAACAATGTTAGGAATGGATTAGATCCTTTGTTCATTCTACAATAATGAATCCTTGGAAGCTGTTTTCAATAACGGACCTTGGTTTGTTAAGGGGAAAATAATTGGTATGGATAAATGGTCTCCTAATTTTGATCCTTCCTCCTTAAAAGGGTTGAGTGCTCCAATTTGGATAAGGCTTCCAAATCTACCACTCCTTTGTTGGGATAAAATCAACATATGTAGAATTGCTTCTACAATTGGTCAGCCCCTAATGATTGATGGTAATCTTTTTCAATGGGGAAGAAGGGAGTTTGGTAGAGTTTGTGTTCGTATCAAATTAGACATTGCATTACCAAAAGGAACTTGGGTTGAAAGCAGCTCGGGCAAGTTCTATCAAAAATTTGAATATGAAAGAATCCCAGAATTTTGTTTCTGCTGTGGGAAAATTGGTCATGATAAGTCCAATTGTTCTTTTAACTCATCTGTTATTAATTCTGTTTCTAATAAGGAAGGGGATCCTCCAAAGGATACTGAAGAAATTACCTTCAACAACAAGGTGTCTAAAGAAGCAGAAAAAGATAATTTTGGCTATGGACCTTGGCTGCAGGTTAACTATGGCAAGAAGAGGAATTTGTACAAGAATCAAGGCTTTAAAGATAAAGTAGTTGCTGGCAACAATATTTTAGATTCTGTTTCAAAAAAACAAATATGGAAGGAAGTAGAAACATTGGAAGTTCCTAATAAAGTTGTGCAATTTTCTACTTCGGAAGGAGTCTAGGAAGATGCTATTAAGGAATCTGTTTGTTTACAGCATTCTGAAATCTCTTCAAAAATCATCTTGGAAAAATGGTCAAATGTTCATAACTCTTCTTTTATCTCTTCTAACAAATTCAATTTTCTAGATGATCTTAGCGAGGAAGGAGAAATCATTACAGCTGAGTTGGTTGATGATAATGCTTGTAAAATTTTGGAAGAAGTTTCTAATAATTCAGAAAAAGAAGTTATCAACAAGGAAGATCTTTCAAGTAATTCCTTGAATATTAAAGATGGTAGTCCCTCTTTTATTAAAAATAAAAGAAGCAAACAACTAAAAGGACTAGGTCCTATCAACTCTACGCCTAGAAGCAGAAGAGCAGATAAAGTTAACAAAGATAAGTTGGGGTCTTCAACCCTCTTATGCAATGAACTCTTCCATAGCTTTTTGGAATTGTAGAGGAGCTAGAAAAAGAAGAGATTCTCTATATTTGAAGGAGATTGTCAAAGAATTTGGAATTTTTTTTATAGGTTTATTAGAAACCAAGATTACTTCTTTTGAGAGAAGGAAGTGGATATTCTCATAGGCTCCGATTGGAACTTCTTTTGTGTTCCATCAGATGGTTTATCAGGGGGAATTCTTGTATTATGGAAAGGCGACATTGCATCTTTTAAAATTTTAGAATCATCTTCACAATTCATTGTGGGGGATTTGGAGATTCTCAACAAAGGAACTTGGAGAATTGCTTCTATCTATGGAAGCAAGGATGTATATAGAAGAAGATTGCTTTGGGAAAGATTGGAATTCTTTACTAACAAGGATATCCCTATGGTGATAGGAGGAGATTTCAATTGCATTCTTTCTAGTGATGATAAAAGGGGAGGGAAAAGATTTAAACTTTCCCAAGGACCCAAGGAGATGAAGACATTTCTAGCTAACAATGATTTACATGAAGTTGGTTTTATAGGACCAAAATTCACTTGGTGCAACAACAAGCAAGGGCCGGAACGCATCCTAGAAAGATTAGATAAGTGTTTTATAAACCCAGCTGCTGTTTCTTTGTCTAATCTTCTTTGTGTTAAGCACTTAGCACGTGTGGCTTCGGACCATTGTCCAATTGTCTTGAACCTTATGGTTTATCATAATAAGGAGAAGATTTTAAGATTTGAGGATGTTTGGGCTCAAAACAAAGCTTCTATGGCCGTGGTTAACAAAGTATGGAAAAAGAAGTATAGAGGTAACGCTGCCAACATATTGAATAGTAAAATGAAAGATTATCTCAAATCCCTTTTCTATTGGAGCAAATAAAAAATGCAGAATTTACTTTCTCTTAAGAAGGATCTTTTATTTCAAATTGAAAATCTTCAAAATAAAGAGGCTAATGAAGGATGTCTTTCGATTGATGAAAGCTGGAAGCTTAAAGCTGTAGTGGGAGAATTCAACTCAACTCTTGCCAAACTTGATACTTGGTGGAAACAAAGAGCAAAGGTGAAATGGATGGTGGAAGGAGACCAAAACTCTAAATTCTTTCAATCATTTGCTTCTTTGAGAAGGAATTCTAACTTTATTTCCAAGATTAAAAATGATGTTGGTGAAGTAGTAGAAGAACAAAAGCTTATTGAAAATGTTTTCTTAAAACATTTTCAGGATAAATGGAAGTTCCGAAGATGTATTTTGGAAGATTGGCCTTCTTCATGGTGCTGTCTAGATGAGGATGATAAAACTGCTTTAAACAAACCCTTCTCTATTGAAGAAATGGAAATTGTTATCAAAAACAGTGGTAACAATATCTCTCCAGGTAAAGATGGCATCACTTTTTCCTTCTTTAAAGCTTATTGGGAAATTATCAAACTTGATCTTTGGAATGCTATTAATGAATTCTTTGAAAATGCTATAATGGATACTAAATGGAAAGAAACAATTGTTTTTCTTATCCCAAAAATCAGTAATCCATTATCTCGTTCTAATTATAGACCAATTAGCCTTTGTAATTCGGTCTATAAATTGGTGGCTAAAATCCTCATGAATAGAATGGCTCCTTACATCTCTAAATTGATTTCTTATGAACAAGTAGCTTTTATCAAAGGAAGATCTCTTAATGATCATGTGTTGATTGCCCATGAAGTTATTCATAAACTAAGGAATTCTAAATCTTCAAAAGGCTTTGTGGTTGTCAAAATTGATATGGAACAGGCCTATGATTCCATGGGTTGGACAACCTTGGAAAAAGCTTTGCATTATTTTGGTTTTCCAGATTTCTTCTCAAAGCTAATTTTAAATTGCATTCAAAGTTCCAAATTCTCTATTTCTATAAATGGTAGCTTATCTAAATGGATTGAAGGTCAATGTGGCTTTAGACAAGGATGCCCCTTGTCTCCTTATCTATTCATCATTTGTGCTCAATTACTTTCTAATGCTTTCAAACAAAAAGGTGATGAATTGGGAATTCGAATTTCTTCAAATGGGCCTTCCATATCTCACTTATTATATGCTGATGACGTGATCATATTTTCAGAAGCTACATTGAAGGCTACCAAACAAATTAAGGAAATCTTGGATAATTTCTGCAGTTGGATAGGTTTGTCTATTAACTTTAACAAATCTTCTATGATTTTCAGCAAACTTGTTAGAAGAAGGAGAAAGAAAGCCATCATCCGTTTGTTGGGTTTTAAATCCGTAAATCAATTAACCTATCTTGGAGTTACTCTAACTTTAAGAAGGTTAGCTAAACAAGATTTTCATTTTATTATTGATAAAGCTTTGAAGATGACTAACATATGGGGAAGTAAGATGATTTCATTGGCTGGAAAAATTCTGTTAGCTAAAACAGTTTTGCTTTCATTCACCACCTTTCATTGTACTAACTCTCTTGTGCCTAAGAGTATTCTAGATGAGGTGGACAAAATTTGTAGAAATTTTATTTGGAACAAATCTAATGTAGATTATGGAATACACTATTTAATTAGTTAACTATGTGTTTACCAACCAAATGGGGAGGTAGAGCTCTTCACTCTTGTTCTACTAAAGTTGGCCCATTAAGATCCAAATTGACATGGAAATATTTATATGAGAAAGATTCATTTCTTCACAAAGTATTCTTCCCCAAATATGGAAATCTACTTGAAAAGGTAGATTTGAAAAATTCTTGCTCTAATTCATGGAAAATCTTGAAGACCAGTGATAAATCATTATTGCCATTTATTAGATGGAAGGTGGCAAATGGCATTGACATTGATGTATACAAAGATACATGGATATTAGATAAAAGTTTGAATAAGTGGCCAACATTCATTTCCCCTATAGAAGATGACAGATTTCCTGTTTCGAACCTTATAGAGAATGGTAGATGGAATGTGGATCAAATGAGAAGGATTATGGTTGAAGATATTGTAAATTTGAATTTACAAACAATTAACCCGTTAGATCAAGAAGATGATAAAATGGAGCTATTACTTCAGGGCAATGGTAAAACTTTATTCCTACGGCTTACTATTGGAGATGGATAAAAAAAGCAAAACTCAGTCCAAAGGTGGAGACTTTTTGGTGGAGGATCTTTAATAATGCATTACCTACCAATGATTTCCTGGAACATAGAAAATTGCAAATGATAAATCTTTGCCCAAGGAACTGTAATGTTGCAGAAAATAGAGATCATTTGACTACTAATTGTCATAAGCTGAAGGAAGTTATTACTAAAATTAAAGAATGGGGATTTTCATTCAAAGAATATTATACATTGCAAGATTGCTGTAACCATCTTTCTTCTCTAAATCCCTTTATGATCAATCTCTATTGTTCAATGGTTTATTTAACATGGAAGTCTAGGAATAATCTTCTCTATAACGGAAAGGATGATAGCACATTGTTTATAGCTTCAAATGCAATAAGCTTTGCTTCAATCTCTATCCAAGGAATTAGTAAATACTCGGGTATATGGGATGTCAACCAACCTTCAAGGTTGTATTTATCTCATTGGCACCCCCCTCCACCCGATTGGCTTAAAGTGAATGTGGATGCTTCTCTTCTATCCAATTACAAAGCTGGAATTGGAGGTATTTTTCATGATCATAAAGGAAGATTCCTTCTTGCTTTTGGTAAATTGTATATACATTGGGATATCTATTCTTTGGAACTCTTTGCTAATCAACACATTAAAGAAGTAATGAAGGATTGGATGTTTAAATTCAAAGGCATAATCATAGAAGGAGATAATCATAATGTTATGGAATTCTTGAAGATGGCAAAACAAAAGGGAAATACAAGGTATGAAGATACTTATCTTTTTGGAGAATTCAATAACGTCATTTTCAATTGTGTTGATAGAAGTTGTAACAAGTTGGCAGATTTATGTGCGAACTATGGTGTGATGAGCCAGTTTATTTGGGATGACATTTCTATTAATAAGATTCCTCCTTTATTTTTATCTATAATAAAGGAGGAATCTACTGCTTTGGCTCTTTAGTTTGTAATAATTATTTTATTCCTTTTCTTTTCTTAATGCAATTTCCTGCATTTCCTTCAAAAAAAAAGTATTATGTTGGCGAACATCGGACTAATATTTCTCCTAAGCTTGTGGACTCTAAAATTTGGAAAAGGCTTTGCAAGGTTAAATGGGAGGTGGAGCCCTTTATTTCTTGTGGGCTTGGTGAAGGTAAAATCTTTTTCTGGTAAGATAGATGGTTAGATAAAGATTTTATTAACTCCATATTGAATTCTACCTCTACTACATCTGTCAAAGTTAATTATTCTTTAGTTATAATTATTGGGACTATGATAAGCTATCTAATATGATTCTTGATTACATCATCAACTGTATTTTAAATTTGCCTATTAATGTTGTCTCCAAAGATATTATTTTATGTGATTTATCCAAAGATGACAGTTTCCACTTAAAGCGTGCTTGGCTTTCTTTTAGAGTTAAAGGCAATATTGTTAATATTTTTATTAATATCTAGCATAAGAGTATTCCTTCGACTATTTCTATTTTTTTTTTTGGAGGGTTTTGCATAGATTTATCCCTATGGATGATAATCTCATTAAAAAAGGGTTCATTCTGACTTCCAAATGTCAATGCTATTATCACGTGGAGAATATGCATCAGTTTTTTTTATCAGGTCCTATTGCTGTTAGAACTTGGGTTTATTTTGATGATTTGTTTCAGTTAAATTACTTTAATGCTCATCTTTCCCTTAAATCCTTTCTTAAGGCTTGGTTTGTTAACTCTAAAGGTCACATTCACAATGTTATTCCTTCTCTTATTCTTTGGTTTCTTTGGTTGGAAAGGAACAACTCCCTTTTTAATGATGTGATGATAAACCATCATAATGTTATTTGGACAGTGAAGGATAATATCTCTTGTGTTTGTTAATTTGCTTATTGTTAAGAATTTAAAATATTGTTATTTTATTGGTACTTCTTTAGGGCTTAACTTGGAGGGTGATCTTTCTGCTCCTAATATTATATATTGGGACAAGCCCCCTCCAAATTTCTTTAAACTGAATGTGGATGGGTTAGTAATGGTTGTCTTATTGTTGCTTTTGTGGGCCCAATTCAAAATGGTAACTCCTTTACTTCTCTTACTATTGCCATTCTTTATGGTATTCAATTGTGCACCCCTGTTAACTTAACTAACTTGTATATTGAAGTTAATTTTGGTGTTAATCTTCAACTTTTTCAAGCTATTGAGAATATGTGTTGCTCCCCGGATAACTTCTATCATGTTAGAGAAATTAAAAAGCTGCTACTATTTTTGAACTACTTGTTCCTCCGTCATAGTAAGAAGGTAATTCCTGTGCTTCTTGGCTTGCTATGTGGGGTTGTAGACTTGGCTATTTTACTGATATTATTTCATATACTATACCTGGCCCTCTTAGAGGCTTGTTTAACTGGATTCATGTGGTATTCCTTATGTTAGCTCTTAATTTACTATTTTATTATCTTCTATTTATGATGGATCTCCCTCTCAGCCTGTTTGTTATCTTGACTATTTTGTTTTTCTAGGAGGCTAGTTTGCTGGGGTGTTCTGTTATTATCTAGTTCTACTTGGTGGTTTTATTATGTTGGGTGGACCATTTCTGGTGTGGAGTTTTTGGTTCATCTTAATTGTGTTCTTGGGATTCTTTTTAGTGATTATTACTGGAGGTGTTTTCTCCTTTTACCTATTGGGCTGTTCCTCTGGACTAGCTCTTATCTTCTATTAGTTGAGTATTTCTCTAGGTTTTGGAATTTTGAGTGTTGTTACATTAGCGTCTGCTTCCCCTTTTCTTGTTTTTATATTAACTGCTATAGGCTTTTCTCTGGATCCTTTTGTTTAGCTGTTGTATTTAAGATTTCATACTTGAGCAATGATTTCATGGGTTTTAATGCTAAAGGTCTGTCCCATTATTGCTCTCCTACCTTTGTTCTGTGGGGTGCTGGGGTAATTATGGTGTTTTGGCTAGGTTTTCATCTTTTACGAAAGTTGCTATAAGTTGGGCCTTCATCTGGTGGTTGTACTTTGTTGTGGTCATTTGTTTTTTCATTTTGGATAACCTGTGTTTTGATCTGCCCCTTTATTTGTGGGGTGCTGGGGGTATCCTTGCGTTTCAGATTAGGGTGGATTTCATTGTTGTTGTTGCTGTTAACTGGTTTGCTATCTTCAGCTGGGTGTTAAGCCCTTGGTTATTACTGTACCTTCTATTTCTCTGTCAGAGGTAGTTTGATATGGTTAATCCCTTTAGGTTTCTGGTTAATCTGTGCTATTCTATTGGGGATCCTATGTGGTGCTGGAAGGTTTTTTATTGGGTGGTTTTGGGTGAACCTAATGGTAGGATTGAGTGGAATGAGGACTTGCCTTATGAGGCTAGCTATATTAATTATACTCTAAGCTCTTTATGTCTGAATTCTAAGACTGAATTAGTGTAAATAGAAAATGGAATGTTGCTGAATTGATGAGGATGTTTGGGAATGAATTGGTTGAACTTATTCTACAAATTAATATTAAATCAATTGAATGGGATGATGAACATGAGGTGATATTCTAGAATTCAGGAAAGACTCTTTCTAGAATGATTTTTGAATATATGTAACAACCTCAAGATGAATCCAGAGTTTGGGAATGGATAAAAAAAGCAAGAGTTAATCCTCGGGTAGAGGTTTTCTGCTGAAGGCTATTAAAAAATGCTATCCCAACATTTCAGTTCTTACCTCGTAGAAGATTGCAAATCAACCTTTTGATTCTTATTTAACCCAATTTTGAAAAAATCATTCTCTTCCACCATTATGTTCTTCTCTTTACTAGGAATCTCTAGCTTCTTCTTTGGTAAGCAACCACCTTCATTAATGACTAATGGCATTCCAGATTTTAAATTTGGTTTTGGCAAAATAGCAAATAGGGACTTCTCATCTCTAAAAGCTGGGGGGTAAGAAGAATACGAATGAGCATGTGCAATCTCAACTCTTATAAAAGAATGATGATCATCGAGAGGTCCACTGGCCATGGCAGTCGGCAAACTTCTGCCACCATTGGCAGTAAAAAAATAGCGGATATGAAATTTTGAAATCACCAACCGAAAAGTTTAACAATTTTTATCAGTCTTTCTCTCCGTAGCTTCTCGCTCTCTCTCTATACAGGTACAATTACATCATAATGTTATTTAGAGGGTGAAGGATAAGGTTTTAGATTTTGTGGCTGTTAATTTGCTTACTTTTAAGAATTTTAAAAATTGTTGTTTTGTTGGTACTACTTTAGGGCTTAACTTTAAGGGAGTCCATTCTACTCCTAATATTATTTATTGGAACAAGCCCCCTTCTAATTTCTTTAAACTGAATGTGGATGGTGTTATTTTGAATTTATCTGTTGGTTGTGGTGGTGTTATTAGGGATAGTAATTATTGTCTTATTGTTGCTTTTATGGGTCCAATTTGTAATGGTAACTCTTTTACTACTCTTGCTATGGCCATTCTTTATGGTATTCAGTTGTGCATCCCTCTTAACTTAACTAACTTATATATTGGTGTTAATTCTGTATTTAATCTTCAACCTTTTCAATATGTTGAGGATATTTGCTGCTCCCCCAATAAATTCTATCATGTTAGGGTAATTAAAAAGCTACTGATGTTTTTGAACTCCTCATTTCACCAGGTTAGTAAGGAAGCTAATTCCTATGCCTCTTGGCTTGCTATGTGGGGTTGTAGTCTTGGTTTTTTACTAATATTATTTTGTCTAATATACCTGGTCCGCTTAGTGGCTTACTTAACCTCGATGCATGTGGTATTCCTTATGTTAGCTCTTAAGTTTCTATTTTATTGGTTGCTTATCTGGATGGATTTCTCTCTCTATGTTTTTGTTAGCTTGAATATTTTGTTTTTTTTTACCATCATGGTTACACCTGCTATATTTTTTGGGTGTTCTATTTTTATCTAGCTAGATTTTTTGGGTGTTCTATTTTTATCTAGTTCCACTTGGTGCTTTTTTTATGTTCACTGGACCATTTCTGGTGTGGAGGTTATGCTCCATCTTGTTTGTGTTTTTGGGATTTTTTGTGTGGCTATTGCTAGAAATGTTTTCTCCCTATAGCTATAGGGTTGCTCAACTGGACTGGTTGATTTTATCTCCAATCTTTGGGATTCTGTGTGCTACTTCATTGGCACATACTATCCCTTTTCTCATTTTTTGGTTATCTACTATTGGCATATCTCTGTGTCTTCTTGTTTAGCTATTATCTTTATGAATTCGGACTTGAGCAATGATTTCTTTAGTTTTGATGATGAAGGTCTGTCCCATTATTACTCTCCTACCTTTGTATTATGGGGTACTGGGGTAATTATGGTGTTCTGGCTGGGTTTTCATATTTTGCGGGTGCTGATATTGGTTGGTTTTTTGCTTACATGTGGTTGTTGTATTCTAGTGTGCCTATTTATTCTGGCATTTTGGATAACCCGTGCTTTGATCAGCCCCATTATTGCTTTCCTACATTTAGTTTATGGCGTGCTTGGGGTAACCATGCATTTTTGGCCGGAGTCTCTTATTATGTTGGTGATATTGTTGGCTGGGTTGTTGCCTACAGTTGGGTGCTGAGCCCTTGGTTGTTGATGTGCCTACTGTTGCTAGGTCTATGGTGGTTTGTTATGGTTATTTCCTTTAGGATTTTGGAAAAACTATGTTATTCTATTGGGGATCCTATGTTATGCTGGAGGGGTTTGTCCATGGTTGTATTGGGTGACCATGAAGGTAGGATTGAGTGGCTTGCAGATTTTCCTGATGAGGCTTGCTATATTAATTATATTCTGAGCTCTTTAAGTCTGTATTCTAAGACTAGCCTAACTTGGAATAGAATTTCTTTGGTACCTTTGTTGCTAGCTGCCATTCCTTTTATTGTTATTATTTAACATATTTTTTGTTGTGGTGTAGCTCTTTCTTTTGCTTCATTTCTTCCTTGCAGGTGGAGCTGCTTTGGCTGCCTTCAACCTTTTTTGCAAAAAAGATTGGGCCTTAATGTAATCATACTATCTTTATTTTTTGGATGCTTGTCTATAGCATCGTTAGCATGTTACTAGGGCACCTTGTATTTTTGATTAGTAGAGACAATTGGCTCGTAGGTTTTCTTTTTCTTTGTTTTTTAGCTTGTAAGAGCATTAGTGAGATAATGGTCTCCTGTAAGGACTCTGTAACTATTTTTGTTATATTAATGTGTAGGCCCCTTTATGTGTTTTAATATATATATATATATATATATATATATACTAGGTTGTGGTTTATTGGCCCTTGGAGTGGTAGTACTGCTTTCTGCATATTACAGGGAGTTTTAGCTCTCTTCCTTTATGTTATTACATTGTGGTGGCTCCTTTGGTGATATTTCTGATATTTGGTCTTATGGTTGGTGTGCTTAGTGAGGCCTTCGCTGAAGTTTTATTTTTGGATCTATTTTTTCCTTTGTTTCATGGTTCTTAGTTGTTTAGGTTGTTACTATTTTTCTTGTTGGAGTTGGTCCTTCCTGGTCTGTTTCCCGTTTTTGGGGATGTTTAATTTTTGGTTGGATGGGGTTGGTATTACCCTAGTTTGGCAGTTGTATTGGTGTTTTTCTAGCAGTTCTAGCCATCAATTTGTCTATTATTAATTTTGTTGTTTGGCTAGTTTGGTTTTTATGTTGACTTTGGATGTCATTTTCACGGGCTAGGCGATTCTTGTGTTCTTGAGGGTTGGGAGCAATGGTGCCTTGTCTTGGTTGTATTATTGTAGGCTGACTATGAAGAGTTATTTTTGTAGTTTAATTAACCTTGACCGCTGGGGTTGTTTCCTTTGATATCAGTTGGTGTTTGTGCAACTTCTATTTCTTGATGAGATTTCTATTAAGTTGTTTCATGTGGTTAGTTTGTTTCTTAGTGTTTTGTCTCTTTATTCTGTTATTGTTGGTATGGTTAATTTCTTGGACTATCATCATACTTTCTTTGGGCTATATTTGTGCTTTGTATATTTTTCATACCAGTCTTTTTTGCAGGATTTGGCTTGTGCATATAATCATAAGGGTGGCATTGGGGTTGGTAGCGTGGAGCTTTTTACTATTTTTTGCATTGCTCCTTCTTTTTGGGTGCTCTCTTTTATGCATCGTAGAATGTTCTTAGATAACTTTGTACCTCTTAGTAGTAGGGAACTCGAGCTCTTAGGTTTTTTTCTTTCCTTTAATTTTGTAGCTCTTTGAGCAGTAGCAAGCTTGAGGTCCCTTTAAGGACCATGTAATTTTCTTTTTAATCAACGCGTAGGCCCCTTTGTGGGTTTCCCTTTATATATATATATATATATATAAGTACGATAATAATAAAATGTTAGATCATAATTCAAATGAACACATCTTTATAATTTGTAGATTAGAAAAAAAAATAATTTACTAACTTATATCATTTAAATTATTAACTTAACTTGAATTTATAAGTTATACATTTATACATTGACCTTTACATTGAAGATGAATAATTATGATTAAAGAATAGATATGAGTAGATTAAAATTGAAAATATAAGCAACCTGAATTTAGAATTATTAATCTTATAAAATCCTTAAATTATTATTAAGATTGTAAAAAGATTTTAAGAAAAATTGATTTTCCAAATCATTAACTATGTACTCCATAAAATAAAAGTAAAAAAAGAAAAGAAAAGAAAGAAAATGGAAAAGAAAGTGAGTACACTAAAAAATTGGTCTCAAATAAAATATTGGAGTCTAACTATAATCTTATACTTAAATTCATAAAGAATATGACAGGTGAAATAGTACAAATGCTGGTGAACTTATAAAATATCAATTTTAACTATAAACATATCTAATCTTTAAGCTATATTATTCAATTTAGAATAAAAAAGTCTATGATTATTTTTTAAAAATGTGAATTAAAATTAAGTAATAATAAGAATGGCTGGTTATGATAAATCTTAGTATCCTTCAAAATAAAATTTTAATATTATTCATTTCCACTACTTCTAGTCCGTTATATATTATCCTTTATTGTAGTAATTTTAAATTATCAATTTTTATTTTGGTTATTTAATTAATAAAAATTATATATATTTTTTATTTTCTTGAGGACAAGGAAAATTTTAAGTTGGGGAGAATTTGATAAGTGTAAAATATAGTTTATTTTTAATAAAATTGTGTTATTTTTGTTTTTTTTTATTATAGAAAAAGATACAAAATGATAGAAATTCTAAAGAGCTTACATCTCCATGACATCATACAAAAAAATGCCATAATGCTACATTCAATACTCCAAGTCACTCCAATTCTGACATTAAAACATTGAGTTCTTTATTTGTAGGCACTATGCCAGTAACACAAACTATGCCACAACATTAACAACATAGTGGCATTAGAAAAATATTTTGCTTGCACTAGATTCACTATTTTCTAATGTTGTAGCACCATAATTTCATATACCTTGGTACCAATGTTTGCACTTGGGTGCCACAGCTCTCTAACGTCCACAACACTGCGGCGTTGCTGTTGTAACTTCTAAGGGCAACATTCTATGAGTGAAGAAAATTGACTATTCACCAAGTAATAAATACATGCTAGCTAGCATCATAGCAGTTCAGAAGCTTCAACACCAAGGCACTAATTCACTTCATGAGCATCTCGGTGCCATTATTTAAGTGGCATAATGCTAGATACCTTTTATACTTTTTATAAATCCATACCTTCATGAGCTAGTTATGATATATTTGTTGGGAGTTCACTCACTTGTGTAAAATTTAGTACTTTTAAAGTATTTCTATAGTTCCCTCTTATGGTAATATCTAAGGGAGGCTAGGGAGGTACAAGATATAATTATTTTGAGTGTTTAGCCTGTGTTTCCTAATGTAACTTTGTAAGTTAAGGGGAGGAGTGTAGAAAAAGATACTTTGACCCTTCTTTGTGATATAACTCCCTTATTTTTTTTTTCTTTTTTTATGGGTTTGATGACAATAAGTTTTCTCTTTATTCATTCTATGCTTGGCTAATTCTCTTATTTTAGATTGATGAAGTAAAATGCATGTTGAGTACAAATGAAGATTCTTGTTCTGCACTTTTAAAAATATTTTCAATATTATCTCTCTCTTTATTTATTACACATAGTGGTCGTATATATATAATTAAAATTTAGTGTGATGTATAGCCTCAACGAAGGAATGCAAGAATAACTAGGAATATTGAGATAGGTTATTTTCATGCTTAGACATAGGTGTAAAATGATCTAGGTGCCTAAGAAGATAAAATAACTGGAGGAGGTCATCATATATACTTGCCACCATTACAAGCTCAAGAGAGATCTAGAGATACATATGCTTCAAATCACATTACCATGAAAAATCTAATTAGAAAAAAATATGTATTTTAAATTTATCTACCTAAAACACCTTAAATAAATATTGTATAAAATATTTTAGTATATTCTTCAGTGATAGAATCTCCAAAAATATTATTTTCATTTCAATTGGATAATTATTATAATTAGAGTAAATATTAGTAGTTTTTTTTTCAAGATAACATATTTCCTCATGGGTTCGACACTCTAGTTTATCACTTTATTACTTGATTCATCATGCATACTTGCATATATCAAGTGGGGTTTGTTATTTTTATATCAAAGAAAACTTACATATTTTGAGGGCTGATAGAGCCCTAAAATTTTATGCAATTCTAAAGTTCACTCCACTAACACCATTGTTCATTTATTTTCTCCTGTTGTCACCTATTTTATTACTTGGTTTGGTCACCTATTTTATTACTGTGAGATGAAGGGTTACTAGTGGTTGTGTGGTTGTGCTATTTATCTTATTATTTCCTTCTTTTATTTTTGGATATTACCAATGCTTTTGTTTTTATATAAGTTGCCTTAAATAGGGGTTATATGGTGAAATTGGTTGGCATGGTTTGTCTTTCGAGACTTTAATTTTCAACATATTGGAACTTCTTACTCTATTTATAATGTCCTTAATAAGTTTCTAAGTTTGAAGTATGGTTTGCAGATTTTATTATACTTTTTATGTGCTCCTATTTTAAGCATATTTTTATGCAATTTTTGGTGAACTTTTTTAGGTGGTGGCTCCTTGCCCCCTCGTTCACTTTTTCAAATTTTTTTTTATATATTATACGTAGTATGGTTCATTGGATCAATCATTTTTTCTTCTTTTGATTATAGCTTGTTGGGCATTAGAGAGCTTTTGAATTTTTTAGGATATTAACGCTTAGGCCTTTCTATGAATTTTAATTAAAAAAATCAATTGACATTGAATTGGTGTGTGGGGGGCTACATTGAATAAACAGTAATGCCCCACCAGGAATAGATATCAATAATATTTGAACAACAACAACATCATCATCAAGCCTTTATCCCACTAAGTGGGGTTGGCTACATGAATCCTTTTTCTCCATTGTGTCCTATTAAAAGTCAAATTATCATTTAAATCTAATAGATAAAGGTCATTTCTAATATTTTCTAACAAAGTCTTCTTAGGTCTCCCCTACATTTTTTAACATAAATCAAATATAATACCTCTACTTTCCTTACCGGGTCATTCGAAGGCCGCATTTTATGTTATCAAACCATCTAAGGCGACTCTCTCTAATCTTATCTTCTACTAGAGCTATGCCAACCTTTTCATGTATATGATCATTTTGTATCCTATCTCTAAGGGTAAAGCCACTCATCCATCTGAGCATCCTCATCTCTACCACACTTAACTTATTATTATGCTTCTCTTTTAATTTCCAACATTCAGCACCATTAAAGCATTATAGAATTTTCCCTTATGTTTGAGGGGTAATTTTTAGTACACAACAAGCCCGATATATTCCTCCACTTGAACCATCCATCTTGAATTCTGCTGATAATATCCCTATCTATTTCACCATTACTCTAAAAAATAAATCCAATATATCTAAAACATGTATTCTTATTAATGACTTGATCTCCCAAAGTCACAATCCCCTCACTAGGTCTGTTACTACTAAAATTATACTCTATATATTCAATTTTAGATCTAGTTAAGCGAAAACCTTTAGACTCTAAGGTTGACCTCCATAATTCAAGTTTACCTTCAACTCCCTCTCTAGTCTTATCAACAAGAAGAATATCATCAATAAAAAGCATACACAAAGCCACATCCTCTTGGAAATGTCTAGTGAGAACAACCATGACTAAAGGCAAAAGATATGGGCATAAGGCTTATCCTTTATGTAACCCAACTGAAATAGGGAAATACTTGATCAAACCACCTTGTGTTTGAACACAATTAATAGCTCCTACATACATATCTTTAATGATTTGAATATAAGCATTATTAACTCCTTTATTTTCAAGAACTCTCCATAGCACATCTCTTGGAACTTTATCATATGCTTTTTGTAAATAAATAAATGTCATATGTAGATCATTTTTATTATCTCTATATTTCTAAATAAAACCTTTTAATAAATGCATGGCTTCCATAATCGACCTACCCGACATGAATCCAATTTGATTTTGACAAACATTAGTATCACGCCGCAACCTATGCTCCATAACTCACTCTAATAGTTTTAAAGTATGACATGTTAACTTAATTACTCTACAATTTAAACAATCTTGTGCATAACCATTATTCTTAAAAATAGGAATTAACACACTCATTTTACACTCATCTTGAATCTTTTTAGACTTCAAAATAGTATTAAAAAGTTTAGTAAGCCAAGAAATTCCTTCATCTCCTAAACATTTCCACAGTTTTATTGGAATATCATCAGGTTCAACAGCTTTTCCACACTTCATTTTCTTTAAAGCCTCTCTAACTTCAGTTTTACTAATAGACTGATAAAAAAATCCTTATTTTCTTTTTGGGGGCTAAGGTTACGATAGTCAATCGCATTTATAGCAAAACAACAAAAAAGCACGGACAAAATCCAGCCAGAACACCACCAAATGAGAGCTCGAAGAAGAGCCCTAAAATTGCCTCTGAATCTCCTCTCTCTCTCTCTCTCTTTCCCTCTCTCTCTCTCACATATATATATATATATATATATATATATATATATATCATTTGTTGAGATAGTTGCTACTTATATTTACATGTTTGACATTCTTGCAATTTATATGTTTTTTATGATTCCAAATATTATTGTTTTGATTATTTTTTCTCCTAACATATTTTGGAAGAATTATTTTTGCTCTTGTGTGTACTCACTTTTCAGGGAAATCTTGTTTCAGATTGTTGAACACTTCAAATCAAGATCACCTTAGAATGTTTTGTATATTGATGTATGTATTTTTTCATTTTTTTTAAGTATGAGAGAGCGTGATTGTAATTGAGTAACTGAGCACACACACACAAGGAGAGAGTTTTAAAATTTGCAATTTTTAAATTGATCGTACGGTACGATATCATTTTGTACGGGACAATCTGGTCAATTATTTTCCTCTAAAAAGCAATGGAACGAATAAAAAATGGCCAAATTTTTTCTAAGTATAGATCATACAGATGAAATGTTTAGTTCATCCCTAGACAATCTGCTCTAGATTTGGCAAATACACTGTTCATCCAGATGAAATGTTTAGTTCATCCCAGGATGATCTACTTTGGATTTGGTAAAAACACTATTCATCCAGATGATATTTTTAAATTATATTGGAATGAAGGGCTCTGTTCTATATACTTATAATTCATCCTGACTTTTCATACCAACAAACTTTAAAAAATAATTATTCATACCGGATGAACCACGTTCATACGGGATAATGATCAGGTACAAATAGAGTTCATACCCATTCATAATGAGTTCGTAAATAGCTATTTTTGAACTGTTCGTACATATAAAATTAAATCGTATAGGATAATTATGGATGTTTGAACTTGAAAAATTCAATTTTTCTGGACAATTTTTTATGACTTTTCTATAAAAGGGCCACTTAAGACTGTCATTTAATCTTTTTGATTACTGGTCTTCGTGAATAGTAAAGGAAAATTGAAGGAGAAAGTATGAGAGAGTGTTTGAGAGAGATTTCTTTCTATTGGAGCGTGAAGGGTTCACTAAGTTACTCAAGGGTATGGATCTCTGTGTATGATTTATGTTTCTTCACTCTTTCTCTTATCTTTCTATATTGCTCGTGTGAAGTTTGTTCAAAAGGATTCGATTCTCTGCTGACACTTGAGTAGTGTGAACAGCAAAAGGTTCTCTGCCTACACTTAGAGTGTGAACAGCGGAAGGTTCTCTAACTACACTTGGAGATTGTGAACAATAAAAGGTTCTCTGCCTACACTTGGAGAGTGTGAACAGTCGAAGGTTCTCTGCCTATACTTAGAGAGTGTAAACAGCTGAAGGTTCTCTGCCTACACTTGGAGAGTATGAACAACAGAAGGTTCTCTGCCAAAACTTAGAGGAGTAAAAGGATGACAGTTCTCTGCCGCACCGGGTAGTGGTGGAAGAGAGTTTTTGTGAAAGCTTCTCCGCCTTGCTGTGGAGGGTAAAAGGAGAGACACTAGTGATAATAGTGCAATACCTGAAGTGGGAGACTTCAGGGAGTGGATGTAGGTCGTGTTTGACCAAACCACTATAAATCTTTATATCTTTTTATTTCCTCTACCTTAATTTCTATCTTTTTATTTTTCTATGATTTTAAAGTAGTTTTAAAACTTTCTACAAAGAATCCATCTGTTTCAAACTTTTTAAAAATAAAAAAGAGGAATATTTTTAAATAACCAATTCACTCCCCCTCTTGGTTAGCCTTTGAGACATAAGCTTAGGTCTAACAAACTAACTCATACTCAATAAGTTTCAACAAGTGGTATTAGAGCTTTATTTCAAATTCATAAATTTAGACAACTTTTTTTATTAATGACCATGGCTACATTTGGAAACCGAAACACACCAGAAGGTTACTCTATTACTAGACCTCTCTTGTTTGATAATATTCCTTTCGATTTTTGGAAAGCATGCATGCCTATATTTTTATAGTTACTTAATTATCGCATGTGGATCTTAGTAAAGGAAGGGTATATAAAACCAACTAGATTGTTGATGGAATTAGAATAGAAACACCCTTTGTCGATTGGACTATAGCAGAATGTGACTTAGCATAACTTAATGTAAATATTTAAATAGTTTCTTTTTGTGCACTTAAGTTAGAGGACTACATACATGATTTCACTTGTAAAAGTGGAAAGGACATATGGGATAGATTCTTTATAGCTTATGAAGGAACTAATGAAGTTAAATAATCTAGATTAAATATCTTGTTGCATGACTATAAATTATTTCATATGAAACCAAATGAATCTATTTCTAACATGTACACAAGATTCACTCAAATAGTCACTTGTTTGTATGCACTAGGTAGAGAATTAACAAATGCTGAAATGGTTAATAAGATTCTCTATTATTTGCCTACTCCTTATGATGCAAAAATAACTTCTATATCAAAATCTAAAAACTTAAATGTTTACTCTATTGATAATCTTCTTGGATCACTAATTTCTTACGAGCAAGGAGTGAGTAATGAAAGATTGATGCATGAGATCCACAAAAGGAAAAGAACACAGAACTAAAAGTGAAGGAGTTAGAGAGTGATCTATCACAACTTGAGGATGAGGATGATATTGCATTGAAGACTAGACAGTTTAGAAGCTTTCTGAAAAGGAAGCAAAAGAGACACCAACAATGGAACTGAGGTAAGTTCAATAGGAATGTTAAGGTTTTATTGATATGATTTGCTTTGAGTGCAGGAAACCTGGGCATTTGAAGTCAGAGTGGCCAAAACTCAAAGCCACTCCTATCAAGGAGAAAGGAGAGCATAAACCATTTGTGAAGAAGGGAAAGAAGAAATTCCAAAGAGCTTTTTAGGTGGACTTAGCTTCGTACTCATCAGAGACTAAAAAAGAAGAGGAAGTCACCAATCTGTGATTGATGGCTGATAATCTTAATCAATCAGATCAAAAAGAGGTATGTGACTTAACTTATGCTAAACTTTTTAAAGGATCTGAAAGAATACATGATGCATATAGGAAGATAAAGAAAATGCATGATAGTCTTAAACTAGAACTAGAAGAATTACAAAAAGAACACGAGATCCTTATAAAAGATCATGCATTAATTGATAGCAACCACATGAGCTTACTTGATGAATTCGATAACTTAAATAAGGAGAATACTATGTTAAAATCATCCTATGCAGAACTGAAAAAAGAATTTAAGAAATTTAAGGATGATTCTGAGAGTAGAGAGCATTACTTGAATTTTGATAAGCATGTCCTAGAAGATTAAAACATTTATTTAAAGTTGAAAGTAAAAGCTCTTGAGGAAAATAAGAAATCCCCAACACTTGAAGATTTTAAAAATCCTATTTTGTATCCAAAATTTATATAACTCGGGAAGAGACAGAGTAGTTATATAAGATTGAGAAAAACATTTCCTATAATTAAATGTTATAGTTATAGATTGATTGAGCATATAGCACACACCTGTATATTAGATAGAAAAACTTATTTGATGTGAAAACCTGAGGTGCATAAACCTAGACATATCATACATGCATCTATTTATAAGTTGCCAAGAGATGGACCCAAACTTGTTTGGGTTCCCAGGTCTAATGTTTGCAGGCACATTTTTATACAAGGCCTCATAAGAGCATATAGTACCTGGACAGTGGTTACTGAAGGCATATAACTAGAGATACTAAGCAATTTATAATGCTGGAAGCCATAAGTGGAGGCAGGGTTAGACTTGGAGATAACACCATAAGGAAGGTGGTTGGATCAGGTATGATTGGAAATCTTGAGAATTTTTTTATTGAGAATGTGTTACAAGTTGAAAGCTTAAAGCATTATCTGCTAAGTATTAGCCATCTATGTGATAAAGAATACAACATTAAATGTTTTTTTACTAGCTGCATATTAAGCCTAAATGATTTTGATGTTTTGTATGGCTTGAGACTAAACAACGTTTATATGCTAGATTTAAATTATATCAAAACTACTAATGCTTTCTGTTTAAAAACTATTTCTGATGAATCATGGCTTTGTCATAGGAAACTTTGTCACTCTAGCATGAAAAATCATTGGAGGATTACCCAAAAGAACTTAGTGAGAGGTATACCAAAACTATACTTTAATAAGGATCACCTTTGTGATGCATGTCAATTAAGAAAATATGTGAAGTTCTTTTTTCAGTACAATAAGGATCTTAGAACTAGTAAACCATTAGAGATTTGGCATATGGATCTATTGGACCTCTTGGAACTGTGAGTTTAGGAGAAAAGGTATACGAATTTATGTTAGTAAATAATTTTTTAAGATTCACATGGGTTAAATTCCTATATCGTAAGAGTGAATCATTTGAGAAGTTTAGAGATTTTTCAACTTGGATTTAGAGGAAACTAGGATGTGAGATTTTGATGATTCAAAGTGATCATGGTAGAGAATTTGAAAATGAGAAATTTGAGGATTTTTTTAAGGAGAAAGGGATTGATCACATCATTTATGCACCTAGAACCCCTCAGCAGAATGGGCTAGTTTAAAGGAGAAATAGAATATTAATAGAAGCCGCTCGAACCATATTGGTAGAATATTCACTTCCTAAATATTTTTGGGCTAAAGCGGTTAGCACTGTATATTATGTTCTGAATAGGGTGAACATCAGATCAAATTTAAATAAAACACCCTATGAGTTACTTAAAGGGAAAACACCTAATTTGTCACATTTGCATGTTTTTGGATGCAAGGTATTCATACATAATAATGGAAAAACTGCCTTAGGAAAATTTGATCCAAAATCTGATACAATAACAACAACATCAAGCCTTTATCCCACTACATGGGGTCGGCTACATGAATCCTTTTTCTCCATTGTGTCCTATTAAAAGTCAAATTCTCATTAGATCCAAAATCTGATAAAGAAAATTTTCTTGGATACTATAGTGTTGGAAAATCTTATAGGATATTCAATAAAAGAACTTTGGAAGTTGTTGTAATTGATGAATTAGGAATTTTGGAAGAGCTGATTATTGAAGAGGATGAGATAGAAATTAACTCCCAAAAGATTGAGAAAATAAATTTGGATGAAAATTTGGAGATTGAAAACCCATTGCCTAGAGATTTGAGATTTTCTAAATACCACCAAAAGGAATAGGTTATAGGTGAACCTAGTGAGGGTGTTATGAGTAGGCGTAGACTGATTAAAGAAGTCAATTATTTAGCCTTTATTTCTATGATAGAACCCACAAATATTGATCAAGCACTTTCGGATGAATTTTAGATTTTTGCAATATAAGACGAATTAAATCAATTTGTAAGAAATGAAGTTTGGGAATTAATTGTAAGGCCAAAGAATCAAAGTGTAGTTGGGACTAAGTGGGTATTCAAGAACAAAATGAATGACTAATGAGTAGTTATTTTAAATAAGGCTAGATTGGTGGTTAAGGGGTATAATCAGATAGAAGGGATTGATTTTGAGGAGACTTTTTGCCCCTGTAGCTAGACTTGAAGCTATTAAGGTTTTGTTAGCCTTTACTTGTGTGAAAGGAATTAAATTATATCAAATAGATGTTAAAAGTGCCTTTTTGAATGAGATAATTCAAGAGGATGTTTTTGTTGAACAACATCCAGGCCTTGAAAATTCAAAATAGCCAAATTATGTTTTCAATTTGAAAAAGGCATTATACAAATGAAACAAGCACCTAGGGCTTGGTATGAGAGATTGAGCACCTTCTTACTTGAGAGATCTTTTGAAAAATGAAGTGTGGACATAACTCTCTTTATGAAGGAATTAGGAGAGGATATACACATTGTATAAATTTATGTTGACGATATCTTTTTTGGATCTACAAATAAAAATCTTTGTGATGATTTTTCTAAAACAATAAGTAGTGAATTTGAGATGAGCCTAATGGAAGATTTGAGTTACTTTCTAGGCTTTAACATTAAGCAAATTGAGAAAGGTATATTTCTTAGTCAGTCAAAGTATGTTAAGGATATCCTCAAAAAGTGTGAAATGGATAATGCTAAATTTGTTAGTACACCAATGAGTTTCTCAGTTAAGTTGGATAAGGACCCAAAGGGAAAATTGTTGATCAAAAGAAATTTAGAGGAATTATTGGAACTTTGCTTTACTTGATAGCTAGCCGACCCGATATTATGTTTAGTGTTTGTTTGTGTGCTAGATTTCAATCAGATCCATAAGAACATATTTGACAGTAATGAAAAGGATTTTAAGATATCTCTTAGGAACTCAGAACTTAGGAATTTGGTATCCTAAGTTTAGTTGTTCATTTGAAATAGTTAGATATTCAGATTCAAACTTTGTAGGTTATAGGGTTAATAAAAAGAGTACATCTGGAATATATCAATTTATTGGAAATTCTTTAGTCTCTTGGTTCAGTAGAAAATAGAATTCTATAGCCTTATCTACTGTTAAATCTAAATACATTACCTTAGGAAGTTGTGTGGCTCAAGTACTTTGGTTGAAACAATAATTAATTGATTTAGGATTAATAATAGGCATAATTCCCATTTATTGTGATAACACAAATACCATTTATATTTTGAAAAATCCTATTCAACATTCAAGAATCAAAGATATTGACATCAAGCATCATTTCATAAGGGATCATGTATCCAAAGGAGAAATTGAACTCAATTATGTTTCAACTGAAAATCAACTTGCAGCTATTTTTAAAAAAACACTAGCATTTAATACTTTTAGTATATTAAGAATAAGGCTTGGTGTGATTGATTTGAATGCTTAATTAAAGTTTCTGCTATATTGATATGTGTTTTTTGTAGGTGTGCTTTATGTTTTTGATTTACTTCTGTGTTTTTTATTTTTTTTGTCTTTTTTAAGTGCATGTTTTCTTTTGTGTTTTTTTAAATCATTTTATTTTGTGTGTTTTCAAAAATATTTTTACATTGAAATTCATGTTTTAAAGCAATTATATGAAATTTTCTATGTGTGATATTCATATGTACGAAATTCATTTCATATTTGATCAATCCTGTAGCATATAGATCATTTATTTGAATAGTCTGCGTACAGTTTTTTTAGTTTTTATTACTGTTTGTCTGTACGATCCCCAGATCATCTGGACAATATGTATTCATTCATATGTACGCAAGTGACGATTATTCAGATAAAATCAGATTTTATTTTTGATCGTACGTATGAACCTTGAGTTCGTACATACGAACACGTGGCATTCCGAATGGAGGATGTTTCAAACTATCATAAAAATGATCTTAAATAACCGATCATCTCGGACGAACACCTATTCGTCTGTACGATCATTTGGTCAAAAAGTTTGTATGAAAGGATGTCTCATAACTTGCATGATTATAGAAAGCCATTTCATTTTAGATGTATTAAGTCATAGATACAAAAGTTTAATTAGTATGTATGAACGCAACATCGTCTGATACAAAATCCATTTCATATGTACAAAAGTTTATTTTTTCTTAAATAGAAACCTTTAGAATTCTATTTCATACGCTTCAAAAGCGTTCCCAAACTCTCATCTTTCCAAATCTATCAAATGTCAAGCTCTAGCAAAATAAGTAGAGTGGCTAAAGAACTGACTAGTGGACCGCCCTCTAGAAATCACGAAGAAAGTTTCCTATCCAAATCAAGCAAAGAATCTTTTCCTAGGTTTGTTTCTGCTAAAATCACCCCTTCTAGAGTTCTTCTCCAGGAGAACATTAATTTCCAAGTAATGCACCTTATTAGTTTGACTCAGTTTTCTTTTATTCTGACACGAATCCATTCCTACAATAAGGAAACATTCCACTATTTCCTTGCAAAAATGACTTTCAATACTGACCAGAGTAGGATTAGTTCCAATGTTTTGAAAAAGTGGGTAGAAATAACCAAGGAGGATTTGGGGATATTCTTAAACTTAAGGACTCAAAGGATTAGAGCCCATACCTTGACCTCTACCTCTAACTATAACTGGGCTATGATAAACCAAGTTATTAGAGGGATTAGTGAAGTATGCCATATCCTAAGGTGTCCACTCTTAATCGAAATGCCCGTATTATCCAACATGTTCTTCGAACTTCTATAATTCCTAAAGCTGGTGATCGAATAAATATTACTCCTCTTCTTTCCATTGTAACTTACCTAATTATGATTGGCCAACCAATAGAAGAAGCCCAACTAATCATTGATTATATGTATGAACTTTTTGAGATTGGCCATGTATCCCATAAGAGAAAGAGGAATATAGCCTTAGGACACCTTGTGACATACATTCTTGAAAAGAAGTATGATCTAGTTCATCCTGTTCAACATCTAGAAGAGCCTATCTACTATAATGATGGTTCATTACGAGCAATTTTTACTAAAGATGCACATCTAGAGAGTGATGACTCTGAGAAAGAAAGGAGAGGAGCTGCACCTACACCTACTGTAGGACAAGACTTTCAGGAGATGGTCAAGTGATCATCTTGAGAGTCACTTTGATCAACATTTTAATAAAATTGAAACTCATCTTGAGCAGCAGGATTTTCAATATCAATAAGATATGGGTTGGATACGAGGTCAATTCGAATTGGTCAACATGAATATAGCTATGATGAATAGCTATTTTAATTTTGTCTACCTGCCACCTCCTCTAGACCAAGGCCCCTCAAAATGATTGATGTGCTTCTTTTGTGATTTTCTTTGCCAGTTCTAATGATGTGATGTGATGACATTTTGTGTTTTTATGAATATTTTTTAGTTTTTGTTTTATGAACTTTTGTGTATTGATAGCAACTGAACTATAATGTATTATTATTATTTTGATATCAATAAAACATGTCATGTTTTTATTTAGTTATTTTTGTTTGTTGGTTGAAATGTTTGTTTGCCTATATGAAAATCCTAACATAATTGATCTTAAAGTGGTATAATTTAAAATGTAATACAAAAATTAACTTCAATAGAAAATTTTAATTTTTCAAAAAAAATTTAAGTTAGCTTATAACTCGATCAAGTTAAGGATATCATTCTCATATTCTTTTTAGGCATACAAAATTTTAATATTATTATTGTAGACCTGATGTCTTATTATTATTTCTTATTTCTTTTTTTAATATAATTATATTTGTACTTAGAGAAATTTGAATTTTTAGATTATTGATTTTGGAAAGAAAAGCTTAAAAAATTAAAAAATGTAGAAATATACAAAAATTGAAAGAATACGAAATGGTTTGCAAATTGAAAAGAGCCACAAAATTAGCCCAATTATAAAAAGATGAACAAAGTGTGCCAAAAATAATGAAACGATGCGCAATGTCGCCACAAGTATATGTTTTTTTCTTTATCTTTTAATCTTTAATTTTAAATCAATCTAATGTTCAATTATCATTTATATTGGAACCTGACTTACATTAATTTTGATTTCATCATTTTTGTAATAATTTTCCTTATCAAATTGTCTAGACTAATTCATGACCATGATATATTTATCTTGTCTTTTTTATCTCTTAACTTAAATGATATGAATCTTTAATTTTTTTTAATGAACATTAATCTTCTTGTTGTAATTATAACTCCATCTCTTTCAGGATCAATTATCAAAGGCTTTTCATATGACTTCTTACATTTATGTTATCTTTTTCTTCTTCTCTTTTAGTTGTTGTAAAAAAGGGGGAGAAATATTGTTTGAACGTTTGTGAGTTTTTGTGTTTTTATTCGGGTTTGTTTTGAGTTTGCATTTGATTGATTATGTTTTGTGTTTTATGTTTCTCATTGCTTGTATAAGTGTTTATGTTTTTGTTCGAGTTTGTTTTGAGTTTGCATTTGATTGATCGTGTTTTGTGTTTTGTGTGTTTTGTTGCTTGTAGTTGTGTTTTGATTTTGTTTTTGTTTGTGTTTTGTTTTTTTTTTGTTTGTGCTTTGTGTGATAATAATTTAAAAATTAAAATGTTTTAACCTGATCATAATAGAAAACTCCTTACATTCATATTTTTATTCATTCAGGGGGAGTTAAGGAGAAATGTAGGATCTTCAATTGTACTCAAACAATAATTATTTTTCAATTATCAAAAAGGGGGAGATTATTGAGATAGTTGCTACTTATTTTTATATGTTTGACATTCTTGCAATTTGTATGTTTTTTATAATTACAAATATTATTATTTTGATTATTTTTTCTCCTAACATATTTTGAAAGAATTTTTTTTGCTCATGTGTGTACTAACTTTTTAGGAAAATCATATTCCAGATTGTTGAAGACTTCAATTCAAGATCACCTTAGAATGTTTTGTACATTAAAGTCTATATATTTTTTTACTTTTTTAACTCTAAGAGAGTGTGATTGTAATTGATTTACTTAGTATACACAAACCATTGGAGAGATTTAAAATTTACAATTTTTAAACTGATCGTACAGTACGATATCATTTTATACAGGACAATCTGGTCAGTTATTTTTTCCCTATGAGTAATGGAATGAACAAAAAATGGCCAAAATTTTTCTAAGTACAGACCGTACATATGAAATTTTTAGTTTGTCCCTAGACAATCTGCTCTAGATTTGGCAAATACATTGTTCGTCCAGACGTAATGTTTAGTTCATGCCAGGATGATCTACTTTGGATTTTGCAAAAACACTATTCATCCAGACAATATTTTAAAATCATATCGGCACGAAGGGCTCTGTTCTTTATACTTATAATTAATCCTAACGTTTTATACCCATAAACATTAAAAAATAACTATTCGTACCAGACGAAACATGTTCGTACGGGAAGATGATAGAGTACGAATAGAGTTTGTACCCATTCACAATGAGCTTGTACATAATAATTTTTGAACTATTCGTACGTACAAAATTTGATCGTACGGGATGATCGTGGATACTCAAACTTGAAAAATTCAGTTTTTCTAGACAGTTTTTCTGTCTCTTTTCTATAAAAGGGCCACTTAAGATTGTCATTTGATCTTTTGACTACTGGTCTTCGTGAATGGTAAAGGGCAACTGAAGGAGAAAGTGTGAGAGAGCGTTTGAGAGAGATTTCTTCCTATTGGAGCATGAAGGGTTCACTAAGTTACTCAAGGGTAAGGATCTCTGTGTATGATTTATGTTTCTTCATTCTTTCTCTTATCTTTCTAGATTCCTTCTGTGAAGTTTGTTCAAAAGGATCTGATTCTCTGCCGACACTCAAGGAGTGTGAATAATGAAAGGTTCTTTACCTACACTTAGAGAGTGTGAACAACAGAAGGTTCTCTGCCTACACATGGAGAGTATGAATAGCATAAGGTTCTCTAGCTATACTTGGAGAGTGTAAACAATAGAAGGGTTATCTTCCTACACTTAGAGAGTGTGAACAACCGAAGGTTCTCCGCCTACACTTGGAGAGTGTGAACAGCGGAAGGTTCTCTGCCGACACTTGGAGGGTATAAAAGGATGACTGTTCTCTGTCGCACCGGTTAGTGGTGGAAGAAAGTTTTTGTGAAGGCTTCTCCGCCTTACTATGGGGGCAAAAGGAGAGATAATAGTGGTAATAGTACAATACCTAAAGTGGGAGACTTCAGGGAGTGGAGGTAGGTCGTGTTTGATCGAACTAATATAAATTTTTGTGTCTTTTTATTTCCACTGCTTTAATTTTTGTCTTTTTATTTTTCTGTGATTAAAAAATAGTTTTAAAACTTGCTACAAAGAATCCATTAATTTCAAACTTTTTAAATATCAAAAAGAGGAATATTTTTAAATAACCAATTCACCCCCTCCTCTCTTGGTTAGCCTTTGGGACATAAGCTTAGGTCTAACAACCAAACTCATATTCAGAAAATTTGAACATCTTTCTCCCTCCTTAGCATCTAATATACTATATAAATCACTAAAAGCTAAGGTCTTTGCATCGCATATTGCTTCCTTAAATTTCTTATGTGCCTCTTTATATCTTTTCCAATTATAAGAATTTTTATAACTAAACTAATTTTTATAACAAATCTTCATATTTTTAATCTTATCTTGTACAATTGGATTCCACAACAAACTATTTTTACTATTAGGAGCTTTTCCTGTTGAAACTCCAAGCCCATCTTTTGTATTATTCTTAATATCCCTAGCCACGTTTTCCCACATAACATTAGCATCCTCATGCATAAAAAAATCTTAAGATCTAAAATCATACTCTTAAAAATATTTTTGTTATTATTTTTTAAATTCCCCAATCCAATCTTAGAATATCATTTTACTTTATGTTTTTATTTTCTGCCCCTTTATCTTAAAGTCCAAAATAAATAATCGATGTTGGGTACATAAATTTTCACTCATAATAACTTTATAATCTTTGCAATCGAAATGATCTAATTTTTTTATAAGAAAATAGTCAACCTAAGTTGTACTATATTCATTTGTATAAGTGATGAGATTCTTATTCCTTTTTTTAAATAAGGTATTAGCAATTAAGAAATCATAAGATAAATAAAAATGTAATATGATCTTGCCACATTCATTTGTTGCTTCAAACCCATGGCCACCATGAATGCTTTAAAAATCATTTACCTCTCTATTAATTTTTAAAACATTATCATTCATACTCTTATCTATAATCACACCAACACCATTTATAATATGACTCGTACCGGAATACAAAAGTTTAAAACCTAAACTCTGAATCACCATAGCCTTCTCTGCAACCCATTTAGTTTCATGGACTAGCTTCTTTGCCCACATTTGTTCTTGATGTGGGAACCCTTGCCTATTTAACACTGCACCCGGGCATCATTGCAGCGGCCCTTGCACACTTGTCACTGTATTAAGGCTATACAGTGCCTCGCTTCCAGGGGACACCCTAGCATTAACACAATTTCTTAAAGGATTTATGTCATTATTATTCAACAAGTTTTACACTGGCTATCGACTACCTAACACAACCTTCAACTTTTCTCATCCAGGACTTGGGACTTGGCAATGGCAATGTTTGTAGTAATATTTGAGATTAAATAAAAATGCATTAAAGAAAATATTTTAACAACCATGTATCCAATAAAATTATAATGTGATTTATGTTCTTCTTCTCTAATGAGATTGTAGTTGATCCTAAACATCCACTACCATTAATTCCCTCTAAGGAAACCAAGTTATGACAAGTTCTCTATGGTTGAGAGTAATTTTATGGTGAATTAAGTTATAACTCATCGAGTCATCATCAATATTATTCATGAAGGTTAAATAAAGTTAAAGCAATAATCAATTGCTTCTAAACCCATTAATTGAGATATATGTCAATCCAAAGAATGATTTTAATATAGTTTAACACATTATAAAACAAACTAGTAATCCAACATGATTTTACCACTTGATTGTTAGAGGATGGTTTCCTAATACTCTTTCATCAATTTTAATAGGATCTCTCAGTAGAACTACTCAGATCATGAAGAAGAAGTTTCATGATCTCTATTACATGAAATGAGGAAGAACATGGAATTACAACTATCCATTCTATATTAATAAAATGGAGAACATAGATTTGGTTTTATAAAATATTATAGAACTTTTCTCATACTTCTTAGAATTAATATGAGAAATCTAATCTAAGGGAAAGAGAATGAGATTAAACCATACATGTCACTTGATATCCACCAACTTAACAAAAGATAATAGTATGTTACCTCACTTTTTAATTGAAATTATACTTGTTTTTCTTGCATTTCATTCTATTAAAAATGTTTATTTTAGTTCATGTTATGCAAGAATGCCTTAGGAAAAAGACAAAAATTTATAAAGTTCAAACGAACACCATAATGCTCATAGCATCAGCATCACAACATCTTAAATGCCCTAACATCAAAACTATATAATGTGGCACTAGAGTCCATGCAAAATTTAATTTAATTAAGTACCTTGGTGGAATAAATGTTGTAAACATATTGCTACACAGCACCTTAGTACAATAAGAGAACATTTTAGCACTCTACGCTCTATCATTATTACAAAAAAACAGTCATTGCAAAAGAAAGCACCTCAACATCAGAAGATGAGTCAAGTACTATAGTATCTAATCTTTTGCAACATCATCGTGGGCAATTAAGAATGGAAACACCATTTTGGATAAACCAAGTGTGGTGCCTAGTACGCCAAATAACTTTCTTAGTCATCTTTACACAACAATGAAGCTAAATTAATAGCGTCAAGTTTCAAGTTCACATTTTAATGCTATGTTACCACCTTGTCGAGCGCTATGAAACTTAAATATATTTATGTTAAAATAAATAGTTTTTTATACTTTTCCTTAGGTGAATCCAAGTAGAGTATGAGAGAGACCAGAGGATAGTGATAAGTGTAAATTATCTTATAGTTTTATATGTTCTTTTATCAGTTTATATATGTTATTTTATTTTTTATGTATATGAAAAACTTTAAAAAAGAAGAAAATCTAAATTAGAGTACAAAACTATAGCATCTGATAATTCCACATCGTAGCACCATCTTCCATACCATTGAGAACCACACTTAGACATAGAATGCCATGTCCACTATCATTAAGCGCCATCAAAATGGTTAGCTTGGTAGCGTCGTGTTCATTATCTTCAAGCTCCATGACAGTAAAATGGTTAGCTTGGCCTCACTTTATTCACTATCTTCAAGAACCATGGAAATATAATCTTTTATGCCTTGGAGCCAAGTCTACCACTTCGGTACCACATGATTCAAAAGTCAATAGCATCATGACATAGCATTTATAACATCTAACAAACATGATCTTCAAGCAAAGTGACGTGAGTGTTTAATAAGTAACTATTCCCCATCAGCAAGCGCTATAGTGGTGTAGATGTTCTCGTGTTGAAGTATTAATTCATTTAATGGGCATTCCTATGATACTCTTTCAAGCACTACAGTATTACCTGCTACTTTTTGTTATCCTATAAATAGTAGTGATGTTATGTTTGTAAGAGTGTTCAATCACTTATCTAATTTTAATACTTCAACAAAGTACTACTTTAGATCTCTCTTAGAGTCTATTCTTTTGCAAATTTTGACCCAAGTCCCATAATTTTAATGATAACAAATATTATTAGATTTCTTACTGTGTTATGTCTTGTTAAAGCTATTATTGCGTATCTACTTTTTTCCTATGCTCTAACATTTTAGGTCCACCATACACTTGTAAATTTTGTCAGCTCAAGATTGGGTTGACTAGGATTTTATATGTCAAGAAATGTCTGTAATTTTAGTTCCTATACATTTTTACCTTTCTTGAGTCAAGTAATGTATTTGATTGATATTAAGCATGTTAACCATACACACATACTCATAATTTAAATTTTCCATACTGATCCTGCTATACAAGCCATATCATATTATATAATCAACAAATCAAAAAATGATTAAAATGGATAATTATGATAATTATTATAAGATAAACTAATCATACTATATGATGTATATCATACAAGAAAATTAATTGAAATCAAGATCGTAGCCACCAATCATAATTTAGGAAATATTTTGAATTTCAAATTTTGTACTAATCATACGATCAGATTGGTATCATACTATATGATGTAATTAAAACTTGCTTAAATTAATCCTATTATTAGGAAAAAAAATTGATTAAATTATCCAGTGAGATCATATAAGATGATTTGACCAATCATACTCTATGACCTGATTCTTGCATGGGTGATAATTTAATCTTCGAAAATCATACTAAAATATAATACAAGTCATTTTCTCTAATTATGATAGATAAACAGCTCAATCCTTTAAATTGATTAAATAGTAACTAGCTCTTTGACAATACTAATAAGGGCACTTTACACTAATGATACTAGATGATCTAAGATCATAATGTATAATCAATATTACTAGAAATTAAATTTATGGCTTATTGTGAGGCCTTATATTTAATATCTCTTTTTGACTTGTTTCAAGTCTTTGGCTCCAAGGTGTTCTTGAGAGGGAGCTTTGAGAAGAAGATCTTAGAGAGCTTTGGTAGGAAGAGGGAGTGCTTGAGTGTGAGGTAGATGTTGCAAATATAGACCCAAGTCCTATGATTTTGATGATAACAAACATGATTGGACTTTATACTATGTTATTTCAATTTATTGCATATATATTTTTCCTTGCTCACTAATATTTAGGTCCACCATTCACTTACAACTTCAATTAGCTCAAGATCGGGTAAATTAGGATTGAGCTATTTATAATTTCAACTTCAATGTAATTTTACCTTTCTTGAGCGAAGTCATGAATATGGTGGATACTAAGCTAAGTAACCTTACACTCACACACTTAAGAGAGTATGTTGGTGAGCTAAATTTTTTTTTTTTTTTGAACTAATCATACAATATGATTTGTATCATACTAAATGATCCGTTGGAATAGAAAACTCTAATTTGGGCACCACATTTAATTAAGATTGATTAAACATATCATAATGTATGATCTAAATTGTAGATGATGATCTATTATAATTAGCAAAATTGCTGCCAACCACAGTTTAATTAATTTTTGAATAATTAAAATTGGAGTATAATCATACCATATAATCTTCATCGTATAGTATGATTGATGACAATCATGCGTAAATTGATCCTGTAATTTGGTGTTTAATTATGGTTAAATTATTCAATCAGATCATAATGAATAATCATAGATGATCGTAATGTACAAATCTGTTCCCGCATGGGATGATAATTAAATTCCACCTATCATTGAAGATTAAAAAAAACCATAATTTTTCTTTAATTATATAGGACGATGATCAAACTTCATACATTACGAATCGATAGCTGTATGAGACAATATTTAATCACCAGCTATAGTACTGAATGATTAGTGTAATCTCTTGAACTAATTATACAGAATGATCATAGGATCATACATGACGATTAGATCAATCTATTGAACTTATTGTCTAGACTAGTGTAGTTCATACTAGCTGAAAGTGCTATTTTGAACTAATCATTCATGACAATCTTGATCGTACTAGATGATTAGAAGTGCTAGATTGAAATTTAGGGCTTCATTGGAGGCTCTCTATTTAAGCTCTCATATTATCTTATAAAGACAATATTTTATTATTGAGTTATTTAAGAGGGATCATAGAGAGAGTTCATGAGAGCTTTGGGAGAGAAGAGAGTGAGAATTCTCGTGAGGGGGTGTTGTGAAGCTTAATAAGGTTACTCCAAGCAAAGTTCCTTCCAAAATTCTTCATGTTTCTGCTTTAATTCTTGGGTAGCTCTAGATAAATAATCTTCAGCAATAGATTATGGTTCTCTGCCAACTCTAGGAGAGAGTAAAAGGATTCGTGGTTCTCGTCTAACTTTAGGAGGGAGTAAAAGGTTTATTGGTTCTCTACCATGTCTAGGAGGGTGAAAAGGCTTTCATGTTCTTTACCTTCACTAGGAGGGTAAAAAATATTTAAGGAACTCTGCCACATTGGGTTGGTGGAAGAGATTTTGTAAGGACTTTTCTGCCTAGTTGTAGGGGATAATGGAGCGACACTAATAAGTTTAGTGTAATACCTAGAGCGGAGGCCTCTATGGAGTGGATCTAGGTTAGATTTAATCAAAAAAATATGACATCAAGTGTATTTATTCTTTTACTTTTTTACATTTTAATTTTCAAAACTTCTTATGATTTATTATGCGATTGAAAATTTTGATTTATTTTGTTTCTCTGAATTTATTCTCTTCCACATTTGATGTTGAAATATTCTAATTTTAATGTTTGAAAAAGTATCAAAAGATTTTATTTTTGCTTAAAAAAGTTTTTAAATTGCCAATTCACCCCCCTTGATTAGCCTTGGGCTAGTTCTTAGATGTTTAACAACCTTTATGAACTTTGAAGTGGTATTAGAGCGGCATTAAAAAAACTAAGTTTTAAATAACTTTTGAAAATGATCAATGACAAAATTTAGAAATTATTATACCACGGTAGGATATTCAATCACACGATCACTTTTATTTGATAATATTTATTTTGACTTTTGAAAAATTTTCATGTCTACTTTCTTGCAATCTATAGATAATTACAAGTGGATGTTAGTTTAGGAAGGATAACACCTTCATGTCTAGTTAATGGCAAGAAAAATAAACTCCATTTTTTTGAGTGGAGCATAGAAGATAGAGATTTAGCTCAATTTAATGCTAAATATTTAAACTATTTTTTTTGTGCATTAAAATCTTAAAATTACATGCGTGTTTATATATGTGTAACTGGTAAAGAAATTTTAGACAAACTCTGCATAACCTATAAAGGAAGAAATGAAGTAAAACAATCTAGGTTGAACATTTTACTCTATGACTATGAAGTTTTTTGCATGAAACCTAGTGAGTTAATTTGTGATATGTATACTAAGTTCGCTTAGTTTGTTACTTTTCTATATGCATTAGGAAGAGAACTTACTAACTATGAAAAGTCAACAAGATCGTACATTGTCTACCTACCTCATATTATGTAAAATTTAATGCTATTACTAAATCTAAGGATCTGAATGTTTAATCCATTAATAGATTTCTTGGATCACATGTTATCTACAAGCAAGGAGTGAGTCAAAAACCACTTGATGCAAGTAAAAAGGGAAAGGGGAACACTATAGCCTTAAAAGCTAATGATTATGATAGTGATAGTTATGCACCTTAGTATGACCAGCACATAGCACTAGTGACAAGGTAATTCATGAGCTTTCTAAAGAAAAAGTAAAAGCATCGTTAGTAATGGAGTAAAGGTAAATCTAATAGAAAATTTATGGTTTCTACTGATGTTATCTATTTTGAATGCAATAAGCCAGGCCACTTAAATTCAGATTGCCTAAACTTGAAAACTCACACAATCAAGGAGAAGGGTGAAGAAAAATATAAGTTCAAGAAGTGCAAGCAAAGGACATAGAAGACTTTCTGGGCATACTCTGTTTCAAACTCATCTAAGATATAAGCTGAAGAGGAGGTTACTAACTTGTGCTTAATGATAGATAACCATCTTAATCATTTTGATTAGGAGGCATGTGAGCATTCCTATGATGAACTATTTAAAGTTTTAAAAATAATTTATAATGTATATAAGAAGCTGAAGAAAATATATGTAAGCCTTATTTTTGATTTATCAATTTTGTAAAAAGAGCATGAATGCCTTAGGAAAGATAATTCTACTTTAGATAATAATCATATGGCTTTATTAGATAAATTTGATACTTTAAAATAGAAGCATTTTGATTTAACTGATGGATGTGACTCCTTGGAAGCCTCTCATGATAGAATAGAGAGGTTCATTTAATAAATTAAAAGCACATCTAGATGAAGCTCATGATAGTGAGTATGCATTGCAAATTGAAAATTCAATTCTTGAAAGTGGAAACAATTTTTTATAAGCCAAATTAAATGCTTTCAAAGAAAATAAAATATCACGTACACTTGTAAGTTACATAATACACTTGTAAGTTACATAATATCACCACATCATGCATCATTCAAACTTAGGAGGAGGGACCATAACCCACATAAATTAGTAAATCATTTTGCTAGTATTAGATATTTTTTCTTGTGGCATGCCAGGACATATTTCCCACACTTTTACTATCCATCATAGAGCATATTTTGTGTCGAGACTAAAATTTCATATACATGAGCATAACATGTATGCATCTCATTTATCAATTCATAAGGTTGAACAAAAACTTTTTTGGGTTCCTAAATCTAACCTTTAATGATTTTGCAGGGATGCTCCCACAGAAGGCCTTATAAGAGCATGTGGTACCTAAACAGCTGATGTTCAAGGCACAAGACTAGAGATGCAAATCAATTCATTTCATTGGAGGCCAAGGTAGAAGGTAAGGTGACACTTAGCGATAACACCACCAGGAGTGTGATGGGCTCAGGTTTATTTGGAAACTAATCAAATTCCTCATTTAAAATGTTTTATTGGTAGATGGCTTTAAACATAATCTACCTAGCATAAGCCAGCTCTGTTATAAAGGCTTCAGCATTAAATTTTTATCTACCAACTAAATTATAAGCTTAAATGGAAATATTGTTCTACAAGAAAAAATAATTAATAATATTTACATGCTTGATTAAATTGTATTGAACGTGCTAACTCTCTTTTCCTAAAAATCATTGTTGATGAATCTTGGTTTTGGCATAGACGGCTTTGTAATGTAAGCATGAAAAATCTTAGAAAAATCACCCAAAAAGACTTAGTGAGAGGTATACCCAAACTAGAATTCACTAAGACCACCTGTGTGATGCCTATCACTTAGGAAAGTAAGTCAAACCCTCCTTCAACTCGATTAAGGATGTTAACACTAGCAAACCTTTAGAAGTCCTTTATATGGATAGGTTTGGACCTATTAGCACTACAAGCCTAGGAGAGAAAGTCTTTGGGTATGTGATTTTTGATGATTACTGAAGGTTTACTTAGGTTAGATTCTTATCCCATAAAAGTGAATCATTTTAGGAATTTAGGTCATTCTCTACTTGGGTTCAAAGGAAGCTAGGGTATGAAATTATGACCATTCATAGTAACCATAGTGGAGAATTTGAGAATGAGAAATTTGAATCTTACTGCAAGGAGCAAGGGATAGATCATGATGTTTTAGGTCCTAAAACTCCTCATCAGAGTAGGTTAGCTGAAAGAAAGAACATTATCTTTATAGAAGTAGTTGAAACCATGTTCGCTAAATATTAACTTCCTAATACTTTTGGGTAGAAGTGATAAACACAGCCTATTATATTTTGAATAGGCTTAATCCTTGATCCAAGTTAAACAAGACACCCTATAAAATCTTTAAGGGTAGGAAAAAGGACACTGGTGGAAGAGGACACCACTCACATAGTTTTTTAAGAATCTAATAATTATGGAGGGTCTAAGGTAGAAGAAGAAATTATAGAGATCACCCAAGGAATAGAATCTATAAATTTGAAATAAAGGGTATATCTTGAAAATATATTGCCTAGAGAATAGAGATATTCTTAAAGTCATCTTAAAGACCTAATCTTAGGAGAGCCATTTAAAGGTGTTAGAACTAGGCATGGACTTAAGAAAGAAGTGAACAACTATACCTTTATCTTAATGACTAAACTTATAAAAATAAATCAAGCATTATCATCTATTCTCTAGAAAGTATGATGACTTACATCAAATACTTAGGATAATAAAGCAAGAGTGGTGTTACAAAATACGTGCTTCACTAATGGAAGATTTAAACTTGAATGGGAGATCAATACCCATATAAGGTAATTAGGATGGTTCCATGATGGGTGTGCTCCATCACTAATGGATGCAATCCCTAGGAAAGAAAGCACCATTACTCACATCTAACCTTAATGAGAAGAAAGATAGAGTGGTGCCATGAAGGGCGTGCTCCACTACTAACAGATGATGGTGAAAGATCATAAGGGTTGTTAAATCCTAAAGAACTAATCCCAAGGAAAACCAAGAGGGCAGGGGGGTGAATTGGTTATTTAAAAATTTCTTAATAAAAAGGAAAATCTTTTTAAAATCTTTTGGAATATTTTATAAGAAATAATTTATGCAAAAGTAAAACTAATTTATAAATAAGAAAGATCAGATATTTTGACCATAGATCAAATCATAGAAATATACATAAATTAAAATACAAAAAATAAATAAAACACCCCAAGATTTATAATGGTTTAGTCAACTTGACCTATGTCCACTCATTGGAGACTCCGTCTCCAAGTATTATACAAAACAAAAGTGGCTCTCCTTTTTCTCCCATAATAAGGAAGAGAATCCCTTACAAAATCTTTCCACTAACTAGGTGATGTAGGGAACCTTGAATTCTTTTACTCCCTCCTAGAGTACATAGAGAACATGGAAATTCTTCTTTGAAAGTTCATTAGGGATGTTAAGCCCTTATGAACTTAGTCCCAAGCTAACCAAGAGGGGGGGGGTGAATTGGTATTTTAAAACATTTCTTTTCACAAAGAGTAAAAACACATAAACCAAAATCACACCACAAAATTAAATGCAGAAATAAAAGTGCGGAAGCAAGAAAACAAGAACACAGGAATTTATAGTGGTTCGGTCAACTCGACCTATGTCCACTCCTTGGAGGCACCCTCCAAGATTTGCACTACAAAACGTAACTCTCCTTTGGCCCCCACGGCTAGGCGGAGAAGCCCTCACAAGAACCTCCTTTTTGCCACCCTGGCAAGACAGAGAACCTATCTCCTTTTGCTTCCTCCTGAAGCTGGCAGAGAACCACAACCAAAGGCTAACTCCTTACCTCTACCGACCCTTCCACGGACAAGAAACTCTAGATATAGAACAAGTAGAGCGATCCTTGAAGCAACCCTTGTGAATCCCCTCATAAGCTCCCCCTCACAAGATCCTCGCTCTCTCCCTCTCTCTCTTTCTCTCCTCAAGGCCTTCTCAGGTCAAGGCAGCACCCAAAGGTCTTTAAAAACGTTGAACAAGAGCTCTTAAATAGAAGAGCTTCAAAGGAGCTCATTAATTGCAAGTTGCCGACATTATCGTCCAGGCCGATATGGACATCGGCTTGGCCGATCTGTACAAATCTCAGAAGATCGGCCAGAGCATCGCCCTGAATGCACTCCTGGACGATTGAAAAATGTCTTGATCGTCCAAGCTGATCTCACGATCATCCTGGCCGATTAGTTCAAATCAGAGGAAAATCGTCCAGAGCATCGCCCTGAATTCGAGCTGGCCGATATTTATCATCCTGAAGTAACCAAGGTTTTTGAAAAGATTGTCCTGGCCGATCCTGAGATCGTCCAGGACGATATGATCGTATTAATCATCCTTAATTACTCCCTTGATTTCCTGATCAATTAAGGCATAATTTGTGAAATCGTCCAGGCGATCAATGATCGTCCTGACCCAATATTTAAAATACAGTATACCTAATTGTCTATGGCGGCAACTTCGTTTATGTTTTGGTTTATCGTCCTGGACCGATACTCTATGTCTAGGCCGATATGTTTAATGACGGCTTCCTTAATTTTTTTTAAGAATCCCTATTTTAGACTTTTCTGTTTAAGCCCTGATCATCATAGCGAATGTAAAAAAATTAGTCCTAGCGTATGAGTAAAAATAGAAATTCTAAGTCTTATGTGTGTGTGTGTAGGGTTATTTAGCATCAAGACTCCTTTGACAATTACAAATAGACTCCAAAAAGAGAAAAAAACAAAGTACAGGACTGACCTCAACCTAGACCTACGCAATCTTCACAATAGGCTCGTCTTGTTTGTCCCGATCTTCGATTCCTGAAAAGTTAGAAGCACAAGCAGTACCAAGAGAATCAACAGTGTTTGTCATATCATCAAAATAAAAGTTCAAGAAAATAGATTTTGCAACAAACTCCCCCTTTTTTTTGATGATGGCAAACACAAGTAGGAGAAAAACTAGAGGGGAAAACAAAAATAGTTCACTAGAATTTCAAGTACAAATCTAATGACTTTCCTACCCACACCCTACTACCCCCTTTTGTCATCACAAAAAAAGGGTCCAGACCACAAAATGGGAAGAAAAAGAGAAAACAACACACAGGAGAAACTAAAAATAGACTAAAAAGACAAACTACAGAAGAACCAGGAAACAAAAGTAGAAACACAGATAGAAAAAAATGTGACCCTGATCAAAGATGAAGGTGGTGGATTGTGGCTGCTGAAAGTACGCTGGCAGCGTGGTAAACTGAGCATTGAACCAGCGATGTCCTGGTCAAGGCGTCGGGTGCATGTGCCTGCGTGTGTCGAGATTGACTTGGGTAGCGTCGTTCGTCTAGATCCTGGCTAAATTCTACTGCGTGGGTAGCTGCTGCGTAGCCGAAGGCAATGTCCTGCTAGTAATGTTGGCTGCTCCTTGTGCCATAATCTGGCTAAATCCTTACTGCGGTGCTGGCTACGTATGGCTGGCAATGCCTCAGCGAATGACTCATTGACTGGGGCGTCACATAGTTGTAAGGCGAGGATCATACGGCCGACGTCTTAGATACAAAAGCCTCCTCAAGTCGAGACTGACTCACAACCCAGTAGAGTGTCTTGGTGAGTTTTCAAAGAGCCTGCTACAGGAATCATCGAAAATTGGGCTAGCAGGGAAGGGGTCAAGCCTCCCTCCCTCATCCAGGTGAGTCGCTGCGCTTGCGAGGAACAGATTCACGAGAACTGGACTATGCCCCCAGGAGCGTGGTACGCCCTCCTGCGTCTTGCGCAGACCGCCACGTAACTGGCAATGTGTTTAACCTCTCTCAGCCATACAGAGAGTATTCTTGCCCTGAGTGAGCTCAAGAGGGAGGCGCGAGTACCTAATGGATCATGAGCAGATGAGTAGCTGAGAAGAAGTGATTTTGAGTTTAGCTAATAGAGCTTGGAGTGAGGTATGGCAGATTGGTGAGTATGTGTAGTTTCAGAGAGACGAGGAGTATGGGTAGAGATGATGGTACTGGTAAAGTGCGAGAGTATGGTTGGTGTCCTTTCCAGGATGATACGGGTCCATGTGTATGGTCGCTGCGTCTATATAGTACTTCTACAGAAATGGTTTATCTGATTAGGGACCCATGGATGGTATCTCGAAAAGGAGCGTGCTGTCCATATGATATATCAGTAGCTAGGTGATTCGATAATTGTCCTCGAGTGAGAGCATGGTACAATATCGCGTCATTCTAGCGGACCGCGGAGATAGGACAAAAAGTACGTCGTGCATGCGATTCTAATAGTGAAAGTGAAATAGTCGTGGAGTCTGATTTATATGTAGATAAGACAGTGATGACATGGCTCAGTCCGGCACGAGGTACAATGCGCTGTGCAGTAATTCCCACATGTGTGAGAAATGTGTCTCGCGAGCGGGTCAACCACACTAGGGACTTTTCTCGGAAATGTATGAGGTAGTGTAGCACGCCATAAATAGTCGGAGTATATATGTATAGACAAATGTGTATAGAGAGAAATTTCGTCGTAAGTGAGCTCCTCTAGCCTCTCCATGTTATATCCAGTATGAAAATAAAGTTGCGTGAGTAAGTGCTCTCTGCTGCGCTATAGCAAAGTTCTCAGAATAGGATTGAAAGTGTGAAGATGGCTTCCGTTGCGATGATGTTCATTCGTGCACTTTATGCAGGACCGAGCAAAGGATATACGTTTGCGCAGATGCTCGTATAAGGTGAGCTCAGAGTAAGCGGTATCCAGAATGCATAATTATGATAATGTCTGGGAAACGTACGAAAGGTGAGTGCTACCTGACGTATTACCATATTGGTGGGATGAGCCTTCCATAGCTGACAGCCGAGTTATATATATATATTGCCACTTCAGCAGTGATGTCGTAGTCCTGAGGCTAGACGTATGGTGCTTTATAATAAAAGTGGCGTCTGGAGTGCAGCAGTTCCTGGATACATCGATTTCACTATATTCCTGAGTTGGGATGGGATTAAGGCTTGTAAAAAAGCTTCAGACCACGGCGTAACAGTCGGCCATCATGTGTTCAGATAGGTATATTATGGAAAGTAGATCTCAGATGCCGGGGACAAGGTCTATGCTCTGTTATGAGTGAGTACATAACAAAAATTTCTGAGAGAAACTCGCGAAGGTTATTTTGGGTGTGATATGTATAAAGACATGGAAAGAGGGTTCTTTGTAAGGTATGGAAAAGACAGCGATAGTGCTCAGTAAGCATTATTATGGAGGGCGGATAATTATTTTAAATGTGGTAAAATTCCGTAGGAGCGAGTGAAAAAGGACCATAGATCCAATCGAGAGTGCTCGACAGCGGTGAGGTGTGAGTAGGATGAGAGAGTCCCTCGCAGGATAGAGAAGCAAGAGGACATACTGGTCAGATGAGATTTTACCCGAGAGCAGTAGCAAATATTCGCCAGCAACGCATAGGGTTGATGAGATAATTAACGGTATGGCCAGGGTGTAAGGATGCTTCATCTTCTAGCAGACTTGCCCAATAGTCTCTTGATGAGGACTCATCGCGTATCTCCCTTGGTTTCGAAAGAGAGCATCCCCTATAATAAGTTTCGCTATATCCGAACATTCACCTGTTGTTTCACATTCCAGACCATTAGAGGAGGATTTAGCGCCAAGGAAATATGACTCATATCAGAGGAGGAGAAAGGAGTGGAAAGGTGAAAAAAACCATAGTGGCTGGCGATTCCGAGACTAGTGAATTTAAAGAAACTGGCTATATCGTCCAGGCCAATTCGCCAGAATCGATCCAGCCGGTTATGGCTCAATTAATTGCATACAGGCCGATTTGTTTAAAAAAGCGGTCGATCCGTTCAGGATGAGTAGACAACCAGAGGATCGTTCCGAAAGAGACAATGCCGGACGACTGTTGAAACAGTAGAACGTCCGGCTAGATTAGGTGTATCGCTCCAGGGCGATGCACATAATTGATCTTACCGGCCGAAGTTAAAAAAACATTAATTAATCCACTACCATTGAGATTCGTCAAGGAAGGAACAGTGGATCAGCCAGGACGATGTACCAATAATGGATCATCCGGGGAACGATTTTAAAGATTAAACGTTGATTGACACCGTGATCGTCCAGGACGATCCAGTGTATATCGGCCAGGATGATGCACATTAAAAAGCATCGGGCCAGATGGAAATTATTTCAGCCTGGACTATCATCATTGATTGCAACAGAGTTCGATCAGATCAACCAGGATGATATAGGATCGTCAGGGACGATGAAGTTACGAGCAAGCACATAAAAAAAAGAGTCAGCAGATGGAATTGAGGGATTTTGTCCATCGTCCCAGGACGATAGACGTTATCGGGCCAGGACCCCCGATGTGACTAGAAAATGAAACCAAGGAAAAGATGGTGATGATCAAGGGCCCTAAAAAAAATAAAATAAAAGAAAAAACAGCAAAAAACACAGGTAATTAGAAAGCAAAAAATACAAGCGGAAAATAAAAAAATAATATTTGGATTTATTTTTTTATATTTTTTTTTTGTTTTATGGAGGCATCATATGAGAATCTTCTCAAAAGTTAAACTTTTAAAGTTCCAAGAGATCAAGGAGTTTTAACAAATCCCAATCAGAAGAAGGTAGAACATACTGATTCTGTTAACCCTAGATACGGAACATCCTTCAGGGTACAAAATTCTTTGGAAAATAGAGGCCTAACTTCAGGAAAACTAAATAGGATAAGAAGATCCATTCAAGACTTGTTTACAAAGAAATTCTCCATAATTAATAAAAACAAAGTAAATTTTTCTCAATCATGGAATTTGAAATCAAGTCTTGAAAGCATCTCATATTCAATGAGTTTCTCTAAGTTTTAAGAGTTTTAGCAAAGAGAGGATGCTTGCATTTTAGTGGCTCATTTTATGCCTCTTTGTCACTTCGATTTGGCTCTTTGAGCATCTTTTATTCTTTGATACACTTTTCGTGTATATAAGTGCTTTTTTTTTCAATTTGGCTTCATTGGCCTCTTTCCTTTTTAACTCTTTAATATACCCTTAAAAAAAATTAGTTGTGAGTAAAATCCTCCAAATATTAGAGAAAAGGAGCTCTCCTCTCTACCATAGGAATGAACAATCCACAACACAAAATCCAAAATCATGTGATAAATGTAATGGCAAGATTTCAAAAAACTGAAAGATATATATAAGACTTTGGCTATTTATGCATATGATAAATTAATGTAGCAAGATAAAGAAAATGATCTAATTAAAAAAACCATTGGGTTAAAATGAGTTTAGACTTTTTGTTTAGAAGAAAAATTAACCACTAAACAGGTCGGAAGGAGGGAAACATCAACAGTATTTCTCCCTTTAACCAATTTAGAAAAGCTAAACACTATCTCCAAAACTCCAAAATCTAAAAGCTTGAAAGGATTCACCATATGTAACACCAAACAAAAAAAAAACAAACAAAATGAAAACAAAGCAAACTAGAACAACACAAAGCAAGCACAAAACTAGCACAAAAAAATAACACAAAAAACTATAAAAATTTCAAGCAAGTTATAAAGCAGTGAGTTTAAGCAATTTTGAGCTGCCAGCCTCCCTTATGTCCCAGTTATCCTATGCTCCCACGAGGTCTTTGGTGAGATCACTCCTGTAAAACTCAACAATAGTCAGATTTAGGAACCCAAACAGGTTTGGGCCTCTTCTTAGGAAAAGTAAAGTGCAATGCAGATATGGTATGCTGTGAATCATGCATCTTAGGTCTCCACACCCAATGTGTACTACGGTGAATGGTGCAAGTGTGTGAGATGTGTCCTAGCATGCCACATGAGAAACATCTAAACTCCAGGAAAATGGTTTCATAAATGGTTTTGAGTTATAATGCCTCTTCCTAGGTTCTAGCTTAGGATCAAAGCAGATGTCATCCAATTTTTCTTACATGTATCCAAATCATTTTGAATCCTCAAGTTAGTTCTCTTTAATGTATATTCTCAATCCTCAAATTTTTCTCTATCTCTTTAGATTTCTTAAGATCAGAATTATGTGAGGTGTGTGAAACTTTCAATTGCCTTAATGTTCATCAATTAATTCTGAATGCTTTTTGTTCAACTCATCAAATTCATCAAGAAGAGCCATGTGATTAGAATCAATTGTTGAATGATCTTTAAGAATGACTTCATACTCTTTTTGCAAATTTACAAGTTCCATTTTTAAGCTAGCATGTGTCTTCTTAAGTTTTTTGTATGATGCATGGATTTTTTTTCTATAAATTTCAACAATTCATCATAGGTTGGTTTTACATACTCTTCCTCATCACGTTTGCTCAAGATGATCTTCCCCTATTAAGCACAGGTTCATTGTCTCTTCCTCTGGTTCAGTCTCAGAAGAATCAGTACCAGATTTTGCCCATAATGCCTTTTGGATTCTCTTCTTCTCCTTCTTAAACTTAGATTTTTTCCTCAATCTTTTCCTTGATTGTGTTATCTTGAAGTGTTGGGCAATCAGCTCTAACATGTCCAGAGTTTTCCTGCATTCAAACAAAACAACATCAGAAGATCCTTTAACATGTTTATGATCCTTACCTTTTTCTCAATTTTTGATGATGCTTTTGTTTTCTTCCTTAGAAAGCTTTTGAATTGCCTTGTGATGAAGGCAATGTTTGAATAGTTGCTATTTAATGAGTTATATTTATGCAACTTATGTAGTTTTGATGATTCCAAACATTATTGTTCAAATGTATAATTATCTCCTAACAATGTCAGAAGATTTGCACTTGCTCTTGTGTGTACTAACATTTCAGGAAATTAGACTCCAGACTACGAAAACTTCAATTCAAATTCAACATGAGATATTTTGTTTAATTGATGTTTGTCTTTTCTTTGAATTAAGTTTGAAAGGGAGTGATTGTAATTGAGTGAATAAAATCTCACACACACAAATAAGGAGATCTTGAAATTCTATTACTGATCGTACAGGACGATATTTATCGTACTGGACGATCTGTCAGTTATCTCCTATAGAGCACTTGGAACGGAATAGGAACTTGCTTTGAAAAATTTTCTAAGTCCTATCGTCCA
>NW_021320038.1:124711-129768 GCF_001605985.2 Dendrobium catenatum
TATCATCAAAATCATAAACCATAGATCTGTAACATCTAGCTCTCCCTCTTCCTTCTCTAAGCTCTCTCTAAGATCTCCTCCACAATAAAAGATTAACTCAAGGGTTAATATAATTGGTTAAATAAAGAGCATCTACAAGAAGCCCTAACTTTTAATTCTGAGCTATTAATCATCCAATATGATCAATAGATTATCCTATACAATCAGTATAAATAGTACTTTCAGCCAAGATGAATTACGTTGACTTGTATGATTAGTTCAAGAGAGATAGGAAGATCATCCCAAGAGATTATAATATTATTATATTTCTGCATTGCCTTATAAGATCATATCAAATTATGTTTTAGCATAATTTTTTAACTCACAAAATTTCTCCCCCTAGTATGTGTTTGTAAGTTTTCTTAAGTTGTGGTCTATAAGAATTGACTCAAGAATAGTAAAAAGTATATTGAAATTAATATTACCAACATACAGAACCCTAGTCTACCTGATCTTGAGCTTATTTACATTGCAAATGTTCTTGTAGACAAAAATGTTTTGTAAGCAGTGCAAACAAAATAGATATGCAATAATAATAGTGGTACAAAAATAATAATGTTTATTATCATCAAAATTACAATACTTAGATCCAAATTAGCAATAATCTCCCACTTTTTTATGATGGAAAATATTAATATTAAAAATTTTAAATCAACTAATGAATTTTTTTTAATTACGGAAAAAAATGAGACATAAAAAAATAACAATAGAATAAAGAAAATTCCACTAAAACATAAGCAAACAACACATTACTCCCCCTTTTGACATCTCAAAAATGATGAAAAAGGAAAAGCAAAAAATAGAATAAATTATAGTAAAGTGGATCATTACAAACATAAAAACAAACACTAACAAGCTAGAAAAAAGAAGAACCCTGATTAGGTGGAGATGGTGGTGGCTGAAAGTATCGGTGAAGAGAAGCAAATTGCTCGCCAATGAGGACATATCTTTGTCATGCTGCTGCTACTACTGGGTGCCATAGTTTTTCAAATGAGCAATACCCTTTATATGCTGCTGATCTTGTACAACTACACAGGAGTAAGACCTAGCCTCTCACTAGTCAAAATACTTAACAAGCTGATCTACCTATTACTAATGGAAAATAGGAATAGGTGCAAGAATAGGTGTTTGATTTTCATTGTGTTCATCTACTTCTCGGTGGTGATCCTAGCATTAAGAAGAACTTTCAAGGACATAGAAGGAGGTATAAGAGTAGAAGACTAGGAACTGATTTTGTGGTGTAGGAAATTAGAAGTTGCACTTGGATTCTATGATAAAATCTATGATATGTCCTAAGGCCATATTGGGCATTCTCTTATGCTTTGGATCTCTAACGTAGGTGAAATTAGAAAGATAGTGAATTAAAAGATCAGCTGCATTAAAGTCTATTTGAGTCATTATGAAATAAGTTATAAGAGAATGAACATAGTAATGTTGATTCGATCACCAACTTTAGGAATGATATAATTTATGAGCATGTATCCTAAATTAAAGTTCTTACCTGGGAAATGTGAAAATTATTATTGGATCCTCAAAGGATGGTGTTGACAGGGGTCTAATCAAACTTAGGATTTAAAGCTAAAATATGAAAATTTTCACAATTAGTGGACATATGCAGAAAAGCATGAAGGTTATGGTAGGTGATTTCTACTTGTCTCCTATTAATATATGAATGGAGGACAATACACTCATTGTTAATTCACAGGCTTGGAAAGAACTAAAGGAGTAGTTTAGAACAAAAAGGATATGTAAGAGTAAGGATGTTATTCATAATGGTATGAGCAAACATGTGTAGTTCTTGAAAGTGAAGTTCCTCCTGATTGTTGATTTTGTAAGGTGTAATACCAGCCTCCTTATATCTATTGTAGGCATCTTCATCAGCTGCCTCAGAAAATCATGGTTAAACTTGAGGCTGAGAGGAACTTCTGATAATTTGTCATGACCTCTTTCCTCCAACCATTACAAAGGATTAGATTTTAGAGGAGAAGGGGTAAGTGTTGAAGAATTGGAGTGAAGAATACCATGGATTTAGACTATTTATATAAGACTGATCGGATCACATAGAATGATAGTGTGATCATCCTAGACGATCAGGTGCAATTTATTCGTCCAGGATAATAGTGATCTTTTCAAACTTATCTTCAGAAAAATATCAAACAAAATAATATTTCAAAGTAATTAACCAAAATTATGATTTTCAAAATTAAGTGTTTAAAAGTATAAGTGCACATGAATTCCTCTAAGATTTAAAGATTATAAAGAGAATGAAGCTTATTTCTTTGTGGGCTCATTTTATGCCTCTTTTTTAGTTATCTGGCACACTTTGCACATCTTTGTTTTTTGATATACTTTGGTGTATCTTGTAATTACTTGTCGGTCATTGTGCATCTTTTTAGTTTTCTTTTGGGCTCTTTTTGTGCCTCTTATCATTTTTGCAAGCTAGCTTCCTTTAAAAATAATTAAAGACTTAGCTGTGAGATTATAGTCCAAATATAAGAGAAAAAAACTTACTCTCTAATATAAGGAAGAATAAACCATAATTCAGAATCATATCCATATGATAATGCAACAACTTGATCAAGAAAACTTGAAAGTGATTTAATGACTTTGAGCGTTATAAATATGAGATAGATTACAGTAGGAAGATAAAATAGATCTCAATTTCAAAATCCAACATTTAGTTTGAAATATAATTTCCTTCAGAAAGAGAAATTCACTACTAAAGGAGTAAGAGGAAGAGAGACAACCATCAATTTATATTCCTTTAACTTATTTTGGGAAGTCAATCATTGCTTACTAATTTCTAAAACAAAAAATAAGGCAAAAATATTATTTAAGAAATCAATATAAATAGAGACCATTAATCTAACTCATTAAAAAATACTGAAGGAAATATAATAAAAAAATGAAAATCATAAATAGAAATACATTAATAGAAACAGATATGACAAAAACATCAAAAAATAAAAAATAACAATTTCAAGTATTAATATTTATTACACGTAAACTAGTTCTTAAGATGTTAAAACTTTCAAATGCCAGTGGTTTTGTGGGATATAAGCAAGTTGGTTTTCGGGGGATTCATGGTGGAGATCCTTGCCTCTTTTAGTAGCATGGTCCCTAATGAAGTGATGACTTATATCAATGTGTTTGGTCCTAGAGTGTTGAATTGGGTTATTTCAAATGAAGAAGGAACTAGTGTTATCACATAGGGTTGAAATTGTGCTTAACGGTAATCCTAAATCTAGAATTTATTGCATTTACCTGATAACTTGGGCCATACAACTTCCTAAGGCTATGCACTCATCTTCAGTAGTGGATAAAGCAACTGAGTTCTATTTTCTGCTAGACTAGGAGACTAAGGACTATCTTATGAACTGATATATTCCAGAAGAGCTTTTTCTATCAACACAACTTCTCATAAAATCTAAATCAAAATATCATATGATTTCGAAGGAGGTTCTATTCCTAGGATACCAGATTCCTAAGTTTGGGTTTCCTAAGAGTTACCTAAGAATTCTCTTAATAATAGTTAGGTGGGACTCTTTTGGATCAGCCTAAAATTTAACACGAAGATAAACACTAAATATAATATCAAGTCTGCTAGTAGTCAAGTAAAAAATTGATACAATTATTCCTCTGTATTTATTCTGGTCAATATATTTTCCATTTGAATCCTTATCTAACTGAACAGTTAAACTCATGGGAGTATTGATTGGCTTGGATTTATTCATTATATATTTCTAAAGAATATCCTTAATGTATTTTGATTGACTAAGAAATTTTCATCATCCTTCTACCTTATGTTAAATCCCATAAAGTAAGTCAGTTCTCCCATTATACTCATCTCAAATTCCTTAAACATTTTTTTTTAAGATCATCAAATAGATTTTTATCAGACGATCCAAATAAAATATCATCAACATAAATTTAGTCAATGAATAGTTCATCTCATACCTTTTTTAGAAATAGGGTGGCACCTACGCCCCCCTTAACAAAGGTACTTTCTAGTAGGAATGTGTTTAGATTTTCATACGATGCCTTGGGTTCTTGTTTTCATCCATATAATGCCTTTTTTAATTTGAACACATGATTAGGAAATTATGAATTTTCAAAGCCTGGGGGTTATTCAACATATACATCTTCTTTTATTACCCCATTATAAAAGACACTCTTAAAAACTATTTCGTACAGTTTGAATCCCTTAAAATAATAAAATTCTTGTGACACCATAATGGAATCTAATCTAGCTAGAGGGGAAAAGGTCTCTTCAAAATCAATCCCTCCTATTTGATTATACCCCTTAGCCATTAATCTTACTTTATTCCTTACCACTACACCAAAATCATTTATTTTATTTTTGAAAACTCACTTAGTTCTTACCACACTCTGGTCCTTATGTCTTTTAACTAGCTTCCAAACATCATTCCTTACAAATTAATTTAGCTCTTCTTGTATGGTTAGTATCCAAAATTCATTAGATAGGGCTTAATTTAGGTTGGTGGGTTTAGTCAATGAAATGATGGTAGAGTGATTTAATTCTTTTCTAAGTCCAGGCCTAATTCAAATGCCTTCAGATGGATCTTTTAAGATTAGTTCCTTAGGATGACTTGAAGAATATCTCTATTATCTAGGCAGTATATTTTTAGGTTCTACCCTTTCCTCCAAATTTTTAGATTCTAATCCTTTCATGACTTCTACAAGCTCATTTTATTCTACACTAGACCCTTCAAAATTATCATATTCAAAAAATATAACATAAGTGGTCTACTCAATTACTAATGTTCTTATATTAAAACTCTATAGGATTTCCCAACCTGAGTAACTTAGGAACACTCCTCCATGAGATTTTGGGTCAAACTTTCCTAGTAGAGATTTCTCATTATTTAGAATGAACACTTTAGATCTAAAGACATGAAGGTGAGAGTGGTTGGGTGTCCTACCGTTTAGAATTTCATAGGGTGTCTTGTTCAGCTTGGATTTTGTTGCAACCCATGACCCCGAGTTTGAGATTTTGT
>NW_021320039.1:0-4496 GCF_001605985.2 Dendrobium catenatum
AGATCCAATTCTGAAAAATCTGACGGATAAAATTTTGTAAGGCGAATCAATCGTTCTTTATCAAAAGCTGAAAATGACTGATATGGATTTAAACATGCCACACACATAAGTAATTCTGTATTAATTTCATCAAACCGGTTGTTGAGTTCTAGAAGTTGCATATCTATGCTTGACTGCTTCAAAAAATAATGAAGAAAGTCACCTAAGGTAAGCAGGTAAATGCTTCAGAAAAATTATTTGAATAAAATATTTTTATAATGTTCATTGCCTGAACTCATAAGAAGAAGAATATTAGTATATTACCTACCAATCTGCCATCCTTGTCCGCCTGTCGCAAGTCTTCAAAGTTCGATCCACGGTGAAGAAGAATGCAGTGCAGCGACGCCGACGAGGCGATGATGAAGAAGAAAGCAACGGGTGAGGGCAACGACGTTTCTTTTCCCCTCTCAAACCAGCTTCGGATGCAGCCTGCGGCCCTAGCAGCTTTAAACCTAAAAAACTAATACGAATAAACTGCGGCTCTTCTTCTTTTTTTTTCTGTCTGCCCGCCTTCTGCTTGCCTAAAATAAAGCCGCAGTTATTTTTTTACCCAAAAGATACCTAAGAAACTACAGCAATAACTATATTTACTTAGACATAAATTAAAAGTCAGTGGGGGCACGTGCCCCCAAGGCCCCCAAGGTAGCTCCGCCGCTGAAGGGAGGGGTTTAAGCCCTACCATAAGCACTAAGCCCATAGGCAGGAGGGTTGGTAGGCTATGGAGAGCTGGGGAGGAGCGGGCTTGAGGGGGTTGGCTGAGGTGGGGCGGATGGGTTGGCTGGCTTACTTAGATTTAGCAGGTAGACTTACTTGCTCATAACATAAGTCATTTTTTTTTATGAAAAATGCTATTGCAAATATTACCAAAGGATTATTTTTTCCAAAAATCCATCAAAAATATTTCTAACAGAGGTAGCACTTTTTCGACATGTGTTTTACTGGAGGAAAAAATTTCATATGATATTCATTGAAAATACTAATTCCTTGTGAATTTTGGCCATTTTTTTGGCATAAATGGCATTAATAAAAACATTTTTCCTATAGTGTAAGGATGTAGTCACCATTAAGCTATTAGAAGTACTTCACAAGGATTTATTTTGGCCTATTAGAACAAGAGTCTAGGAGAAAAAAATATGGATATGTAATTGTTGATTATTATTCTTGGTTCACTTGAGTTAAGTTCTTTGTAAATTAGAGTGATTCATTCCAGGAATTCAAAACATTCTCAATTTATAGCATACCACTATAAAAAATTGATTTTTATTTAGTTTTCTTTATTACATTTACTTTCCTCCATTTTTATTTACATTGCTTTTATCAATGTTATTTGTGGTTATTAAATTCTTAGTTAAAGTTCTTATATAAAGTTTGAAAAAAAAGAGATTTAAAGTTTTTTTAAAAATTATCTTTTTATTTTGTGCTTTTGATATTTTATTTTATTAGATTCCATGTAATACTTGGTGTGCCATAACACTTTCAAAATGAACACTAAAACTTCATAATTAATTTAGGGATGTTAAAAATCATACTAATAATCGTCCATACATTTTGTAGAATCTCTAAATCTAAATAAAAAATATTTGGATTTTTGAATAGTGATTATATGGCTTTGAAAATTTATCAAATACAATTCATGATTCCACTAGCAATGCATAATCTTTAGCGATTTAAAATGGTCTCATTAATGTCTCCAATGAAATTGTGAACTTTCTCAATCCATTTGATGCTTGAAATAAATAAAATATAATGATATAAGAAAAAAATATTGAAGCATTGATGTGAAAGTATTTTCCTAAATTTTAATAGGTTTAATGTGTCTAAGGATAAAATTAAATGTGATTTAGTCCACTAGTGTGATCATGATGGAAAAATCCTTAAGAAAAACTCCATATTAATATATGTGTGAATGGATGTATTTTAAATAGGTCTAATGTTTGATTCTTTTCATTAGGGCATGACTAGGGTTTTAGGCTAGGTTAAGGTTAATTGATAAGAAGAATTTTGGATAGATTTCTCTCTTTAACGATTACTACATGGATATTTATCAATGTTGAACTCTAAAGTGAATTAATAGCTACAATTCTAGGGTTTATGCTCAACTAATTTTGACCTAGACTTCCCCATAGTCTAGTACCATAAAGCTCTAGCTAGGGTAAGAAAATTCTACATACATAAGCATTGATCTTTTCAGGATAAATTCCTCACAATTAGTGAGGTAAGATCTAACATTGTTGAGGATTTTAGTGGTGATGATGGGATTATTGGTAAGTATAGGGTAGCTAGAGGCTCTTATGAGCTTCATAAGGTTTTGGGAATAAGAAGGAATTTATCCACAAACTTGTACCAAATTGGTCTTATTTATACCTTGTTATGACTGACCTATAGTTAAACCCCTTGGATTAATCTTCATCTGTCTTGATCAATGGTTAAGAATGTATTAAGAATATTTAGATGATGAATTTGGTATTATACTTGAAGGAAATTATGTAGAATTTTATTGGATTTGTGTATTATTTAAAATCTACTTCCAAGCATAGTTTAGTTGTAATTATCTATGGCTAAATGTCCTTAACCAAGGTTAGGTTTGCTAAAAGATTTTATTTAGTGTATTAGGAATTAAATAGATTTATTTGAATAATTAATTTGGTCTTGTAGTGGTGTTAACTCAATTATAATTCTCATTAATTCAAACAGGTCATGTTAATCGATTTGGTCAAATTGGCACCCTTTCATAAGGTTAATTAGGTTAAACCAATTAGAGTTATTTTCTAAAAAATCCTATTCAACATTCATGACCTTCGATTCAATCTAATTTGCTTGATTGATTGAGCAAATTTACTTTAGAAAGTGTATTTTTTAGTCAATTTAATTTATTTAACAAAATATTATCAAACTTGTGATTAAAGGAGATTGTCCTAAATTGGACCCTTAGACACCTACTACCAAGCATCATCTTGATGCTTATGTAGGGTCCATTGATTAGAGTGTTTAAAGGTCTTAAGTCCAATTGGGTTGATGTTTAGTCACAAGGGTTTAGTTTATTTTTCAAGGTCAAAATGGTTGGCCATGATTAGGACAATGGATCCTAAGAATCCATTTTTATTACTCATTAAAAATTATAAGGAAGGTTCAATTTGAATCAATTTTTCAAATTATTTTAATTGGTCCAACAAACTTCAAATAGGTGAAATTCTGTCTTGTGATGTATATCGCTATGGAATGCATGGTCCAACTTAGTTTATCAGACTACCCAATAAACAATTGCTCATGATTTAATTTCATTTAAAGGTTCAAAGATGATTAGGCTAAGAAATTTGATCAACTATGGTTACATTGTTCAAAATGGTTCAATGCTCATGAAGTAACTTTTGCTAAGTTTACTCAATTATGGTCAATTAACCCTAACTTAGGAGAAACTAAGTTTAGTTTATCTATCTACATATATTTAAAATATTTGGAAGTTTTAATTTGAACAAAGTTGATGAAATTTTGTTAATTTTGTTCCTATAACTTATTTGGGTTAATTAGGGAAATGAGCTAATTAGTCAAATGGGCTTGGTTGTGGGCTATCTAAGCTCAATTAATTTATAATTAATTAGTTTAACTTGCTTTCAATGATTAATTGAGCTCAATCTGTCTATAAATGTCAAATTGGTTAAATTGGACTTTAGAACATAATATATTTAAAATGGCTAGGCGAAGTAATTGGCTAATTCTAGGGTCAACTATGGTCATAAAATTTGTCACTAGCTTTTTAGGAGTTTAAAATAAATAAGTTGACCAATTTTACTAAATTTAATAGGATTGTCTTGTATATTTAAATATGTTAATTTGTGTTCAATTGTGTCAAAGGGTCCAATCAAAGTTCAAAAGAAGGTTAATGTTGCTTTTTAATATTATTATTAACCTATTATTACCTTTCCAAGGGGAAACTCTTTCAATTTTATGGTTTAGATTAGTATTCACCTAATATGGTCCTAATGGTTAAGGCAAGTCTTTAAAAAGGGTCTAGCTTCTTCCAAAGGTCAATTATGACCAAGTCATTTATAGTTTGGTGATTTAAATTCTATATAAGCAACATTGATTGATGAATAAAACATTCTATTGATAGTTATCAAATGCTTCTATGGATCCAAAGATATGTTGGGTGTTTCATGTTGGCTTTGAGCCCGAGCCAAATTAGTTCTCACAAACCTACATAAATAATTTTCATAATCATTTACAATGTGCATAAAAGAAATAAATCAAATGAAAGAGGAATTGACTACTCATTCTATTATTTATATATAATGAGGTCAATCAAGATAAAACATGAAAAATATGTACATTAGGACTAGCTAAGGACATATATATTGTTAGGAAATTTATTTGAACTTCAGAATGGTAGCTGTTTGAGTAAAGGTACATCATATAATCATTTCCTTATAATTGTATCTTATAATCATTCTAGTAACTTA
>NW_021320039.1:4596-48590 GCF_001605985.2 Dendrobium catenatum
TCCTCTTAAGGGGCCATCTGGTAACTTAAATGATAGTAACCTTTTTTTATCTGATTATTATCATTTTGATGCTTTTACTATTACGAAAGTTGATATTTTGGATAAATGTTATGCTAAAGAAGATCATGATTTGAGTTTTTCCAAGGTCATGGTAAGCGTGGTAGAAAATCCAAAAATATTATTTTACAATTTCCTATAAGAACTCGATCACATACTTCTCATTAATTGGGTTTTTTATGTTTAATGCAATTATTTAGAATGTCCCGAGGTATTGGTTTCCCCTCCTCTATGTTTAGAGTTAAAAATTTATGCCATATTCATAATGCATGTGTCTATTCTTGTTTTGCTTGAACCTCTTATTTATGTGGATAAATTACTTGGTATTGCTAAATATGTAGGCTTTAAACATGCTAAGTCAAATGTTGCAAGCAAAATGTGGGTTTTTTGAAAAGATTATGTTAGAATTGATATCATTAGAGATTTTACTCAATTTTTGCATTGTAATATTGAAAGTTCTAATTTTCAATGTTCTGTGTCTTTTGTTTATGCTGCTTCTTCTCATTATACTAGAAGGATTTTGTCGGATAAAATCATGAATTTTCATAGTATTTTCAACCTTCCTTGGCTGGTTGGTGGTGATTTTAATACTATTATGAACCCGACTGAGCGTATAGGAGGTTCTCTTCCTATACATCAGTCGATGGAGGATTTTAATAATATGATCATGGCTTGTAACCTCATTGATATTGGTTTTTATGGTAATAATTTTACTTGGCATTGTGGGAATTTATGGCAAAGGTTGGATAGAGTTCTTTTTAATAATACATGGCTTAACTCTTTTAACTTGACTACGGTTGACTACCTTATCCATGCCCTCTCTTATGACTCCCCTCTGCTTATCAAAATTAAGAATAATACCAAGGGTTTCCCTTAACATTTTAGATTTCAAAACATGTGGTTGCAAAATGAGTCTTTTCTTGATGTCGTCTAAAATAATTGGCAAGCTCCTCTTTTCCCGAAAGATTCTATTTCTGGTATGAATTTGACTTTGGCTTAAACTCAAAAAGCTTAAATAAGTATTGAACTGGTGGAATCATAATGATTTGAAGGATCTTTTTTCTAATATTTTACTTGCTGAAGATAGGGTTAACTCCTTTGAAGATCTTTATCAGTTAAATCCCTTTAAGTCCAACCTTTATCTTTTGAATGAAGCTAAAGTGGATCTTTGTAAGCTTCAAGTCCAGGAAGAAATCTTTTGGAAATAAAAAGCTGCTGTCAAACATTTGGCAAAAGGTGATAATAACACTAAATATTTCATGCTTTGGTGAATAAGAAACGTGCTATTAACTGCATTCATAAAATTTCTCGAGAGGATGATTTTGGTACTGAGGATAGTGATGAGATTGATAATCTAGCTGTTAATTTTTTTCAAAATCACTAAATAAATCTTTTAATCCTACTACTACTGCTAACCCATCCATTATTCCTAATAGTGTTTCTCAAGAGGAAAAATGTGGCTTATCTAAGCCTCCTCTTCTTGATGAGATTAAAGAGACTTTACTTGGTATGAATGTGGATTTTGTGGTTGGTACGGATGGCTTTACTAATAAGTTCTTCTAGAAAATGTGGCCTATTATTTTTAATGACATTTTTTTGTTCTCACTAATTTCTTTAATGGTTTTCCTATTTCAAAGTTTTTTTCTTCTACTTCAATTATTCTGATTCCCAAGAACAATGCTGTGAATTCTTGGAACGATTTTAGACCTATTAGTTTGTGTATTGTTTTTTATAAACTACTCTCTAAAATCTTGATGAACTGGTTAACTATTTTATTGCTTAAGCTTATATTTCCCTTTCAAATGGGATTTGTCAAAGGTCGTGCCATTGCTAACAATATCCTTTTGGCTCAGGAATTTTTTGAAGACTTGGATGTCAAGGTAAGAGGTGGTAATATGATTATGAAATTGGATATTGCTAAGGCTTATGATAATATTAACTAGAGTTTTATTTATAATATTTTGAGCTTATTTGGTTTTGATTATAATTTCATCAAGCTCATCAACTCTTGTATTGAAAGTCCTTTTTTCTCCATTATTGTGAATGGTAAGAGCCATGGTTTCTTTAAGGCTTCTCATGGCCTGAGGCAAGGTAATCACATTCCTCCTGTGATCTTTCTTATTGCTACGGATTATCTTTCTAGGGGCCTAGCTGAACTTTTTTATAAATGACCTAGTCTTTATTTCAGAATTTTAGGTTCTATTAAAATTTCCCACTTATGTTTTGCTGATGATTTCATTATGTTTTTGAATGCTTCAATGAATAGGATTGATAAAATTTTGATTTTTTTTGTTCAATTTGAATCACTTAGTGGTTTGGCTTTTAATAAGCATAAGTGCTCTTTAATTGTTACTAAGAATGTTTCTCCCAATCGGGTTGTGGATATTAAGAATCTTACTGGTTTTACTCAATGTGTTTTACCTTTAAAACATCTAATTACTCCTCTCTTTCAGGGCAAAAAGAAGTACTTTCTTTTTTATGATTTAATTTATGTGGTTCAGAATAGATTGTCTTCTTGGGATTCTAAATTTTTAAGCATTGGTGGCCGTCTTACTCTCATTTAAAGTGTTCTTAGATATATTTCGGTCTATAGTTTTCAAACTATTTTTCCTACTAAGAATGTGTGCCATAGATTTGACAGAATTCTTAATAAATTTTTTTGGAAAGGTATCGGGAATAATTCTAAGATTCATTAGATGTCTTGGGATAATTGTTGTGGTACTCTATAAGAAGGGGCTTTAAGGTGTAAGACTATGTTTGATCTGACTTCTATATTTTCTTTCAAATTGTGGTATAACCTTAGGTCTAATGTGAACCTTTGGGCCAATTTTATGATGGCCAAGTATTGTGGGGGGAGACATCCTTCCATGTGTAGATTTTCTAAAGGCTACTCTAAGGTTTGGCATTGGCTCTACTTGGCTAAATGGAAGGTTGAGCCTTCTTTCATTTGGGGTCTTGGTAATGGCAATATTTTCTTTTGGCAAGATCGATGGCTGAATGACTTGTCGATCAATTCTTTATTAAACACTTATTCCATTTCTAAGGTGAAGGTTAACTATTTCTTTTCTACTAATGGCTAGGATTTGGAGAAGCTTTATGCTGTTCTCCCTAACTTCATTATTCAGCTTGTTTTAAAGATTATGCTTACTAGTAATTCTAAGGATGTGTTCCTTTATACTTTTACTGAAGATGGTTCTTTTAGAATTAACAATGCTTGACACTCCTTTTGAACTAAAAATGAGTCTTCTAAGCTTTTTAAAATGATTTGGCACAAAAGTATTCCCTCTATGATTTTTGTTTTTATTTGGAGAATTCTTCAACGGCTTATTCCTACTAATGAGAATTTGAGGAAAAGAGGATTTATCTTTCCCTCTAAATGCCAATGTTGTTTCCATGTTGACTATATGCATCATGTTTTCATCTCTGGTCCCATTACTGTTAAGGTTTGGTTATTTTTTGAGGACTTTTTTCATCTTAACTTCTATAATACTACTAGTTATATTTACAATTTGCTTGACTATGGTTTGTTAGGTCTAAAGGCCATGTCGAAAATGTTATTCCCTCTCTTATCCTTTGGTTCCTTTGGTTAGAGAGAAATGATTCTCATTTAAATGGGATTGTTATAAATCACTAGAAAATCATCTATAAAGTTAAGGATAAAGTGGCTGCTCTTTGTTCTTCCAAGTTACTCTCGATTAATAATTTTAAGAACTCTCTTTTTACCCTTACTTCCTTTGGTATTAACTTGGAAGTTGATAAGTTCCAAATCACGAAGAGGTGCATTCATTGGTGTAAGCCTCATCCTAACTCTTTTAAGTTGAATGTGGCTATTTCTAAATTAGGTAATATTGTTGGTTGTGGTGGTCTCATTAGAGATCATAATGGCACATTCATTTTGGGTTTTGCTAGGTCTGTTAATTATGTTGATATTAATTGTAATTTTTTCTCTATTTTGCTTCATGGATTAAATCACTATGATATTCTTTATCTTAGTAATAGTGTTTTGGAGGTTGGCCCTTATTTTGTTTTAAATTTTTTCATGGATAAAGATGATAGTGCTTGTTCCTCTGCCCTTTTCCATATTTGGAGAAGCATTAGGGAAGTTTTGAACTCCCTAAATTGCTCCTTTCTATCATTCTGGATGAGGGGAATGCATGTGCAAAGGCTTTGGCTACTTTGGGTTGTAATTTTAATAGTATGACTGAGCTTTCTCTTGCTCAGCTGCCTATTCCTGTTCAAGGTCTTATTAGACTGGATCAAATTGGGTTATTTTATGTTAAACTTTAATTTTGGTGGTTTCATTCTATTTTGGTGGTTGTGGGTCTCCCCTCTTTGGTCTCTTTGGGGTGTTCTTGCGGCCTTGTTTAGCTTTTCTCTTGGTGGTTCTGTTATCTATTACTGGCTGTGGGGTTCTCCTATATGGTTATATTGGGGTGCTTTTGCAGCCTCTAGGCTCCTTTTTGGTTTATTTCTGATCCGTCTGGTGTATTGGTTCTTAGAGTTCAGTCTTGGCCTTTTCTGGTGGCTTGTCTCAGCTTCTTTTTTATCCTACTGTGTTTTCTGCTTCAATATGTTGAAATACCTGGTGGTTTAGAATATTGTGTTGCTACTTCTAGCTGATGCTAGTTTACTCCTTGCCTATGTCTGGCCTGTTGCTGGGGTGCTGGTTGTGGTTGCTCTCAATTTGGTGGGTTATGTTATTTGTGATTGCTTCACTTTTGTGATTGATGGTACTTGAAGCAACTACAAATGGTGCCTGCAGTTTTTTTGGATCTGGAATGGGTTTGTTCTTCACTATTTGGTTTCCTTTTTGGGTTAGTTTTCGTTTAATTGTTGTTTCTTGGATCCTATCTCTCAGGGTAATTCTCGTTCGGTTTGTGTGGTGGTTGCTAGGCCTTGCGCTGCTAGTGGTGATTGTTTTTCTTTGGTGTCTAAGGGTTATTACTGTAAGTGCCACTAGTATCTGCATCTTTTTCAAAAGTGGGATTGTCTTAATCATCTTTATAAGCTAGCTATGTTATGGTATGTTACTGGGAGCCTCATGGTTATTGACAATTTTAGCATTTTACTTCTGTTTTGTGGAAGCTAGAGCTTCCTTTTTATTGGTTGGTTGGTCTTCCTTTGTATTGCCTCTTGGTTTTTGCCAGCTCACCCCTCGGATTAGTGTTATAATATTATAATGTGGAGGTTGTATGACTAGTGCTATCATAATTCCTACTGGTTATATCCTTGTGATAATAATTTCTTTAATTAATGTTATTTTAGCTCCTTTTTCTACTATTTTGTGGGTTATCACTTGGTCTTGCAGAATTTTGTTTGTTCATGTCTCCATCCTGATAGTATTTTTGATGGGAAACAGATCATTCAAACTTGTTATTATTTTCTTCCCTCTTATTGGGTGCTCTCTCTTGCGCACCGTAGGATGTATCCAGGGTTACTTGTACTATTTTGTAGTAGGGACCTTGTGCTCGTAGGTTTTTTTAATTTCATTTTTGTGGCACTTTTGAGCAGTAGATGGCAGGAGGTCCCTTTAAGGACTTTATAATTTTTTCTTATATTAACGATTAGGTCCCTCCGTGGTTTTCCCTTAAAAAAAATTCTATTTATTTGGTTCGAGAGTGTTGAATAAGATTCTTTGAAATACATCTGGCACTAGTATTATCACAGAAAATTGGAATAGTGCCAATAAAAAATCCTAAATCAATAAGTTATTATTTAAACCAAACCTGTGCCACACAACTATCTAAGGCAATGTATTTTACTTAAGTAATTGAAAGTGCTATTGAATTCTGCTTTCTGCTAGACCATGAAACTAAAGTGTTTCTAATGAATTGACAAATTCTAGAAGTACTTTTCTGATCTACCCTATATCTAAATAAGAATATTCAATGATTTTAAAAGCAATGCTGTGCATTCTATATCATATCCCTAAGTTTTGAGTTCCCAAAAGATAACTTAAGAATTTTTTTAACAACAGTCAAATGGGATTCATTTAGATTAGCTTGAAATCTAGCATAAAAATAAATACTAAATATGTTATTCGATCTGCTAGTAGTCAAGTATAGTAATGATTCAATTATTCCTCTAATAGTTTTATCAACAAATTTGCCCTTTTAATCCTTGTCTAACTATACTGATGAACTCATTGGTGTACTTATTGGTTTAGCTTTATCCATTTCATATTTTCTAAGGATATCCATAATATATTTTGACTGACTAACAAATGTGTCATCCTCTTTCTGCTTTATACTAAAACCAATAAAGTAACTCAAGTCTCCCATCAAACACATTTTAAATTCACTACTCATTGCTTTTAAAAAATCATCACAAAGATTTTTATTAGTAGATCCAAATATGATATCATCAACTTATATTTGAGCAATGAGTATATCATCTATGACACTTTTTAAGAAGAGAGTGGTGTCCACACTTCCTTTAACAGATGATTTTTCTTGTAGAAACAAGATTATCATTTCATATAATGCCCTAGGTGCCTATTTTAGTCCATACAATACCTTTTTCAATTTAAACACATCTTTAGGGCATTATGGATTTTCAAAATCTTGAGGTTTCTCAACATAAAAATCTTCTTGTATCATCCTATTAAAAAAAGCACTTTTAGCTTCCATTTGAATTAATTTAAAACCATTAAAATAAGTAAAGGCTAATAGTACCATTATCGCATCAAATTTGGCTACAGGGGCAAATATTTCCTTAAAATAAATCCCTTCTATTTGATTTTATCACTTGGCCACCAATCTTGCTTTATTTTTTACCACTACACCTAAATCATTCATCTTGTTTTTGAAAATCCACTTAGTTCTATTAACACTTTGATTTTTAGGTATTTCAATTAACTCACAAACATCATTTCTAACCAATTAATTCAATTCTTCTTATATAGCCAAAATCCAAAATTCATAAGAAAGTACTAAATTTATATTAGTGGATTCAATCATTGAAATAAAGGCTGAGTGGGTCACTTCTTTGTTAAGTTCATGCTAGTCCTAACACCTCACTCAGGTCTCCAAAAATTAGTTCTTTTAGATAACTCCTAGAAAATTTTAATTCTCTAGACAATGCAATTTCTATTTTAACCTTTTCTTTAAGATTTGTATTTATAACACTTTGGGTTATTTCTTCGACATCTAATTGTTCCAACTTAGACCCTTCTGAAATGTTATATTCATCAAAAACTACATGGATGGTCTCCTTAACTACCAAAGTCTTTCTATTAAAAACTCAATAGGATTTGCCAACAGTTGAATATCTCAGAAAAATTCCCTCATCAGATTTAGGATCCATTTTTCCTAAAAGAGTTTTACCATTATTATGAATAAACACCTTACATACAAAGACATGTAGATGTGACAGGTTTGGTGTTCTTTCCTAAATAAGTTAATAGGGTGTCTTGTTCAACCTATATCTAATATTCACCCAATTTAAAACAAAACAAGTCGTACTAACCACTTCGGCCAAAAAATATTTCGGAAGTGAATATTCAGCCAATATGGCTCGAGTGGCTTCTATCAAGGTTGTGTTCTTTCTCTCAACAACACCATTCATATGAGGGGTCCTAGGTACTGAAAAGTTTTGATTAATTCCTTGCTATTTATATAAAACTTTAAAATTTTAATTTTTAAATTCTCCTCCATTATCACTTTAAATTGAAAGAATTTCACAACCTAGCTTTCTCTTAATATAAGTAAAAAAAAAAAAAAAAACAAACTCTTCAAATGCTTCACTCTTATGTGATAAGATTCTAATCCAAGTGAATATTGAATAATCATCAATAATTGTATACCCAAAAACTTTCCCTCCTAAACTTATAGTGCTAACCAGTTCAAAACGATCCACGTGTATGACCTCTAGTGATTTTCTAGTTTTAAGATCTTTAATTGAATGAAAGGAGTACTTGACTTCTTTTCAAAATTGACATGCATCACATAAATGATTTTTTAGTGAAGTCTAGTTAGGGTATTCCTCTAAAAAATTCCTTTTGGGTAATCTTCCTAAGAATTTTTATGCTCGCATAATAAAGTCTTCTATGCCATAACCAAGCTTTATCAGTGATAGTTTTAAGACAAAATGCAATAATAGATTTAACATAAATTCAATTAAGCTTGTATATATTATTTACCCTATTTCCATGCAAAACATCAATTCCATTTAGGAATATAATGCAGCTTGCAGGTAAAAATTTAATATTAAAATCTCTATCATAAAGTTGACTAATACTTAGCTAGTAATGATTTAAGCCTTCAACCAAAAAAGCATTATCAATAAAAAATTGTTCTTATTGACAATCATTCTTGTGCCTACTACTTCCTTGTGGTATTATCTCCCAGTGTCAGTTTGCCACCAGCCCTAACATCCAGATGTATGCTTGATATGATGTGATTTATGCATCTTAGTTATCCTCACTAGATATATTATACTATGAATTTTGTATGGGAAATATGTCGTATCATTCCACATGAAAAGCATTTAACACCAGGAAAGAGATATAACAATATATGTGAGTTATAATATCTTTTCCTAAATTTTGAAATTTATGTGCTTGTGATCAGGATTTTATAATTGTTCAAGTGTGGGAGGTGTCTTATTTTCCTTAAAATCTTTAATTTTTTATTGAAGATATGAGTTTGCACTTTCTAGAACTGAATTATCAACTTTTAACTCATGTTTTCTTTGATCAGCTTTAGATATAAACATCTTAAAATCATTATCAAGATCAGTATAAGATGTCCAATAAATCATGTTTCTTATTAAAATCTTCAAATTCATCCAATAATGCCTTGTGGATTCTATCTATAGATGCATGATCTTTCCTAAAATTTTTATATTCTTTTTGTAAATTTAAATGCTCGAGGTTAAGATTTTCATGCAATTTTTTAGGTTTCCATTATATATTGTGAATTTTCTTAGATGCTTTAAATAATTCATCATAGGATAATTGACATACCTCCTCTTGATCTAAATGATCAAGTTTGTCTACCATTAAGCATAAGTTTGTGAGTTCCTCTTCTACTTCTATTTGTGAGGAGTCGGAAGTTGAGTCAGCCTAGAAAGCTTTTTATAATCTTCTCTTACCCTTCCTAACATTAGTTTTCTCCTCAAATCTCTCCTTGCTAGGATTAGCTTGGAGATTTGGACAATCTATTTTTATATATTCAAGCTTCATGCATTCGTAAAAAATGACTTCATTAAAAAGTTTTACATTCTTATTGAACTTATCTTTGTTCCAATGCTAACTTCTCTGTTGCTTTCTTTTAAGGATCCTTTTTAATTGCCTTGTATTGTGTGAATTATCTTCTTCATCCTCAGATTCTTATTGAAAACTCTCCAAATCATCCACTTTCAAAGCAATATTCTTCTCTTTCCGCTTGTCACCTGCATCAATCTATCTTTGATTCACTCCTTACTTGTAAGAATTTAAAGATACATATAGATTTTTAATAGAATATACATTCAAATCTTTTGTCTCTATTATGGCAGTTATCTTTGCATCATAAGTAGTAGGTAAACAATGTAGGATTTTATTAACCTTTTTTGAATTAGTTATTTCTCTTCCTAAGGCATGTAATGAGATAATAATCTGAGTAAAATGTGTATACATATCGGAAATTACCTCATTCAGTTTCATGTAAAATAGTTTATAGTCGTGTAGTAAAATATTCAATCTATATTGTTTAACTTCATTTATCCCTTCATAAGTTTTGTAAAGTCTATCCCAATTTTTTTTTTTTCCAGATTTGCAGGTAGAAATACACATATAGTCTTCTTATTTTAATGCATAGAAAAAACTATATAAACATTTTGAATTTAGTTATGCTAAGTTTTTTTCTTCTAGTGTCAAATCAATGAAAGGTATTTCAACTCTAATGTCATCAATATGTCTAGTGGGTCTATTGTAACCTTATTTTAATAATATTCATATACGATAGTTAAGTGATTACAAAAAAGTATAATTGTGACTTTTCTGAATATTGAAAGTGATATTATCGAATAAAGGTGGTCTAGTGATAGTGTATCCATCATAAGAGTTTCAATTTCCAAAAGTAGCCATGATCATTTTTTAAAAAGTTTTCTAAACTTTAAATTTTAAAGTAGGCTCTGATACCACTTAAAAGTTTGGGTAAGTTGTTAGACCTTATTGAGCTATCCAAAGGCTAACCAAAAGGGGGGTGAATTAGTAATTTTAAAGATTTCTTGTTTTTTTAAAAACCATTTTTAGAAAGTTTAAATAATGATCTTGAAATATGCACTTGTGTAATAAACTGATTAACACAATAAACTTTTCAACCATAAAATTTTGAGGCGTAGATGAATAAAAGTACTAAAAAAGTAAAGTGAATAGAAGAATGCCAAATTTATAGTGGTTCAGTTTAAACTAGACCTATGTCGACTCCCTGGAGAATCCTTCTACAGGTATTACACTAAATTAAAGCGACTCTCATTTTTCCCCCACAACATGGTAGAGAAGCCCTTACAAACTCTCTTCCACTAACAAGATGAAGTAGAGTATCGACATCCTTTCTCACCCTTTAGGTGATGGTAGAGAACCTTCATCCTAATTTCTCACCCTCCTCGTGATGGTAGAGAACCTTCATCCTTTCTCATCCTCTTAGTGATGGCAATAAACCTTCATCCTTTTTAACCCTCTTGGTGATGGAAAAGAACCACAACATAATATTGAAGATTTTTTCTCAAAAGCCTCTAGAAGAGATAGCAAAAATATTAAGAAGAATAATAGGTCCTCACTTTGGCAAACCTAGTGAATCACTCATAATCCCCCGTCAACTGATCTCTCACACTTAACTCTCACAATCTCTCGCAAACACTCACACTCAATGGCCAATCTCAAGAGAAAATCATAACAAATGTATTGAGTGCAAGTGTTTAGAACTCTTATATATGAAACACAAGAAAAACTGTCCAGAAAAATGAAAATTACAAGTCAACCGAGTTAAGATCATACAATACGATTGAGAATATTCTGTATGAATAGTTAAAAAATCAATATTTGATCTTGTACAAACCTTATTTTATACTCTATCAGCATCTGTATGAACTAATATTGTATTGTATGAACAGTTCAAAACTAAACCTATTTATCTTACATGATCCTGTTCAAACCTTATTTTGTACTCTATCGATTGTCTATATGAACTAACATCATACAGTATGAAAAGTTAACACAAATCATGCTTTATTTGGTATGAATGTGGACAACCCCATTTCTTACTCTATCAGTTATCTGTATGAACAAATTTCATACAATATAAATAGTACAAAAAACAAATGAGTTTTTTTTTTTTTTTGAAGAAATGTATTGATCAATTTTATTTAAATAAACTAAAATACAATAGACTAAGTGATAACACCCCTATCACATGCCTCCTTTAGTAACATAAAAAAGTAAGGAGGAATCTTATTACAATCCAAACTATCCCAAATGAAATCAAAAGAACAAGCATAGTTAGCACAACAATCCGCTAACTTATTGCAATCCCTATTCACAAAATGAATTAGCACTTGGTTAAAATATCTAAGAAAGAAAAAGTCATCTTGCTTTAAGCAACAATCATTAGTATCTTAATTCTTTATCACACTTTGAACATACTTCATTACATTGTAATTATCATCTTCAATTATGATTCCTTTCAACTCATACATCCACTATTGAAGAACCTTCTTCAAGGATAGAATCACTTTTAGCTCCAATTTCGAGCAGTCCCAGTGCAAATAGTTAAATCCAAAGGCAAAGAAAAATCTACCTTTATAATCTCTGATCACGCCTCCTATAATTTCCTTATAAGAATTCTCTAGTGAAGCGTTAACATTTAGCTTAATCCATTCGGTGGGAAAAGGATGCCAAGAGGGGGAAGATAGACTTAGCTGATTGGTATCTCAATAGTCCGAAATTAGATTAAGACCAAAAGATGTAGATGCAAACTAATTGAATTTGCTGCAATAACAGTAATGTCATCCTCTATTCTACTATGTACATGCTTATTTCTGCTTTTCCAAGAGAAAAACATGGCTAAACAATGCAAGTTCCCCAAGAAATGATTAGATTTTGACAAAGTAGCTAACTCTCGATATCTTCCTTCTAGATAGAGAATACATGGACTTTAAGTCCCCATATATTAATCAACTCTATCACTTAATAAAGAAAAAAACATCGAACTACAATATGTTATGAAATCCCTATGGCATTGCATCCTCTCGAACACCCATTGAAGTTAAGTAGCCTTCTATACAACAAAATTTCATTTGAGGGAATCACATTGAGATTCATCCTCCACCACACTTGGCCTTAGTTTTAAATTCCTCAACCATCTCTAATTATTATCTTCAACAATATAACCAGATCTATTCTTAGAAATCAATACAGAGATTGATTTACTTGAACATTTATATAGTAACTCCATTTGGTCGCATTGAAATTCAAGATGTATTGGAAGAGAATTAATTACTTTCACTAGCTCTTGACTGAAGAACTACTACAGCTTTGGCACATTCCAGTCTCCTTCTTCAATTCAATGAGTTTATTTGGGATGAACTATTACGTACCTATTTTGCACTCAGTCAGTCATCTATATAAACTGACATCATATAGTAAGAACTTTAAAAAATTACAAAACTTGATTTGATTAATATTATTTTGGAGGAAACATGTAACAAATCATCTAGTACAATTATAAATCATACAATATGATTAGATTTAAAATTTTAAGTTTTGACTCTCACCTCTAGTTAGTGTGTGCACGGTTACCCAATTGCAATCACACTCTATAGACTCGAGAAAAATAAAAAATTTATAGACTTTATTACATGAAACCCTAATCTACTCTATCTTGAAGTCTTTAGCAATCTGGAATATTAATATCTTAAAATGTTTTTTTTTTGAAGAAATGCATAATTGCATTAATTATAAAAGAAAAGGCATCCTAATACAAACTAGGTAAAAGAAACTAATGGTTCCTTTTTCAACAAGAAAAAGGGATATTATTGGACATAAATTTGTTAATTTAAACTTATTATAAGTGATATGAACCCCACTATTTCCTATTTTAAAACTGTTGAGATGCAGGGGATACCAAAGAATTAAACAACCCGAGGGTTTATTAGTATCCCAGAGTTCCCATCCAATTAGAGAATAAGACTTAGTAATGATTCCATAATCAATTAAAAAAGCTTAAAATAACAAACTAGATAAAAAACTAAGTAATAAAATCTAAAAACGAAAGTACATTTTAATAATAATTTCCAAAAATCACTTAAGAATATCATAGATAGATATTCCATAAGCTTTTTCCAATCTCCAAAGTCAGCACTCAATGCTAGCATTAATCCAAGCTTTTTAATAATTTGCTCCATTTTCAAGTATATAACCACTATGTACTTGTCAACGGGATAACCATTTTGCATTTCAATGAGGTAAAAAGAAGAAGAACCTTTTAATCAGTTCTTCACTTTGATTTCAGCCATCTTCATTCTAGGAATATCTTTCACCGGTCCTAATGCTTGAAGTTCTTTGAACAAAGTGTGCTTAAAACTGGGAGACTTACTCTTCTTAAAAAGACTATTGTATTTTTTAAGAGCAGTTTTATTAAAATGCAACGTAATATTTGATAATGGAGAAGTATCTTTAATCATGTCAAAACTGTTATTTAATTCAAGAACGGAAGTTGAGTCCATATTTGGATCAGCACAAATGTAAGAGAAAGCCGCCGAATCAGTTGCAACTTTCTCCTTAAAATCTGAATATTTGAATTCAGAAATTGGTTTGATAGATTCCTGAAATTTAACAATCTGTGTTGAGTTGGTAGCATCAATTCCTTCCTTAATAACTTCTACTATTTTAGGAGATTTGAATTCAAATTGTTAAAACCTCCTTCCTTATTAGCTCCCACACTATCAGGGATTTTGAATTCTGGATTTGAATTCAAAATACTAACTGATTCATAGGCTCCCAATAATACAAAAGGAATGGAATCAACAGCATCACTCCCATGGGATCATCCAAATGTTTAGCTTCCTAACTTTCATCATCTTGAGTTGAATCAACAGCATCAGCTCTTTCCTTTACTCTTTCCTCCACAATTCTCGGAATTTTGAATTTGGAATTTGAATTCAAATTGCTGTTGAGCTTCAAGTTATTTCATACTACTTCCACTTGCTCAGCCAAACTAAATTCAGGATTTAAATTCTGAATTTCCTGATTATGTTCTGCAAGAAAATTCTCCTCCCTATGTGGGATTTGAATTTGAAAATTTTCAGAATTAACATGATGGAAGGTTGAAGATTCACCTCCTTGACTAACTGCCTTTCCTTCTTCTTCCTTATTTTCAGCAACGACCCTAGCTGTGAAATGAACATAAAAAAAATCTGAACCTATAGTCTCGTCTCCTTCAACATCTTCCAAGGCAGCATCTTTAATATTAACACAAACATCATTTATTTGTCCATGGCATTATTAAAATGCTTTTTCTCAGAATAAATCTTCTCTTGTTTTTGAACTTCACATGCATCCAAGGTCCCAAAGTATTATCAGATTGAAAAGAACTAGAAGGGACCTTTTTAACAATAGGATTTTGATTATGTGTTGAATTAGGACACACATAATCAATATGTCCGATTTTCCCACATTTGAAGCAAAAAGATTATAGATTTTCATACTCAAACTTTTGAAAAAATCTACCATGAATCCCTTCCACCCAAATTCTAGAGGGGAGTTTAGAATTCAAATTTACTCGGATGCAAGCTCTAGCAAATTCCCTTCTCCCCCATCTAAACATGTTACCATCAAATAAAAGTGGAGTTCCAATTCTATAAACAATTCTAGTGATATTGGATTCATCCCAACAGTGTAATGGAAAATGAGGAAGATGAACCCAAATTGGAGAAGAAATTCCATTCAAAGAATAAGGAGAGAAGGTAGGAGACCAATTGTCTAAGCCTATCACAAAACACCCTACAAGCTAAGGACCCCCGTTAAGGACTTCCTCCATGGCTTCATGAGATTGAAATGAACAAAGGAGCCATTCTAGACCAAGCAATGTAATATGAAATCCTCCAAATTTTGACCATTGCTTTCTTAATTCAAATGAACACTTAGAAAAAGGATAGTTTTTTCCAAGGATTTTAACAACCAAGGAATTTTTCAAAATTTGAACATTAGACTTTTCCTTATCCTTGTCAAGAATGACAACATTTTCATCTCCAATATCATCATGTACTTCACTAAGATTTTTTGTAATGTGAGGTTTTTTAATCCACACATTAGGGGTATCCAATTTTGAAGAAGTAATAGGATCCTTCTTCAAAATATCAGCAAAACTTCCTCCTGAAGAAGATGCTTCCTTATCATTTGCTCCAGCAATGATAGCCGACAAAGGTTTTGGCATATCATTTAAAAACAAAATTATTTCCTTCCCTTTGCCTGAAATCGAAAAAGGTTTATTCATAGCATTTAAACCTCCCTCTTTTATGACTAAAGGAGATTCCAAAATCCGAAAAGAAGAAATTTTTTTGAAGGAGAATCTACCTTTTGAATCCAACATGATTGGACTCGCGGTAGAAAGTAGATTTTTGGTGTTCTGGTCATCCTTGGATGACCGGCCACCTTCTTCCATCTCCAACAATGGTACCCGAATTCTTCAAAATCTTCTTTTAATATCTTGAAATGTTTACACACACAAATAATAATTAAAAAATGTCTAGTACATGATCAGGAGAAATGTTAAAATTAATCAGAATAATAATTTTTTTACATCATTAAAAAAATATTCTCAAGATGGATTCTTAAGTTACAAAATTCGCCAACTGGATAGAATCTAAAGCAGCAGAATTCAGTGTTTATTGGTCCAACCTGTCCAAAATGCAAGCACTACAACTTTTATTGTTACACTAAGTGTATTTGGGACCAATCATCCACACCTCAAGATAATCACTATTGCTCATAAAATTTTTCATATCGTGAGACCCTTGAGAAAGAATAAACTACTTCCCTCTTCTTTCATCTTCTGGAGACAATATACAATTGAAATATCCTCCATGACATAATGAATTTCTCCAACTAAAACCACTGCTAGACTATTCCATAAAATCCGCCTCTTGTAGGTATCTCTACTACCATAAATCGTAGCAACCATCCACCCTCCTTTGGTCATAATATTATCCTCTCCTAATAATATTTGATAAGTAGCTTATATAACTAAGAAAGAAGCAATATCCATCCTCCAGCAAACCATAATACCTACTGAAAACCCATCCGCAGGAAAAAAGGAAGAATTTCCAGCTATGACCAATAAATCTATTGAACTTTGATATATCAATAGTGAAATCTTTGTTTCCATAAGTCAAATAAAGAAAATATCAAAATCTCTCACAAACTCCTCGAGATACTAAGAGGCTTCATTATTTTTTGCTCCCTTTAATTTCGAAAGGTTATGGATGCCATTAAAGATTCATAGTCAGATTACTCCCATTATTACCTTTATTCAATAACTCATTTTTTCTATTACGAAAATAATATTTGTTTTAACTCGAGCTCATGAGTTTATATTTTTTATGATAATAAATATTATGGCTCACATCCTTTTATCTAATGGTATTTATAATGTATAATTGTTTCTATATACTAAAATTTTAGGAAAATCCATGCACACACACACACACACTCAGGGGGACTGAGATAGAGTAAAAACCATATATTCAAAGTTTGCATTATTTGTATTGTACTATCAATTAATCTAACAAGTTATACTAGATGATTGGATTATCCAGGATGATTAGTAATGATCATGAAAAATTTCTGCCAATCATAATTTAGGCAATATTTTGAATTTCATATTTTGTTCTAATTAACCAGGATAATCTATAGTGTACTATACGATTTATAAAAAAATTCCTAAACTAATCCTGTGATTAGTTAATCAAATTTGCTTAATTTTAATATTCTGCTCATACTGTATAATTTGGATCATACTATACGATCAATAGAGAAGAATTTTGGTCACCCCATGTTTTATCCTGGATAAACTACATTTTGATTGAACTAATCATCCCGAATGATCTCAATATCATATTGATGATCTGTAAAAAATTGAATTAATCATATTGGAGTATCCAGAGATCATCCAGGACTACTAGGTTAAATTCTACATATAGTATTGAATAATCCTTCGTTCGTACTAGACAATATTTTTTGGAAGAATTAATTTTTTATGGTTTTTTAAGGCTCTATTTTAGCTTTGACAAGGCACTTGGTAAGTGTCTTTGGAAGCCACTATGTTATCATTCTTCTAGAGAAAAGTTGAAGAGAGAACTTGAAAGGGAGAGAGGAAAGGGTTGATTTTAAGAGGGAGAAGATCATTGGAGGGGTTTTAAGTGAGTGTGGAGGAGATTTCACATAGTTTCTCTAGAAAGCTTCCACCTTAGCACCATCGGATTCAAGGTTCATCTTAAGGGAAGTTTTGGGATGAAGAAGATCTCTTTGGTGCCAAAGGACCTGGCTATTCTGTCACACTTTGAAAGGAGGATGTGATTTTTGCAAGGGGTCCTCCACCTAACTTTGGGGGCTAAAGTGGATTCACTAAAGGTTTAGTGCAATACTCAAAGGGTTATTCTATGGAGTAGATGTAGGTCAGGTTGGACCAAACCATTATAAATATGGTGTGTTCTTTCCTTTATTATTTTTGTATTTATTTTTCTTATGATTAACTTCGTGGTTGAACATGTTGATTTATCTTTTTGTTGTGAAAGTAATTCACTTCTACATCAAGCTATAAAAAAAGTTGTTCTTCATTAAAAAAGAAATTTTTAAATACCAATTCAAGTAGACTCTTCAACAATGCCAAAAGTACATCCTCTTTCAGACTAATCTAGACAACCAGAAGGGTCTATTTAAGGAACTCAATGTTTAACTCTTACAAAATCATCATCTTTATTTCAAACTCCAATGTTAATTCCCTTTATCAAAAATTGTTTAAGGCTTCTAGCATAATTGACATGAACCCAAAAATCACAAGATGAAATATTATCAACATCAGATTGAATAGATGATACATTCTTCAAGCCCAATCACTTAAATTAAAAATTTATTCTTTAACTTTATCATGCAAGGGATATTTCATAGTGCAGTCTTTACTTACATGGACAATTTTTCCACACTTATAGCAAAATATAGATATTTTTTCATGCTTAATCTTTTGAAAGAATTGGCATGCCATTCCTTGCATCAAGGCACCCAACAAAATTTGGTCCTCTAGAAGAACATGAATACAAACTCTAACAAATTATCTCCTTCCCCATTGAAACATGTTTCCATCAATCATTAATGGAATTCTAACTTTAGAAGCAATCCTCAATACATTAATTTCATCCAACCAATGTAGTGGTTAATGTGGTATTGTAATCTAGATCAGAGAGGACAAACCTTTCAAAGAATTAGGGAAAAAAATAGGAGACCATTTGTCAATGCCAACTATGTGAACACTAATATACCAAGGACTTCTAGTTAAAATGGCCTCCATATCTTAAACACACTGGAATGCACACAAAACCTAGCACATACCAAGAATCCTAAGGAGAAATTGTCCAAATTGCGCCCATTGTCTATGTAACTTAGTAGAAATAATATGATTCTTAACCACTAATGAATTTTGGAGCTTATTAGTATAAGTAAAATCATTAGGACCATGTAATCTTACCAAAGTTATGTAATCTTACCATAGTTCCATCCTCCGATAGAAATGTTTCACTATTAGATAAATTAACTTTAATGTCAGGACACTTAACCCAAGGTTTAACATATGAATTGACATAGTTTCTTTCTGAAACATGTTCTTCACGCAACACTTTAACTTCACTTCTAACATCAATTGAATGGATGGAAGAACTATTAATATTCTCCATGAAAAGTGCATTAGCTTTAGGTGATTTCTTAAAATAACCTTATGCAAAAACAAATCTAAAATTTAGATTAGAATTCCCAAACATATTAACAAATATTTTCAAAAAAGATGAAGAAGAAGCTTTCGCATCAATCACCCCCTTAGACACATCATTATTCAAACTGGGAGCTTCTAGAGAATGCAGACTTTTAAAACCCCTATCATTAACCACAACTTTACTATTGCCAGCAACAAGAGTGATAGAAGCTTTTATTCACAACGACAAAATTCTCATTAATAATCAATGGACTTCTATTCATTTCCCTCCTACGAGGATGAAGAAGCAATGAATATTTTGTAATAGCATAATGAAGGTCTTTAGACTCAAAATGAATCTTAGGCTCCACCTGAGGATGGCCGCTAGAAGAAGCCAAAGATTGACAACCATCGGCGGCCATGACCGGCCTGGTAGAAGAGAAAGCATAAATAGGAAATTTTGAAAATGAGATTTTATCTCAGTATAAAATGGGATTTTCTATCACTAGAAAAGTGCAATCCAAATATTTATATGATGAGACATATACAAAATTATTAAATAAGATTCAATTTAAAAGGGGGTTTAAACTATAAGTTGATGATCAAGTTATCATATATTATGACTATAGAGTATGGCTACCTACAAGCCAAAATTTGAAGAAGGACATTTTATATGAAGCCCTCTAATTTGGATGTATGATTCATCCTAGTGTATATAAGATCTATCATAAATTGAAGCCCATATTTTTCTATCTCGGATTTAAGAGAGATGAAGTGGAATTTGTCTCCAAGTTTGTGACCTCTCAAATGTTGAAAGCTGAGCATAAAAAATGAAATGGTTTGTTATAGCCTTTTTCTATTGTTTATTGGTAATGTGAGGAGATCAAATAGGAATTTTTCATGAATTTTTCTTGGTATGGGAAAGGCCATGATGTTGTTTGGGATATTATAGATTGATTGGTCAAGTTAGCTTACTTTTTTACTTATAAGATAGGTGTATATTTTTATAAAATAACTCAATTGAATGTGCAAGAAATTGTTATATTTCATGGAGTCCTAAAGTTTATTATCAACAATAGGGGTGGTAGGTTTACTTCCAAATTATGGAAAGTCATTTAAGAAAGTATAGGGACAAAATTTAATATCAATATGACCTTTCATCCCTCGATAGATGGATAGTATGAGAGGTATATTCATATATTGAAATATCTATTGAGGTTATGTGTGTTGGATTTTGTAGGAAGTTGAGAGAATCATATTCCTATGATTGGATTTTATTATAATAATAGTTTTTATAAAAGTATTGATAAAATGATAAATGAAGCTCTATATGAGAGGTGTAAAACACGATTGGTCTGACCAGGAAGGTACCTCAAAAGGTATTATCCACTCAACTATAGTTATATAGGAAAGAAACTCAAATGTCGTGACTAACAAATAACCTTGAGAACAAGCAAGAAACATGTAAATTTAGCAAGAAAAATGATTAAATTAGGAGAAGAGCTAAAAAGGCAACTTCCAATTAATGAAATTTCTAAAAAAAAGGAGCCACTAGTAAAACTTATAATTAATCTTAAGAATAAGTCAGCATCATGCAGCTTAGGAAGGCAAAGGTTTAATTAGAAATTCAATAATTCCCATCAAGTTTTTCTTTTTAAAACTAAATTTTGTTCATTTAAATTTAGTTCATTATAAAAATTTTAATAGTTCTAGCAATTTTCATATCTAAAAACTGATATTTATTTAAAATTTTAATCTTTCTTGCAATCATGCATAATACTTCTTAAGGTATATTTATGGACATAATATGATGATTTTTTTTATAGTCAATTTTCTTATAAGATCTTTCTTGGTAGACTTTTTCCCCATAAATGTACTATCCCATATAGATTCAAATTTCCCACCTTGCTTCAGTAGGCCCAAATAGGTCTTTGTAGAATCAGGACCAAGTCTCCTACTTAGAACATTCTAAGATGGACCATTTTATTGTATGCATGAATCATGCGGGCTCTATGCAACTCCAAGTTCAACTCAGCCTGCAAATCTCTTTTAAAACTTTAAGCTGTTCTAATCAAAGTTTGGCATTTTATTCAGACGATCTGCTAGAATTGACCGCAACTCTTAAAAAGGGAAGTTATATCTCTAATGGAAGAATAGCCTCTGCCCTAAAGACTATAGTGAATAATGTAGATTGAGTTAGAGTTATATATATAATCTGATATACCCATAAAGATTTTTTTAATTTTATATTCCAGTAGCTCTTTTTATCATTTACAATTTCTTTAAAATTGGCATCAAATTTTTTGGAAAGCCTAAGATAAACTAGTTACATGAGGGTAATAGATAGCTGAGTATCTCTAATTATTATTATGATGTCTTACAGAATTGATATAGGTTATGGTTTCTCAAGAAATGAAGAACATTATTTGGGAGATGCCTAAGCCACTTAGTTTTAGTTAGAATCAAAATCTCTAAGCTTCTTCTTATGATCCCTGTAGGATAGATTAAAATAAGGGTAAAGACACCAAAGCACTAAGAGTGTTGAGGAAGAGCTTTAGACATCATTTAAGGAAATGAGGTCAATAATATGTATTACTAAAAATCTAAGTCAACACTCAACAACTAAGCACATTTACATCATACTCCACTTCATTAGTGGCTATGTGATAAAGGGGATGTTGATTTTCAATTCATAGATGATGAGAATCAACTAGTAAGCATTTTTACAAAAAACCTTCACTTTTATGGGTTTAACATACTTAGAACAAAACTAGAAATAAATTACTTAAGTTCATAAACTAATAGGTCAAATATTATTTTCTTGTCATTGTTAATGCTAAGTTTAATGTTTGTTTTTATTTATAGTTAAGTGTCATGTATGATGTTGTTGGTGTTGTTTTTTGTCAAGTATTTTGCTTTTTATTTATGTTTTGTTTGTTTATTTTTTTCATGAATCAAAATGACCCAATCATTAATAAAGGAAATATTTCCACATTATACTATATGAACCCACTTGGACTATATAATACATATCAAACAACTTGATTCCCAAGGCCTAATTGCAAATTAAAGAAATATGAGAGCACTAATTGTAGATGGTACTACATGAATCAATTCATACTATATAATATATCTTAGGGTTTATTTAATTTACTAAATTTATTAGAATAAATATGAATCTAAATAAATGTTTTACAATGACGTCATCATTCTTACAAAATATGAATTAATTAAAAAGATCGACCAACTATATGAAAGTATAATTTAAATTTAATTATTGTACTATATGATACTATTCAGATAATATGATTTAACCACTCCTTATACGAAATACAATGGGATGATTTCTCTTCTATTGATCATATTATATAATGTACTAACATAATATATGATAGATTTGAGCCAATAAAAAAGAAGGGCATTTTCATTTTCAAATCACTCCAAACTTCTAACTCTTAGTCTCATACTCATTCTAATTTCTAATGGCAAGAACGAGTTATTAAACACATGTTGGAGAAACTCCAGCTGTTAGAGAGAGAAAACTTTTGAAATTTTAAATTTTCTTCCCGTATTCTGTTCCCGTTTCTCATGGACAGCGGGGGACGATGGCGGCTGACTGCCACTGGCAAGGTCATAACGTGGATATGCAATCTAAAGATCAACGGAAGTCGATGTCGTCGACGTCGAAGGGTCTGTCATTGGTGGTTAATTCAAAAATTGATGGTTCAGGCGATGGCTTCATAAATCTGAATTCCTCACAAAAATTTCAAAATCCTCTGTTTAAACGTCCAGGACCTTTGGTAATTAAGGAGGTTTCTAAAATATATCCTAAGATAATTCAACATGTGGAAGGCAAAGGTAAGGCTATAGATATAGCTTTGAATTTGATTACTCCTAACAGTGTAAAATATGCAGCTTTTCCTTTGGATAATACTGCATCAACTTCTGGAATGAAAATATTTGTTAATCATTTTGGGAATTCGAATGCAATCCTTGGACTCTGTCGCAGCGCGATAAATGAGAATTCCTGAAATTTGTTTGACAAAAATATTCATTCAGAACTGGAAAAGAGGAAGGAGACAGTTGTAGATAAGCTGTCTGATAGAATTCCAAATAGCTTTTTGTGATGGGGTAATGTGAATCCATGGAGTAATAAGCCTTACATTAAGCTGGATTTCAAAGAAGAAGAAGTTGTTTATTCGGAAGATGGTATTGTAGTCAGGTTACATGAAGATATTGAGAAGAGGAACTCAGAAAAATTAGCCAAATCTTTGGTTATTAAAGTATTTGGGAAAGTTATACCTTCTCATTTGGTGGCTTGGGAAATAAGGAAGGAATGGACTCAATTCGGTCAATTCCACTTTACTACATTGGGAGGTGGATGGTTCTTATGTTCTTTCTCATCAGAAGAAATGGTTGAAGCAGTCCATTCAGGAGGACCATGGTTTGTAAATGGACATATAATATGTATGGAGAAGTGGACTCCAGATTTTAATACTTCATCTATTAAGGGACTAACATCTCCAATTTGGATTAGAATGCCACATTTACCATTGCAATGTTGGGATGAGAAGAATGTAGCTTGCATTGCTTCAGGAATTGGAAAACCTCTAATGTTGGATGGTAATATGTTTCATTGGGGAAGAAGAGAATTTGCAAGAGTTTGTGTAAGAATTAAGCTAGATCAATCTCTCCCAAGAGGAGTTTGGGTGGATAGTATGGTTGGATGATTCTTCCAAAAGGTGGAATATGAGAAGGTTTCAAATTTTTTCTTTGTATGTGGAAAAATTGGACATGTGAATAAGGAATGTGGGAAAAAAGTTAATAACCCTCAAGTAGTTGAGGATGGTGAGGAAATTGGTAAACATAAGGTTGTGGAAAGCAATAAAGAAAGTCTAATTGAATCTTCTTATGGTCCATGGATTTTAGTCAACAACAAGAGAAGAAGGAACACTAAGATAAGGAATAAGGGGATCAAAACCAGCACACTCAGATATGTTAAAAAATTGGTTATTCCTGTATCAGTTGGGAATGATATTCAAAACGAAGTAGATAAAAGCTTTAGTGAAAGTTTGGCTCTTGATGGTCTTGAAAAATTCGATATTGAGACTGAAATTTTTGGAGAAGGGGAAGTCAAGCCAGAACATATTTCTGAACCTTCTTAGGATAATCACTTGGCTCTAGAAGATCCTTTTTCTTATAATGGATTACTTGCAAACACAGGTACTCCCTATCATAAATCAGCAACTTCTATCAGTAAAAATCCAGACAGGTTTCCAGATAACAAATTGAAATTGAATGAGGAAGCTCCCCTAGCCTGTTGAAGGAAAATGAGTTCTCCATACTCCAATCTGTTAATGCAGAAGGAATTCAAGATGTTAATATACATAGTTCGTTGGTGGGAGCTGAAGATGGGAGACAGGCTACGGAAGAGGTATATGTGACCTTCAATGATATTGGTGAGATCTCGGGTATGGAAAGAGATAATGGTAGGATTGAAGAATTTCCTAAATACAAATTGGTAAAAGAGCTAAGATCCTTAGGACCCATTAAGAATAAAACCCGTGGAAGAATTGGAGAAGGAGGATGTAGGAGGAAAGTTGGGGGCTACTCCCCAATTAAACATTAATGGATTCCATAGCCTTTTGGAATTGTAGCGGGGCTAAGAAGAAGGAAGCCTCTCTATATATGAAGGGGTTCATAAAAGATAATTATATATTCTTTGTGGGTTTAGTTGAAACTAAAATCAGCTCGTTTGAAAAAACTGAGTTTGATAAGATCATTGGTCCTAATTGGGATTTCTTTATTCTTCCTTCGGAGGGATTATCTAGTGGTATTATGATTCTTTGGAGAACTGATATTGCTTCTTTTGCAGTGATAAAGACTACAGATCAATGTGTTATTGGTGATCTCAATGTCTTTAAAATAGGAAGCTAAATGATTGCTACTATATATGGGAGCAAGTAGGTTCACAAGAGGAGATTGTTATGGGATTGCATCCATGAGCAATCACAAAGAAAGACTCCATCTATTATTGGAGGGGATTTTAATTGCATTCCATCACAAGAGGAAAAGAGAGGAGGTAAAAAGTTTTGCTTCTCTCAAGGTTTCTTAGAAATGCTCAAATTTATGAATGATAATGATTATCATGATATTGGGATGGTTGGTCCAAGATATACCTGGTTCAATAATAAAGTAGGAAGTGGAAGAATTCTAGAACGCTTGGATAGATGCCTATTGAACTCTATGGCTCTTGAAAGGATCCAAATTGCAGTGGTAAGACACTTAGCCAGAGTGGATTCTGACCACTGCCCCATTGTGCTGAAATTATTTGATGAAAATAGAAGTGTGGCAAGATCTAATAAATTTGAAGACGTTTGGTTATCCTTCAAAACATCGGAACATATTGTTTCGAAAATCTGGAAGAAAAATTTTGTTGGGGATAACATTGAAGTCCTCAACAATAAGTGCAAGAGAACCTTAAATGACTTATTTTATTGGAGCAGGAATAAACTTAAAGATTTTTCTAGCGGTAAAGCTAGATTAAATGCTGAAATCTTATCACTTCAAGAAGAAGAAGCTAGCAATGGGTGGCTGGATGATGAGAACCTATGGCTGCTAAGAGCTAAAGTAAAAGAGTTGAATGTTATTCTCAATTATTTGAACACTTGGTGGAAGCAAAGAGCAAAAGTAAAGTGGGTAGTAGAAGGTGATTCAAATACCAAATTCTTTCATGGCTTTGCCAATGCTAGAAGAAATGTCAATTGGATCTCTCAAGTAAAGAATCTCGAAGGACAGATCACCGAAGATTCGAAGGAAGTGGAAGAGGTTTTTTTCAAATTTTTTCAAGAGAAACGGAAGGAAAGAAATTGTAGTTTAAATAACTGGCCGAATCCTTGGAGGGTTTTGAATGAAGATGATAAAACGTGGTTGAACAAGGTACTTACAGCATTTGAAGTTAAGGAGGCTGTTATGAGGTTAGGGAACAATAAAGCTCCAGGATGTGATGGATTAACTCACTCCTTTTTCAAGCACTTTTGGAATATAATTGGTAGAGATATTTGTAAAGCCATGAGCTTATTTTTCTCTACAGGTAAAATGAGTAATGAGTGGAAGGATACTTTGGTAGTGCTCACCCAAAGTCCATTAATTCTTTAACTCCTGCTTATTATCGGCCAATTAGTTTGTGTAATTCAATCTATAAGATTGTGTCAAATATAATCTTAAATAGATTGGTTTCAGTGATTCCTAAGATCATTTCTGAAGAACAAGTGGCTTTTGTGAAGAAGAGATCAATCTCTGATCATATATTGTTAGCTCAAGAGGATTTCCATAAACTGAGGTATTCAAAATCTTGCAATGGATAATTGGCTATTAAATTGGATATGGAACAAGCATATGATAGTACGTGTTGGTTAACCTTGAAGAAGGTTGGCAGATTTGGGATTCCCGGACATATTACTAGGACTTGTCATTGATTGTGTTTTATATCCCAGATTTTCTATATTAGTCAATGGGACAAGATCTAAAAGAATTGAGGGCAAATGCGGGTTTCATCAAGGATGCCCACTCTCTCCATTTTTATTTATCTTTTGCTCTCAGTTATTGTCTAATGTTTTCTACAGCAGGGGAAACAATTTGGGAATCAATATTTGCTCTAAGGCATCAAAAATTTATCATCTTTTATATGCAGATGATATATTATTATTTTCGGATGCTAGATTGATTAATATAAAGAAGATTAAAGGCATTATCAAACAATACTGTAGCTGGACAGGCCAGAGTATTAACAAGCATAAATCTTCTTTGATTTTTGGTAAATCGGTGTCGAGGAGAAGGAGGAAACTAATTTCAAAACTGATGGATTTTAAATCAGTTGAAGAATTTGAATATCTGGGAGTTAAAATGGCTTTGAGACGTTTAAAGAAGAGTGATTTCCAAGTGCTGTTGGATAAAACCATTAAGATAATGAATGAATGGGGAAATAGACATATGTCTCTTGCCGACAGATTGTGTCTGGTAAAATTTGTCATTCTTACTCTACTAGTTTTTTTGATTTCTAACTCTCTTGTTCCTTTGAAAATTCTTTATGAGTTAGAAAAACTATGTAGAGATTTTATTTGGAATAAAATGGATAGAAATAAAGGTTTGCACTATGTAGCTTGGGAGTTGTTATGTACACCTAAGAAATGTGGAGGATGTTGTCTTCAATCAGTTACTTCAAGAATTGGATCTCTTAGAGCTAAGTTTGCTTGGAATCACCTTGAGAAACCAAATACTTTGTTAAATATAAACTTGCTGTCAAAATACAGAGTTTGTGGTGGAGTAAGGAAGATTTTAAAGGAGGATCAAATGCGTGGAAAATAGTCATAAGTGGATGGAAGGCTCTTAAAAAATCTGTTAGATGGAAAGTTGTTAATGGATTAGGTATTAATGTGTTACAAGACGCTTGGATTCTTGAAAAAAAAGCCTTCTTAAATGGCCTACTTTTGTAAGATGCCTTGATGAAGACATAATTTATCTGGATTATTTCATAGATGATGGTAATTGGAATATCGTCAAACAGAGACAATTTTTCGGAATTGAGCTCCAGAAAATCATCCAAGATGTGCAGATCTTCAGCAATGCTTCTAGAGATATGATGGAACTGAAATGACAATTTTCTAGTAAAACGATCTCAGCATTGATAACTAAAGATAATATTAGAGATTGTAATTCGAATGATTTGTTTTCAAGGATTCATAAATTAAAGATCAATGCTCGGGTTGAGCTTTTTATGTGGAGATTAAGCATTGAGACTATTCCTACTAAACTTTTTCTTTTTAAAAGAAATCTTTCAGTTAACTGTTTATGTCCCATTGGATGTGGTGTAATTGAGGATCTTGACCATATCACCTCTAATTGTTCAAAACTGGTGGACGTTTGCCAAGTGTTACAAGGCTAGGGATTAAGTATTCCAACTTTTAGCAATTGGAATGACTGCAAAGACGGTCTCAGGAGATTAATAAATCAAGATCTCATGTCAGCAAGGATCTATGTACTGAGGGTATCGATGGTTTGGAATAACAGATGCAAGGTTAAGCATGGAAAAATTGGATGCAGTAAGGTATTGATTTCTTCATCAATTTTAAGCTTGCTTAGCTTGGTGAAACAGGATGTTAACCACTCAGATCACTGGGATGCTTATCAGTCCAAAGGACTGCTTTCACATTATTGGCATCCTCCTCCACCTGAGTGGCTTAAAATTAATATTGATGCAGCTATTTGAGATAACTATATGGCTGGGATCGGTGGTGTGGTAAGAGATGATAAAGGTAGATTTATCTTTTGCTTTTGGAAGAAAGAAGTTGCATTGGGATAGTGCACAAATGGAGCTCTCGGCATTCATAGCTTTGGAAGGTATATGCCATGAATGGTCTACAAATATAAAAGGTATTATTTTGGAAGGTGACAATAAGAATGTTCTCCAACATCTTCAGAAATTGTATAGCAAACCGAAGATGATTAGAGAGAACACTTTGGAGGAGGAAGGTATCTTATTTTTTAGTAATTTCAATTACGTCATCTTCAATTGTGTCAATCGAAATTATAATAAGTTAGCAGACATTTCAAGGATTTAGCTTTTGATTTTGATTTGGATTTAGCTTTAGCTTTTGATTTTGATTTTGATTTGGATTTGTTTCTTGAGGATAGCCTTCCTTCTTCCTTTGTTAAAATAATAAAGGAATAAAGTGAAAGGTGGTTGATTCCTCATTAGCTTGTATCTTGGCTTTTTATGCCTTTTTAATATTATTGCTGCTTAGCTTTTCTCTAAAAAAAAAAAAAGAACGAGTTGTTGATTAGTCTCGAGCTCTTGAACACTAAGGGAAACTAGATTTGTAAGAGATGAAGATTTTGTGGCCTATAGACATTTCAAGGAGGCATCTATAAAGGATTTTAAAGTTCTCAATCAAGAATGCTGAGGGTTTTATGTACTTAATCTCATTGGTTACATCACCCTTTTGTTCATAATTTCATTAGGTTCCATATCACACAAAGGAACTAATCCAATTCTTTACCAATCTTAGAATTACTAAGGATTGGCCCTCTATGAAATCCATGCTTTTCCAATGCCAAGTTACAATCACAAATAATGATCTGCATGGATACCTCCACACTTATAACACTAGCACAAAACCCATGATATTTTAGTGGTCATGCACTATTACTGGTATAATATAAATATGACCCTTAGAAACTCTCTTTTAACTCAACACCAATCACTAGTTGGCACTACGGTGTTTAATGAACATGTGATTGAATACATCCCTTGACACAAACTTATCCTTAAAGAGGGTATTAGAATAATATTACTCCTCTCCTCTTAATAGTCAAATACTTTTGTATGATTGGAATATATTCTAATTTTATAAATAGGAATATGTGGAATACAAAAAATTTAACAACTATTTGGAGTCATACTATATGTTGAATGTAGAATCTAGCACTATGATACATTATTACTTATATCATAGAAAATATATACAATCTGACCTTCACTACACAAACTAATCACCTACCTTCCTACTTCCTAAACAATTCATTTTACCAGATCTATAGTAAGAGGTGATTACATTTTCACTTAAGAGGGGAATATGAGGAGAAAGAAGAAGAGGCGGCACCTCTCCACGCATCTCAGTAGCCATAAGAAACTTGGATCGAGCACTTTTGCTAAGCATGAGCTAAGGTAGAACCCACATTTAGGAGTCTAATGCATAATAGTAAGAGCTGCAATACTAGCATCAGGAAGATCAGGAGTGGTTCTAGGCATAATTCTCACACCTCCACATTTACTTTTAGTCTGATCCATCACTTGATCAAGGGCCATTTAGTTCTAGAGATTTTCTTACCTATATTTTGTTTTCTTGGTTGTGCTTATTTTTTTTTTTTTTTAGTTCTTCCTCTTTTTGGTGATGTGAAAAGGGGGGAAATTTTGTGGTTTGTTTGACCCTATTTTTTGTTTGTTCTATATTAATGAAAAATAGTTTTGCATGTTTGTTTACAAGTTTTGTGCTTAGTATAGTTTCTCATAATACTAATAATAATAATAATTATAATAATAATAATAATAATAATAGTAATAATAATAGTAATAATAAAAATATTATTACTATTTTATTATATTTTTTAGAAGCATCAATAAAGGAGAAGAAAAATATTTAAACTAGTTAATGAATTTTTCATCGCAAATAAAAATATTTGTCATCACAAAAGGGGGAGATTATTGAACTCCAAGAGCTTGGTCTAGTCTAGGATTTTAATGGTTACAAATATTATTGGCTATACTAATCAATAATTTAGCTAGATGTGCAAGAAATTAGTTTTACACTAATAATGCAGACATTACACACGTCTCAGATTCTTGACAATGACTATGCAGCCGAAATAATTAAATAAGAAAAAGGTCCACAACATCACAAAGATAAATAATTAAAAACTATGTGAATTTATGATTTTATTTATTCATTTTTCTCGGGATGGTTTGAACTTGAAGACCTGCGCCGTTGATTTTTAATTCGGGCAGATGGTTTTAAAAATTTAAGACCTCACGCAATCAATCTTAGATCCTGGCGAGATGGTTTGAAATCAAACCCTACGCCGTCGGCCTTAGGTCCGGGTAGGAAGAATTACGGCGGTGCCATCCCAATTTCTCCCTCGGTGGGGAGGAGATGCCAGGAGGCTGCCGAAATTTTCTGAGAAATTATAAAACTTTTTTCTTCTTAAAATAATTGCGGAGCAAGTCAAATCTAATTAGTTAAAATTACTTCATCTCAATTAAAATTGAGTATTAAATTATTTAATTTGATTAATTGAAATTAATTAAGCCAAAATTAATTAATTTTGATTAATAAAATTGAGGTCCAAAGAGCTATTATTTCAAAAAATTGAGATTTTTATTTAATTTAATCAATTAAAAAATGGAAAGATGAGAAATAAAAGAAAAGATAGTTTTCATTAATATTGACATATACAACATTGATTTTTGAGTTTTTCTCAAAACTCTCAAACTTCCCAAATCTCTTGTACAAATTGCTCTCCAAAATTATCAAACCCTCCAAAACTCTCAAACTCTCCAAAAAAACCCTCAACTGAACTCTACAAACTGCTCTCCAAAGCTCTCATGTACAAGCTTCTACGGCTACTTGTAGGCTCTATCTTTTGCAATTAAAAGCCTAAAAAACTGCAACTACTAGCTACAAACACCTGCAAACAAACAAATGAAAAGTCAGCATATCATAAATAAATTGAATGAATGCTGATAAATCAAAGCTACTGTAGGTAGAACTAGAATGCAAGAAAAGCTAAGTATGAAAAAAGCTAGTAGAGTAAAACTGCTAAAAAAAATAAGAAATAGGTAGAGAAGTGGACTAGTGTAGTGGGAAAAAGACAATGAGCACAAATCAGAACAACTAAAACACTAAGACTAGTGTCAAAACTCTGAAGCATCAAAATCACAAACTCAACCAACTCAAACAACTTCATAACAAATCTCCAAATAACAAAATTCAAATTTATTGCGCAGCCTCGTTCATAGGAACATGGTTGTAAGACCCACTACCCGGCAACTTTCGTAGGAAAGCCGTAAGCCCGACCTTAGAGAAAAGTTTTAGGTAGAAATTGACCTAACCCCTAAACCAAATTAAAACCCCGGCCACTTCTAATAGAAGTAGTAAGTCTGACATCTGAGGGAAGTGTTTAGGTGATAATACAAACCTAGACCCCGCACTTGGGCATCCTAGTCTATAGGAATATGTTGTAAGACATGCTTTCGGACAACTTCTTACTGAAGTCATAAGCCCCACATTTTAAAAAATTTGCTTAATCGCCAAATATTGAATTTTATTGTAGGAAAGTCATAAGCCCGACCTTAGGGGAAAGTTTTAGGTAGAAATTGACCTAACCCCTAAACCCAATTAAAACCCCCGGCCACTCCTAATAGAAGTAGTAAGTCCAATATTTGAGGGAAGTGTTTAGGTGATAATCCTAGTCTTTAGGATTAGGTTGTAAGACCTACTTTCGGACAACTTCTTACTGAAGTCATAAGCCCCACATTTTAAAAAATTTGCTTAGTAAATAGTAATGATCCTAAACCCTAAACATTCAAATTTATATCTATGGGCATCTTTGTCTAAACGATTAAGTTGTAAGACCCGCTTTTCAGGCTACTTCCTAAGGGAAGCCATAAGCCCTACCCAAATGATGAACAGAGATGATGTTTGACATCGTACTGTACTAACCAATTCGTACCATATGATGAACAAAGATGAATTATAATCATCCCGAAAATCGTCCCGGACGATCTCTTCGATTTTGTCTCATCGTACTATACGATGGAAATTGAACCATATGATGAACAGAGACGATGTTTGATCGTCCCGACTATCATCATGTACGAACGAAAGTGTTATGGATCGTACCGTACGATTTATAATCGTACTGTACGAATTCTTTTGAACTGTTCGTACCACTTTGTACCAGGACGAAGTCTGTTTATACATATCGTACTATACGAATAGAAACCATATTGTACGATAGTAACAACTACTTTTGAAATCTCAGGGATTTTGGAGCCCGTTTAGAGATGAAAAACTTGTCATATTTTGAGGGTGTGAATCAGAGAGGAGAACGTGGTTAGAGAGGGATTCCGAGGGAGAGAGCTCTTGAGAAGTTCTTTAGGGTTTGAGAGAGGAAGGAGAAGGTGAACGTTGTGAGGGAGAAGAGGTGTGAGGGAGATCACACGGTTGCTCCGAACTTGCTTCTTTTTGATCCTCCTGTGGCCCTAGAAGAATTTATGGGAGGATCTCCAAGGGGAAAGGCTCTTCTACATCCGTGACCTCAAGGTACTCTTCCTTCACCAGGAGGGAGAAAAATAAGAAGGTTCTCTGCCGTCGCCAGGATGGTCAAAAAAGAGTTTGGCACTCAGCCACGCCGGGTCGGTGAAAGGGAGTATTGTAAGGGCTTCTCCGCCTTGCAAAGGGGGGAAAAAGGAGATCTATTGCTTGTAGTGAAATACCAAGAGCGGAGGACACCGGGGAGTCGACGTAGGTTATGGTTCGACTGAACCACTGTAAAAATCTTGGTGTGCTTTTTCCTTATTGTTTTTTATTACTGCGTGCATTTTATTTTTCAATATTTGCTTGGGAAAATTTTGTGAAAAAAAATTGTTTAAATTTTCATGTCAAAATTTTAAAACATCAAAAAAATTAGAACTCCTGCTTAGGTTTTAACTATTGTAAAAATATTTTAACAATTCACCCCCCTCTTGTCCATCTAGTAATTTCAATTAGTATCAGAGCCTGTTTACAAAAATAGTGTTTTAGAAAACCTTGAAAAAATGATCATATTGCATTTTGGTAATCGTAACACTGCGGAGGGTTATTCAATAAGCCATCCATCACTCTTTGATAACATTCTGTTCGATTTCTAGAAAATTAGAATGTCTACTTTTTTATAATCTATTGATTACTGCATGTGGATGTTAGTGAATGATGGATATGTTACACCGTCTAAAATTGTTAATGGATTGAAAACTCCTGTACCTTTTAATGAATGGAGCAATGAAGATACAGATTTATCCCAACTGAGTGCTAAATGTTTAAATTGTTTTTTATGTGCATTGAAGTCTGAGGATTATATGAGAGTATCTACCTGTGCCACTAGTAAGGAGATTTGGGATAGACTGTGCATTACATACGAATGAACAAATGAAGTAAAATAGTCTAGGCTTAATATTTTACTGCATGATTATGAACTCTTCCGCATAAAACCTAGCGAAACAATATCTGACATGTACACTAGGTTCACCCAAATCGTGACATCCTTGCATGCATTAGGTAGAGAGATTTCAAATTCTGAGAAAGTAAATAAAATTCTTAGATGCTTACCTAGTTCCTATGATACAAAGATAACTGCTATAACTGAATCTAAAGACCTTAATGTGTATTCTATTGATAATCTCCTTGGGTCACTCATTGTATACGAGCAAGGAGTGAGTCAGAGACAAAGTGATGCAGGTGAAAAGAAGAAGGAGCGAACAATGGCATTAAAAGAAAGCAACTCAGAAAGTGAAAGCTCTACAGGGGAGGAAGAGGATGAGATAGCACTGTTGACCCGACAGTTCAAAAAATTCTTGAAGAGAAAACAGAAGCGTCATTAGAACAGCTGGAATAAAGGTAAGAGCTCAAGGTCAAATAAGGTTTCATCTGATACAATCTATTTTGAATGCAGGAAGCCAGGTCACCTTCGAGCTGATTGCCCCAATCTAAAGAGTCAACTAGCTAAGGAGAAAGGAGATGAGAAAGTAAAATACAAGAAAGGAAAGCTAAAGACACAAAAAGCTTTTTGGGCCGACTCTGCCTCAGAATCGTCAGAAGACGAAGTAGAGGAGGAGGTAACAAATTTGTGTCTTATGGCTAATTATAATCTTCATCAATCGGATCAAGATGAGGTAGGTCAACTTTCATATGAAGAATTACTACTTATTTCTGAAAATATCCATGACTCGTATAGGAAGTTGAAAAAGATGCATGCTAAACTTAATGTTGAATTTAGTTCTTTAAAGTCTGAGCATGCTAAGTTGTTTAAAGAAAATTCTGATTTAGATAGGGATCATATGCTACTTATTGATGAGTATGATGCATTAAATAAGAAGCATATTGAACTAACTGAAGTGCATGAAACCTTAAAAACCACTCGTGTTGAACTAGAAGAAGCTTTTGATAGACTAGACAAACTTGCATTAGAAGTAGATCATAGTGAGCACTTGCTATTAATAGAAGTTGATGGATTGACAGCTCAAAATAAAACTTTTAGTGAAAGAATAAAAGAATTAGAAAATGAAATTGCATCACTCACATTAGGTCATCCTAGCAAACCCCCAACACAGCATGCATCACACAACTTTAGGAAGAGGCACTATCACCCACATAGATTAGTAAACCCATTTCCTGGTGTTAGGTGTTTCTCTTGTGGCATGTTAGGTCACATAGCCCGCACATGCACAATTCACCGTAGGACACACTTAGTATGGAGACCTAAACTGCATCTATCACAGCATAACATTCATACATCTCATTCAAGTGCTTCATCTAGAATAATGGTAAACATCCCTTAGAAAAATTCGATCCAAAGTCTAATGAGGGTGTCTTCTTAGGTTATTAATATGTAGGTAAGGCCTATAGAATTTTCAATAAGAGAACCCTTGTAGTATAAGAGTCTACCCATGTAGTATTTGATGAATTAGATAAGCCCTCTGAATCTAAAATTGAAGATGATGAAATAGAGGCAATTCAAGGAGTAGAGATTTTGACCTTAGGAGAAAGGGTGGAACCTTAGGAAGCTTTGCCTAGATAATGGAGATATTCTTCTAGTCATCCTAAAGAGTTAATTTTAGGAGACCCTTCAGAAGGTGTAAGAACTAGGCATGGACTTAGGAAGGAGGTTAGTCATTCAACATTCATCACTATGATAGAACCTACAAGTATAGATCAATCCTTAGGAGATGAATTTTGGATTCTAGCAATGCAAGAAGAGATGAACCAATTAACCAGGAATGATGTTTGGGAGTTAGTCAAGAGACCTAAAGAACAAAGTGTTATTGGAATAAAATGAGTCTTCAAGAATAAGGTGAATGATTCAGGAACAATAATAAGGAATAAATCCAGACTAGTAGCTAAGGGGTACAACCAAATTGAGAAATAGACTTTGAAGAAACCATTGCCCCTGTTGCTAGACTAGAAGCCATAAGAGTGCTCTTAGCTTTTTCTTGCTTCAAGAACTTTAAGTTATATCAAATGGATGTAAAGAGTGCATTTCTGAACGGGGTAATCAAGGAAGATGTCTATGTTGAGCAACCCCCCGAATTTGAAAGTTCACAATTTCCAAACCATGTATTCAAATTAAAGAAGACACTTTATGGATTAAAGCAAACACCTAGAGCATGGTACGAAAGATTTAGCTCATTTCTGTTGGATAGAGGATTTAAAAAGGATAGTATAGATAATACACTCTTTTAACAAAAGGTCAAAGAAGAAATTCTCATTGTTTAGATATACGTGGATGACATTCTATTTGAATCTTCAGATAAAATGTTATGTGATGAATTTTTAAAAATAAGGAGTAATGAGTTTGAAATGAGCATGATGGGGGAACTTAATTACTTTCTTGGCTTTAGTGTAAAACAAATGGATAATGGAACTTATCTTAGCCAAACAAAGTACATTAAGGATATCTTGAAAAAATATGAAAAGGATAGTGCTAAACCCATGAACACTCCAATGAGCTCAACAATTCAATTAGACAAAGATCCTAGTGGAAAATCAGTAGATCAGAAAAAATATAGAGGAATGATTGGGTCCCTTCTTTACCTGACTGCCAGTAGACCGGACAAAATGTTTAGTGTGTGCCTCTGAGCCCATTTTTAAGCTGATCCTAAAGAGTCTCACTTAACTGCTATCAAGAGAATTCTTAGATATCTACTAGGCACCCCAAACTTAGGAATTTGGTATCCCAGGCACAGCACTTCCTTTGAAATCTTAGGGTACTCAGACTCTGACTTTGCAGGATGTATGATAGATAGAAAAAGTACCTCTGATACCTGCCAATTCATAGGACAATCATTAGTTTCTTGGTCCAGTAGGAAGCAAAACTCAATAGCACTTTCTACAGCCGAGACAGAATATATTGTAGTAGGAAGATGTGTTGCATAAGTACTATGGCTAAAACAACAAATTCTTGATCTTGGCCTACCTGTAGGAACCATTTCAATCATGTGTGACAACACAATCGCAATTTGTATATCTAAGAACCCAATTCAGCACTCTCGAACAAAATACATAGACATTATACACGATTTCATTAGAGATCACGTTGCTAAGGGAGATATAGAATTGCATCACATTGCTACAGGAGATCAATTAGCTGACATATTCACAAAACCTCTAGCTTTCGACACCTTTAGCACCTTGAGGACAAGATTAGGTGTTATAGATATAACTACATACAAAATAAAAAGAAAAAAAAACTAACACAAAACAAAAAAAATTAAATAGGGCTGCTCCTGATCATCACACACTCACTACACATAAAGCACCAACCTTGACTCTATAATATCGTACTGTACGATACACGGATCATAATGTACGGTATACTATAATCTACACAGAACACACTAAAATGGCAAATTGAGTCTCTGTAGATCGTACTGTACGACTATCATCGTACTGTACGATTAATTATTGGTCTTCGTACGGTACGATATCTCCTCTTCGTACTGTACGCGCCACGAAAGTGAATGGATTGGGATGAATTTAAGCATGCTGATATGTTATTATTGCCGATCGTACTGTACGATTAACATACATTGTACTGTACGATCCACCTCAGCAAATGGATGAGAACTAAATAAAGGCATTCGGTAAGATATTAATGCAATTTGGACTGTACGATACACCTATTCGTACAGTATGATATGTTTGGCCAAAAGTCGTACTGATTTCCTCGGGATGATCGATATTCCTCTTATCGTATTGTACGATATTAATCGTACTGTACATTTTGACCTCCTTTTCTCGGTATGAACCGTCAGAGTAATTATTACCATATCTTACTATATGATTTACAATTGTACTGTATGATTTGTGGAAAACTCTAAAAATTGGGTGGGTAGGCCAAACTCTTCACTTGCACTCCACTAATAAATCCACTTGATTCCTTCTTACCTTGCACTCAGCCTCTACATGATGTCTGGTTCAAGCAAGAGAGGTCGTATGGTAGTGGTAAGCTCGTCTTCCTCTCGCCACCATAGTGCTCGATTCTTGAATGCCAAAAATGAGGATGAATACCCCAAGTTCAAAGCCTGCAAAATCACACCCTCCCGACTGCTAAATCAGGAGGCTCTGAACTTCGAGGTAATGAACCTCTTTGCTTCCACCACCCTCCAATTTCTTCTCACCCTGGCCTTCCCTTACAACTCTGAACTCCTTCTCGAATTCCTTGCCAATCTGACCTATACTGTCGACAACCTCACTTTCCACTCTTTTACTTGTAATCAAAATGTTGAAATAACAAAAGCTGACATCATCCAACACATTGGGCTATCTACTGAAGGGCCTATGGTTCGTTCTTTTCTTACAAATGATTTTAACTGGAGCGATGTTAATCGAGTCCTTAGGAATGCCGCATTCTATCAACACCAACCTCTCGTTTCTTCACTAAATAGAAATGTGCGCATATTTCAACATGTCCTTCGTACCTCCATAATACCCAAAGGTGGTGACCGTGTCAACATGACTCCGACCCTATCTGTCACTACCAACCTTATCATGACCAACACAAAATTGGATGAGGTCGATCTGATTATTGACTACATTCGCCACATGACCTTCGTTCGTCTTCCTACCACTCGCCGAAAACAAAATATATCACTTGGACACCTTATAGGATATATTCTCCAAAATAAATATCAATTGACCTATCCTAGTGAACTTGACAATCTTCCTATTTTTATACGGATGCCTCTTTCCGTATTATTTTCCATCGGGGACACGAGCTGGAAGAACTTATTTTTGATGAAGAAGAAGGGGAAGATGCCCCAGTTGCAGCTCAAGAACGTCCACGATGACATGCACCACCCCGAGCACCTGCACCTGCTTACCCTCACGACGATCTGGTCGAACGCTTCGACCAACTTCAGACTCGTCTCGATACTCACATTCAAGAACAACATCAGCAACACGAGACAGATATGCATTGGTTTGGAGAACACTTTACTACTATTGATCAGCGCTTTGAAACTCTCTTTCAGTACTTCCAACCAAACCCACCTCCACCACCTACTGATCAGGATCCTCCACTATAAATTATCGTTGTATTGTAGTTATTCTTTCTTTTTTAGTGTTTGCTCCTCTTTTTGGTGCTGTCAAAAAGGGGAGAAGGTTATTGTACTTTGTTTCTATGGTTAAATGCATGTTTTTTTAAATTACTGCATCTTCTTTTATCTCTTGTCTTCTTGTTCTTATGTTTAAATTAAATTTTAAAAAAATGCCTTTAACACTTGCTTACAACAAATATTATTTGGCTTCATCAAATAGGTGGAGATTGTTGCAACCCATGACCCCGAGTCTGAGATTTTGATGATGACAAATAATGTCGTTTGAATTATCTATTCAATGAATATTATTTTATTTGTTATTGTCCGTGAGTACTAACATTTCAGGAAGACTCAAGAATGGGTAGATTAGGAGTATGAGTCTGCAATGTATTTTGTTGTTTATTTTATTTTTATTTTCTTGAGTCTAGCTACAAAATGCATAAAAGTCTGAGAAACCATGCACACACAGAGGAGGAGAGTGTTTTAAAAAGAAAAGTTTAGTGTTTTTCTTTCTCTGTAGATCATATTGTACGATGGTATTTCATACCGTACGATCAAAACTTTGTAGGACGATTCTATGAATAGATCGTATCATACGAATGTATTCGTACTGTACGATATGATCAAAGCCAAAACCCTAACAGCCGTTTTAACTTAAGTAAGTTATTTTTCACCGCTCGTACTATACTAACATATTCGTACTATACGATTTTGTTTAAATACTTACTTAATTTAATCTATGATTAGTGCAAGAAATCCGGGCTTAATTATAATTTGAACATTGTACTGTATTAACCAATTAGTACCATACGATGAATAGAGATGAATTATAATCATCCCGAAGATCATCCCGGATGATCTCTTTAATTTTGTGTCATCGTACTGTACGATGGAAATTGAACCATACGATGAACAGAGACGATGTTTGATCGTCCCGACTATTGTCCTGTATGAACAAAAGAGTTATGGATCGTACCGTATGATTTATAATCGTAATGTATGAATTCTTTTGAACTGTTTGTACCACTTCGTACCAGGATGAAGTCTGTATATACATATCGTACTGTACGATTAGAAATCGTACTGTACGATAGTAACGGCTACTTCTGAAATCTCAGTGATTTTGGAGCCCGTTTAGAGGTGAAAAACTTGTCATATTTTGAGGGTGTGAATCAGAGAGGAGAACGTGGTTAGAGAGGGATTCCGAGGGAGAGACCACTTGAGAAGTTCTTTAGGGATTGAGAGAGGAAGGAGAAGGTGAGCGTTGTGAGGGGAATGCAATCTCTATGTAAGGTGCCTCATATAAGATTGCCGAGTTATCTAGCTAGATTGAGAGATCCTTTTACATATATTATAGTGTTTATAATACTCTGATGGAGTAGAAGACTCATACATAATAGTTCAAATATAGGAGATCAACCTAGAGTTTTCATGATTATAAATATTATTAGTATGATTATTTACTAGTCTTTTTTGTACACATATTACATATTTCTTATTGCAAATCTGGACTCAAGTATTATGATTTTGATGATTAAAAATATTATTATTTCTTGACTACTTCTACTTTTGAATATCTATTTTATTTAACCTGGTCACTAACCCTTCAGGTCTACAAGTTCACTTGAAATGTCAATCAGCTTATGATCAGGTAGAGTAGGATTGAGTCAATTTATAATTTCTATTTGAATGTATCTTTTACCTTTCTTGAGTCAAATGTACTTTAATGGATCCTGAAGCTAAGTAAACTTGCACACACACACACACTTAGGGGACAAATTTGGTGAGTTGGAGTTTTTTTTTAATCATATCGTAAATGATGATTTCAAGTCATCCTAAAGGATCAGTTAAAAATAGAAACCCTAATTATGGCATTCTATTAAAATTATATAATTAACTAATCATACTAGATGATCCATATCTTCCAGAACAATCAGTCACATATATTAAATTCAGCCGCCAATCATATTTTAGGCATGTTTTTGAAATTGCAAATTTTATCTAATCGTCGTGGATGATTGACATCATCTTGGACAATGCAAGACAATCATGCCTAAATTCATCCAATAATTAATAGAGTAATTAAGGTTAGATGGATAGATCATATCATCTGGATAATAACAGAATCATACTGGATGATATGTAAGAAAAAGCTTAATTTTCTCATAAATCTCTTGGATGTCTCGAACTGCATGTTTGACAATAAAACCTATTTTTGAATAAGTGTACAAGATAATCTCTACATAATCTTGGATGATCATTTATATTTCTGTATCATCCTAATTTATCTCTAGGACATCCTGAACTACTTGTTGGATGATAATGTATGATTTTGAATTAATCATACATGATGGTGTCCATATCGTCCTAGACGATCAGAACAAATATTATGTTCTAATCATGTAGGAAACTCAAATTGTCTTGGTAAGAAGGGATAATTTAAACTAATTGTACAGGATGATTATTTGATCATCCTAGATTATCTCTGATGGTAAGTTGAAAATTAAGGCATTTTTTAAGGCCTTCTATTTAGGCTCTCTAAATTGTTGATGATCAAATCTTTTATTATTGTCCTGACGTGAGAAAGCTTAGAGAAGGATAAGGAGAGCTTGGGAGAGAGAGAGAGATAATCTTATTTGGGAAAGTTTATGAGGTGTTCATAAAGGTTGCTCCAAGAAAGGATTCAAGCTTTCTTTTCCAATCGTCATCCTTGGCTCCTTGGTGTCCTTAATGAGGTTTTCATAAGTACTAGATTGAGGTTCTCTTCCTGCTTCAAAAGAAAGTAAAAGAAGTTGGGATTCTCTACCTACTTAAGGAGGAAGCAAAAGGAGTCTAGGTTCTCTGCCTCACCGAGGTTGGTGAAAAAACTTTTGAAAGTGCTTTTCTGCCTTGCTGTGGGAGCAGAAGGAGAGACACTATAGTTTTAGTGCAATACCTAGAGGAGAGACTTCAAGGAGTGAATGTAGGTTAGGTTTGCTGAACCACAATAAAAATTTAGCGAGTTCTTTCTTTTTTTATTTCTACACTTAATTTCCACATTATTTACTTTTGATTATTTATGTGGTTGAAATATCATAATTTTGTCTTTATGATATTGTTCTTCTTTAGCCTTGGGATAAAAGTATTTTGTTTTAAAAATATTAAAAATCTGAAAAAGATTTTCCTTGTTGTTTAAGTTAATTTTTAAAAAACATTAATTCACCCCCCCTCTTAGTTAGCATAGGGCTAGTTCATAAGGGCTTAATAACCCTAATAAACTTTCATTTGTTTTAATGCTACTAACCATTTCTAGTACTAAATACACTGAGGTGGATTTTGGTAAACCCTACCATCAAATCTATGTTACTAAAATTTAGCAAATTTAAAATTTAAAATTTAAACTAATATTAGCATACGAAGGATTTCATAATATACAATTTGATGTATTTTGCCTAATTTAGTTTATAGATTAAGGAATCGATTCATGATCAAATCCTAATTAATTATTATATTATATGATCCAAATCATATAGTCATATTAACCTAAGAGCTCACAGGCTAAACCTTAATTCCTTAAGGTTGACTCTTAATTCAATACAACTTATCATATTTCACGACTCAATATCATAAAGGATGATCTATGATGAGAATTTAACTAATTAGATGGTATAAATAGAGTATCATATTTTATAATAAGAAGTATTATATTAAAAATTTAAATTTTATATAAATATCCCCTCTCATGATTATTCGACAAGTTTTACACTATCTGTCAACTACCTAATACAATCCTTCACTTTTCTCATATAGGAGTTGAGACCTGATTACAACAGTGTTTAATTTATGATTTTGGATATGCATATGATAAAGTTCCAAGAGAAGTGCTATGGAGAGTTCTTTGAAAGAAAGGAATTATTAATGCTTATATTCAAATTATTATGATATGTTTGCAGTATATAGTCCTTGTGTTCAAACACAAGGTGGTTTGACAAAGTACTTTCCTATTTTGGTTGGATTACATCAAGGATCACCCTTAAGTCCATATCTTTTTGTTTTAGTCATGGATGATTTCACCAGATATTTACTAGAGGGTGTACCTCTCTATATACTTTTAGCTAATGATATTCTTCTTGTTAATAAGACTAGAGAGGGAGTTGAAGGTAAACTTGAATTATAGAGGTCAACCTTAGAGTCTAAAGGTTTTCACTAGAGTTGATCTAACACTGAATATATGGAGTGTAATTTAAGTTGCAATAGACCTAGTGAGGGGATTTTTACTTTGGGCAATCAAGTCATTAATAAGAGTACACATTTTAGATATCTTGGATTTATTGTTTAGAGTGATGGTGAAATAGATGGGGATATTATTAGAAAAATACAAATTGGATGATTGAAGTGGATGAATGCATCAAGCTTATTGTGAGATAAGAAAAGTACCCCTTAAACTTAAGTGAAAATTCTATAAGATGGTGGTAAGACCTGCAATGCTTTATGGTGTTGAATGTTGGCCATAAAAAGAGAAGCATAATACTAAGTTAAGTGTTGCAGAGATAAGGATGCTAAGGTGGATGAGTGGCTTTACCCTTTCTGATAGGATACAAAATGAGCATATACGTGATAAGGTTGGAGTTGCTCCAATGGAAGATAAGATAAGAGAAAGTCTCCTTAGATGGATTGGTCACATTAAAGGAAGGCCTTCTGATGAACCAGTTAGGAAAGTTGAGGTGTTAGATTTGACTTAAGTTAAGAAAGGTAGAGGTAGACCTAAAAAGACTTGGTTAGAAACTATTAGAAATGATCTTTCTTTATTAAATTTAAATGAGAATTTGACTTTTAACTGGACACAATGGAAAAAATGGATTCACGTAGCCGACCCCACATAATGGGATAAAGGCTTGATCTTATTGTTGTTGTTTATCCCCCCACATAAGACTTGAGAGTTTGTGTTAAGTGGTCTGAGATGTTTTTCTATGTAAGAGAGCTTTATGAAATTACTAGATGGACAAGAGGGGGGGGGGGGGGGGGATTTTAAAAAATTGTTCTTATAATTTTAAGCATAATAAATGTTTTATCAAACTAATCTTTTCAACAACAAAAATAAAAATATA
>NW_021320039.1:48798-52429 GCF_001605985.2 Dendrobium catenatum
TTCCTGAGATTTCAAAAGTAGTCGTTACTAACATACAGTACAGTTTCTAATCGTACATTACAATATGTATAACCAGACTTCATCTTGGTACGAAGTGGTACGAATAGTTCAAAAACATTCGTACAGTACGATATTAAATCATACGGTATGATCCACAACAATTTTTTTCGTATAGGATGATAGTCGGGATGATCAAACATCGTCTCTGTTCATCGTATGGTATGATGTACATCGTACAGTACGATGAGACAAAACCCAAGAGATCATCCAGGAAGATCTTCGAGATGATTATAATTCATCTCTGTTCATCGTATTGTAGGAATGGTTCATACAGTATGATGTTTAAATTATAATTAAGCCCAAAATTCTTGCACTAATCAAGGATTTATTGCACTAATCACGGGTTAAATTAAGTAAGTATTTAAAATAAATCGTACAGTACGAACATGTTCGTACGGTACGAACAGCGCAAAATAACTTACTTAAGTTAAAACGACGGCTAGGGTTTTGGATTTGAACATATCGTATAGTACGATTATATTCATACGGTACGATCTATTGGCAGAATCATCCTACAAAGCTCTAATCGTACAGTACGTAATAATATCATACAGTACTATCTATAGAGATAGAAAAACTCTAAATTTTTCATTTAAAAACATTCTCCACCTGTGTGTGTGCATGGTTGCTCAGACTTTTATTCATTTTGTGGCCAGAGTCAAAAAAATAAAAATAAAATAAACTACAAAATACATTGCAGACTCATACACCTAATCTACCCATTCTTGAGTCTTCCTGTCGTCCTGAGTTGCTTTTGATCTTTCCTGAAATATTAGTACTCACGGACAATAGCAAATAATATTCAATGAATCTCAAGATAATTCAAACAACATTATTTGTCATCATCAAAATCTCAAACTCGGGGTCATGAGTTGTAATAATCTCCCCCTTTTTGATGATTTCAAATAGTGTTTGTTGTAAGCAAGTGTTAAAGGCATTTTTTTTTATTTAATTTAACCATAAGAACAAGAAGAAACGGAATAAAAGAAAATGCAATACAAAAAAAAAACATGCATTTAACCATAGAAACAAAATACAACAACCTTCTCCCACTTTTGACAGCACCAAAAAGAGGAGCAAACACTAAAAAAGAAAAAATAACTACAATACAAAGATAATTTATAGTGGATGATCCTGATTAGTAGGTGGTGGAGGTGGGTTTGGTTGGAAGTACTGAAAGAGAGTGTCAAAGCGCTGATAAATAGCAGTACAGCGTTCTCCAAACCATTGCATATCTATCTCGTGTTGCTAATGTTGTTCTTGAATGTGAGTATCGAGACGAGTCTGAAGTTGGTCGAAGCGTTCGACCAGATCATCGTGTGCTGGTGCAGGTGCTCGGGGTGGTGCATGTCATCGTGGACGTGCTGGAGCTGCGGCTGGGGCATCTTCTCCTTCTTCTTCGTCAAAAATAGGTTCTTCTAGCTCGTGTCCCCGATGGAAAAGAATACGGAAAGAGGCATCCGTATAAAAAATATGAATATTTTCGGGTTCACCAGGATAAGTTAATTGAAATTTATTTTGGAGAATATATCCTATAAGGTGTCCAAGAGCTATATTTTGTTTTTGACGAGTGGAAGGGAGACGAACGAAGGTCATGTGGCAAATATAGTCAATAATCAGATCGGCCTCGTCGAATTTTGTGTTGGTCAGGATAAGGTAGGTAGTGACAGATAGGGTCGGGGTCATGTTGATACGGTCACCACCTTTGGGTATTATGGAGGTACAAAGGACATGTTGAATTATGCGCGCATTTCTATTAAGTGAAGAAATGAGAGGTTGGTGTTGATAGAATGCGGCGTTCCTAAGGATGCGATTAACGTCGCTCCAGTCAAAATCATTTGTAAGAAAATAATGGACCATAAGCCCTTAAGTAGATAGCCCAATGTGTTGGACGATGTCAGCTTTGGTTATTTTAACATTTTGACGACAAAAAAACGAGTGGAAAGTGAGGTTGTCGACAGTATAGGTCAGATTGGCTAGGAATTCTAGAAGGAGTTCAAAATTGTAAGGGAAGGCCAGGGTGAGAAGAAATTGGAGGGTGGTGGAAGCAAAGAGGTTCATTACCTCGAAGTTCAGAGCCTCCTGATTTAGCAGTTTGGAGGGTGTGATTTTGCAGGCTTTGAACTTGTGGTATGCATCCTCGTTTTCGGCATTCAAGAATCGAGCGCTATGGCAGCGAGAGCAAGACGAGCTTCCCACTACCATATGCCCTCTCTTGCTTAAACCAGGCATTGTGTAGAGGCTGAGTGCAAGGTAAGAAGGAATCAAGTGGATGGATTAGTGGAGTGCAAGTGAAGAGTTCGGCCTACCCACCCAATTTATAGAGTTTTTCACAAGTCGTAGAATACGACTGTAAATCGTACAGTAAAATATGGTATTAATTACTCTGACGGTTCGTACCGGGAAAAGAAGGTCAAAATGTACAGTACGATGAATATCATACAGTACGATTAGAGGAATATCGATCGTCCTGAGGAATTCAGTATGACTTTTGATCAAACATATTGTACTATACGAACAGGTGTATCGTACAGTTCGAATTGCATTAATATCATACTGAACGCCTTTATTTCGTTCTTATCCATTGGTTGAGGTGGATCGTACAGTACGATGTGTATATATCGTACAGTACGATCGGTAAAAATAACGTACCATCACGCTTAAATTCATCCCAATCCGTCGCTGACGTGGCACGTACAGTAAGAAGAGGATATATCGTATAGTACGATGACCAATAATGGATCGTACATCGATGTTAGTCGTACAATACAATAAACAGTGACGAAATTTACCATTTGGGTGTGTTCTATGTAGATTATAGTATACCGTATAGTACAATATGTGTATCGTACAGTACAATATTACAGAGTCAAGGTTTAGTGCTTTTTGTGTAGTGAGTGTGTGATGATCATAAGCAGCCCTTTTTTTTCATTTTGTTTTTGTTTTTTTTTTTTGTTTTTTTTTTTTGCTTTTTTTTTATTTATGCAATTATATCTATGACACCTAATCTAGTCCTCAAGGTGCTAAAGGTGTCAAAAGTTAGAGGTTTTGTGAATATGTCAGCTAATTGATCTCCTGTAGCAATGTGATGCAATTTTATATCTCCCTTAGCAATGTGATCTTTAATGAATGGTGTCTAATGTCTATGTGTTTTATTCGAGAGTGCTGAATTGGGTTCTTAGAGATGCAAATTGCTCTTGTGTTGTCACACATGATTGAAATGGTTCCTACAGGTAGGCCAAGATCAAGAATTTATTATTTTAGCCATAGTACTTGTGCAACACAACTTCCAACTGCAATATATTCTGCCTCGGCTGTGGAAAGTGCTACTGAGTTTTACTTCCTACTAGACCAAGGAACTAATGATTGTCCTATGAATTGATAGGTACCAGAGGTGCTTTTTCTATCTATCCTACATCATGCAAAGTCAGAATCTGAGTACCCTAAGATTTCAAAGGAAGTGTTGTGTCTAGGATACTAAATTCCTAAGTTTGTGGTGCCTAGTAGATATCTAAGAATTCTCTTGATAGCAGTTAAGTGAGACTCTTTAGGATCAGCTTGAAAATGGGCA
>NW_021320039.1:52538-56121 GCF_001605985.2 Dendrobium catenatum
TTTAATTTGAATACATGGTTTGGAAATTGTGAGTTTTCAAATCCGGGGGGTTGCTCAACGTAGACATCTTCCTTAATTACCCCGTTAATAAATGCACTCTTTACATTCATTTGATATAACTTAAAGTTCTTGAAGCAAGCAAAAGCTAAGAGCACTCTTATGGCTTCGAGTCTAACAACGGTTGCAAAGGTTTATTCAAAGTCTATTCCTTCAATTTGGTTGTACCCCTTAGCTACTAGTCTTGCTTTATTCCTTATTATTGTTCCTGAATCATTCACCTTATTCTTGAAGACTCATTTTATTCCAACAACACTTTGTTCTTTAGGTCTCTTGACTAACTCCCAAACATCATTCCTGGTGAATTGGTTCAGCTTTTCTTGCATTGCTAGAATCCAAAATTCATCTCCTATGACTTGATCTATTCTTGTAGGTTCTATCATAGAGATTAATGCTGAAAGACTAACCTCCTTCCTAAGTCCTTGCCTAGTTCATACACCTTTTAAAGGGTCTCCTAAAATTAACTCTTTAGGATGACTAGAAGAATATCTCCATTCTCTAGGAAAATCTTCCTGAGGTTCTACCCTTTCTCCTAAGGTCATAGTCTTTACTCCTTCAATTTCCTCTATTTCATCATCTTCAATTTTTGATTCAGAGGGCTTATCTGATTCATCGAATACCACATGGGTGGACTCTTCTACTACAAGGGTTCTCTTATTAAAAATTCTATTGGCCTTACCCATAGATGAATAACCTAAGAAGACACCCTCATCAGACTTGGGATCAAATTTTCCTAAGGGACGTTTACCATTATTCAAGATGAAGCACTTGCACCCAAAGACATGTAAATGTGAAAGGTTTGGTATCCTACCCTTAAGGAGTTCATATGGAGTTTTGTTCAGCTTAGATCTAATGTTCACCCTATTTAAAATATAACATGATGTATTGACTGCTTCTGCCCAAAAGTATCTAAGAAGGGTGTACTCTGCTAACATCTCCCTAGCAGGTTCAACCAATGTTCTATTCTTCCTTTCTGCTATACCATTTTGCTGAGGTGTTCTAGAGGCTGAGAAATTGTGTTATATTCTTAGCTCTTGACAGAATGATTCAAATCTATCATTTTGAAATTCTCCACCATGATCGCTATGAATTGTTGAGATTTCACAACCTAATTTCCGTTGAATCCATGTGGAGAAAATCTTAAATTCCACAAAAGACTCATTTTTATGTTCTAAGAATCTTACCCAAGTGAATCTAGTGAAGTCATCTACAATCACAAATCCACAATTTTTCCCACCTAAACTGGTTGTACTAACATGTCCAAAGAAGTCCATATGTAGTATTTCTAGTGTCCAAAGAGTTTTCATACTAGCATGGCATAGTCTCCTATGCCATAGCCACGAGTCATCAACTATTATTTTCAAACAAAATGAGTTTGAACTATCAATGCAATCAAGGTCTAACATGTAAACATTGTTCATTCGTTTTCTTTCTAAAACTAGTTTATCATTTAAACTAATCAGGCATTTATCAGATAGAAATTTAATATCAAAACCTTTGTTACACAATTGACTAATGGTAAGTAAGGTATGCTTCAAACCATCAACTAGTAAGACATTTTTAATTAAAAAATTTTTAGCATTACCAACAATACCTGAGCCTATCACCTTCCTTGTAGTGTTGTCTCCCAACGTTACTTTGCCTCCAGTTTTGCTCTCCAGTAGGATAAACTTCTTCATATCTCCAGTCATTTGTCACGAGCAGCTACTATCCAGGTACCACATGCTCTCACTAGGTCTTTTGTGAGAGCACCGCTATAATTTCATTCAATGATTAGATTTGGGAACCCAAGTGAGTTTGGGTTCCTCCTTATGCTTGCATGAATGAGATGTATGCATGCTATGCTGTGATGGATGCAATTTAGGTCTCCATACTAAGTGTGTCCTACGATGAATTATGCATGTGCGGGCTATGTGACCTAACATGCCACAAGAGAAACACCTAACACCAGGGAATGGGTTTACTAATCTACGTGGGTAATAGTGCCACTTCCTAAAGTTGTGTGATGCATGCTGTATTGGGGGTTTGCTAGGATAACCTAATGTGAGTGATGCAATTTCATTTTCTAATTCTTTTATTCTTTCACTAAAAGTTTTATTTTGAGCTGTCAATCCATCAACTTCTATTAATAGCAAGTGCTCACTATGATCTACTTCTAATGCAAGTTTGTTTAGTCTATCAAAAGCTTCTTCTAGTTCAACATGAGTTATTTTTATGGTTTCATGCACTTCAGTTAGTTCAATATGCTTTTTATTTAATGCATCATACTCATCAAGAAGTAGCATATGATCCCTATCTACATCAAAATTTTCTTTAAACAACTTAGCATGCTCAGACTGTAAAGAACTAAATTTAACATTAAGCTTAGCATGCATCTTTTTCAACTTCCTATACGAGTCATGGATATTTTCAGAAATTAGTGTAATTCTTTATATGAAAGTTGACATACCTCATCTTGATCCGATTGATCAAGATTATCACTAGCCATAAGACACAAATTTGTTACCTCATCCTCTGCTTCTTCTTTTGACGATTCTGAGGCAGAGTCAGACCAAAAAGCTTTTTGTGTATTTATCATTACTTTCCTGTATTTTGCTTTCCCATCTCCTTTCCCCTTAGCTGGTTGACTCTTCAGATTGGGGGGCAATTAGCTCGAAGGTGACCTGACTTCCTGCATTCAAAATAGATTGTATCATATGAAACCTTATTGGACCTTGAGCTCTTACCTTTATTCCAGCTATTCTGATGACGCTTCTATTTTCTCTTCAGGAAATTTTTGAACTGTCGGGTCATGAGTGCTATCTCATCCTCTTCCACCCCTGCAGAGCTTTCACTTTTTGTGTTGCTTGCTTTCAATGCCACCGTTCTCTCCTTCTTCTTTTCACCTGCATCACTTTGTCTCTGACTCACTCCTTGCTCGTTTGCAATGAGTGACCCAAGGAGATTATCAATAGAATACACATTAAGGTCTTTAGATTTAGTGATAGAAGTTATCTTTGCATCATAGGAACTAGGTAAGCATCTAAGAATTTTATTTACTTTCTCAGAATTTGAAATCTCTCTACCTAATGCATGCAAGGATGCCACGATTTGGGTGAACCTAGTGTACATGTCAGATGTTGTTTCGCTAGGTTTCATGCGGAAGAGTTCATAATCGTGCAGTAAAATATTAAGCCTAGACTGTTTTACTTCATTTGTTCCTTCGTATGTAATGCATAGTCTATCTTAAATCTCCTTACCAGTAGCACAAGTAGATACTCTCATATAATCCTCAGACTTCAATGCACAGAAAAAATAATTTAAACATTTAGCGTTCAGTTGGGCTAAATCCCTATCCTCATTGCTCCATTCATTAAAAGGTACAGGAGTTTTCAATCCATTAACAATTTTAGACGGTGCAACATATCCATCATTCACTAACATCCACATGCGGTAATCAATAGATTGTAAAAAAGTAGACATTCTAATTTTCCAAAAATCAAACGGTATGTTATCAAAAAGTGGTGGACGAGTTATTGAATAACCC
>NW_021320039.1:57179-77502 GCF_001605985.2 Dendrobium catenatum
GAAAAACTCTAAATTTTTCATTTAAAAACACTCTCCCCCTGTGTGTGTGCATGGTTGCTCAGACTTTTATATATTTTGTGGCCAGACTCAAGAAAATAAAAATAAGATAAACTACAAAATACATTGCAGACTCATACTCCTAATCTACCCATTCTTGAGTCTTCCTGTCATCCTGAGTTGCTTTTGATCTTTCCTGAAATGTTAGTACTCACGGACAATAGCAAATAATATTCAATGAATCTCAAGGTAATTTAAACGACATTATTTGTCATCATCAAAATCTTAAACTCTGGGTCATGAGTTGCAACACTTTAGAGAGATAGAAGTGTCTCCTAACTTGTAAAAGAGTCCAAATAACTTGAGAGAGAGAGGAGATGAGGTTCAAAGATAGTTTCCTTGAGGGAGTTTAGAGGTGTGAGAGAGTCACATATTGTTCCTATTGGTGTACACTTTGGATTCTTGGTGAAGTGGTTGTAGAGATCTTAAAGATGAGCTCTATTTAGAAGTCTTTGGGTGAAATACTTTACTAGCCAAGTAGGAGCAAAAGGAGGGATCAATATCTCTATAATTATGAAAAGAAGAAGGATGTATTAGCTTCTCTTCTATGTTGGGAGGTAGAAGAAGGGAGACCTTTTGGGGGTATAAGGGTCTATAAAAGCCATTCTCCACATGATAAGGGATAAGGCCTTCTTTGTTGGGCTGAGTATTATATGAGTTCTTTTAGTGGAATACCCAAAGAGGAGGAGCTTTGGGAGTGTTTGAAGGTCAATTTTGTACGAGCCATTATAAAAATTATATTTACATTTTTTGTTACATTATTGTATTTAATTTCTAGTTTTTTTTTTTTTTTTTTCATCGCATATTGTTATGAAAATTATGATTATTAAATAATTTCATTAAGCTCTTACATAAATTTTCAAGAACTAAAACAAAAAATAGTTTGAAGTTTAAAAATAAAAAATTGTTTTTATTTATAATTTTAAGACTTTATTTTATTTCCTTCTACAAAAAACTCCAGTACTAAGAAAATAATTTAAAATATAGATTCACCTCCCCTCATGGTGTGCCATAACACTTTCAATAATGATCACAAAGAGGTTTGTACCAATCTGCGAGATCAAGGAGTTTGACCTCAGATGTTCGCACAATCTTTTCTTGAAAGCGCATATAAAGATTAGCATTACACGAGCTATGGAGTTCGACCAATACCTCCATGCGCATCTATGAAGTAGAACCTCTGAGGAATTCTCTATATGTGGGTTCTAACGATTAGTACATGCCATCTATATTTGTTGTTGGTGGGCCCTCGATGGGATGGAGTGCAGATCCATCTATAGTAAATCCATCTTTGGAATACTAAAGCCTGCATGACATATAGTGTAATGGTATGAAAGCTTAACATAAGAGTATCTAGTCCAAACAACCACGTATATCTTCATCATATAGCATATCTATCCCTAACTAGATGTAAACATTAGGTTTGTCATCATCACTTACTCAATAGGATGTGCTCCTTTAAAGAGGTCATCAAGTTTAATATAATGAGGATGAGTAGGTAGATGATGAGGTATAGCTGCATAAAAGAACTTAATGCGCGCCTACTCGATACACCTCTAGGGAAATTCCATTTCACATTTAATGATAACATACATTGTCATTGTTTCTATTGTAACCTATTTTTAATTTTGAATGCCAAATATATTACATTGAGTGAAATATCAGTTGATTTATTTTTACATATATTTTATGAAAAATAAATTATTAAAATGTTATATGTCTAGGAGATGCACATTAATTAAATATATCAATTTTAACATATCAAAGTAAAATCAAGTAAAATGAATTATAACATTCATGTTTATGTAGCAAATATAACTTTACCAATTCATGTGCTAAAACTTGATGCTGTGATATGTTTTATGATTATGTTGTTTAAGTTCAAATACGAAATATATTGTAATACTTCGTGACACAAAAATTTAAAAAGAAGGAAACAACTTACATTTGTTAAGAAAGAATATAAATGTATATCACAACCATATTAGTTGACCATCAACAGTATTTAACATTCACACCATAGAGAATAACTAGATAACATTGATATACCCATACCAATCATATTTTCTCTTCCCTCCTCTTTTCCCTACTACCATTCCATAGTGACTTGTATATTCTTGAAATTATTTTTGAGTTGTCAATGAATGTAGTACTTAAACTGATGTTTAATTTATTGTCAATCAATTTCAATTAAAATGTGAAAGTTTGTTAGGGATTTTAAGACCTTATGAACTAGCCCAAGCTAACCAAGAGGGGGGGGAGGGGTGAATTGGTATTTTTAAAAACTTTCAATCAAAAATACAAACTCAACCAAGCCAAAATTCAACATAAGGAAATTTAATATGTAGAAATTTAATGCGAAAAAAGCAGTAGTAAAGAATATAGAAATTTATAGTGTTTCAGTCAACTCGACCAACATCCACTCCCAGGAGGCGCCCTCTGAGTATTGCACTAAACTCAGTGACTCTCCTTTTTCTCCCATAGCAAGGCGGAGAAACCTTTACAAAACCTCCTTTCCACTGACACCGACGAGGCAGAACCCAACTCCTTTTGCTTCCTCCTGAAGCAGGCAGAGATCCTTGATCAATTGCTGAAGTTAATCTCTCTCGAACCTCCAAGAACAAGGGATGATGATCGGAGAAGATGACTTGGATCCTTGCTTGTAGCAACCTTTGTGAAACCCCTTATAAACTCCCCCTCATAAGTTCCTCTCTCTATCCCTTTCTCTCCCTCTCCTCTAGGCTCTCTTTGGTCAAGACAGGAGCAAAGGATGATCTCTTGGATAGAACAAGAGGTCTTATATAGAAGAATTTCATTATAGCTCTTGGCTGCAATAAAATGATTTTATCATCCAGGATGATATAAATATCATCCTCCACGATCAGCATTAACTTTGCTCAATCAGCAAGGACAGTTTGGGGCGATCAGAAAGAAATTATTCATATCCTCTAGGATGATAATATATTATCCCGTACGATTAATACAAATTAAAGAATATCATTCACAACATCGCCTTGAAAGGAAGCTGGCCGATGTTTGGTCATCCAAGAATAACTAAGGGTTTTGAACTGATTGTCCCAACCGATACTACAATCGTCTAGGATGATACAATCAAGCAATCAAACCTTAATTACTTTCCTTAATTACCAGATTAATTTAGGCATAATTGTGTTGCATCATCTAGGATGATGTCTTGGATAATGTCCAAAAATAAGAGCTATCTAAATCGATATGATGGCTAATTCTTTATTATTTATGCCTATCATTTCGACTGATATGAATATCATCTAGGACGATGAACTTAATGATGGTTGTCTTAATCAGGATGCCCTAATTAGGGTTTTTATCTTTATCTGATCGTCAAGGATGATTTGTGGATTGTCCTGGATGATGTGAGCAAAAATAGAGAACTCTAAAAATAGTCAAAAAATTTCCTAAGTGTGTGTGTGTAGGGTTACTTAGCATTAGGAACCACGTCATTTACAATAGACTCAAGAAAAGAAAAAGATTACAAACTGACTCAGACTTAGTCTACCCAATCCTGAGTTGGTTCAAATTACAGTTTGATCTTGTGGACCTGAAATGCTAGTAGGCAAGGCAGCCATAGAGAAGCAAAAGTGTTTGCTATCATCAAAATTATATTCATTGAAAATAGATTCACAAAAAATTCTCTTCTTCTTACCATATTGAAGAAGCTTAGTCATCAATATGCCGTGTAACTTCAATATGAACATATAGTCATGGTTGCTCGACACTCGATACATCGTAACACTTGAATAAATATTATCTATTTATTGATATGACAATATGATATCATGGAAACTTAGCTTATGGTATCTTCTCTGAAGAAAATTTAGCCTAATAGCATGTTGACCAAACTCTATAAATTTTTCTTAAACTCTTTTCCAACCATAGCAACCTATAAATGCTTTTGTGTCATCACTATGTGTTCTCATCATCTCTGTATATATTGTCATAGGTATCTGATCATAATTTAATGTCCAAAAATCAGTATAGTAATGGAATGCTTCATTCGAACACATAAGATTTTTGATTCTAGGGTTTGATAATTGGTCGCCTTTTTCCCTTTGCGGAACTGCAATCTCTGTCAATAATAGCTTAGATTACCCTTCACTAGATTTTTGTAAGATACGATTCTTCTCTTTTTTGAAACATAGGATAGACTCAATAAGAACTAAGGTAGATTTTAGGTAGAAAGGAGCAAGTTAAGTATGAGCTAACTGTGGTGCCTCCCAAATTGATAACCATTACACTTAAATATACCTAAAGCAAGAACAAATTTATGCCCAATAATGACATACTATCTAATGAGGCATTGATGCATCAATCTTACATAATTAGTGAAGGAATCTATTGGTATTGCCAAAGTAAAAAAATTAATTATTTAACATATATAAAGGATATATTATCCTTAGAGATCTCGTAATGCAAAACCAACTACAATTGAATCCTATTTGATAGAGACAATGTATGCGAAACCAAATCATCAATAAGGACTACCTAGGTGTGCAAAACTAGATTTCTCCAAAAAAAAAATGACTTGTCTCATCAATCATCTTTATTTACTTCAAGTTTAAATTAAAAATAATAAAAGAATAAAATTATCATAAAAATAATATAAACATTTAATGTAAATTATAATTCTATCATAATTTTTTAAAAAATATGACATAAAAAGTCAAATATATAGATAATGTTTATAAATTTATAATTTAAATTACATATTAAAAATTAAATTTTAGAGTGTAGGTCAAGTGCAAATGATGTGGCGTAATACGGGTAGCAAGCAATATGAGGTGCAGGTAACAGGCGAGATGAGCATCGCATGGGTTTGACAGCAAGGATGGTACATCATATGATAGAGTGATATGATTTTGGGTTATTTTTGGGTTAGTTGGTTGACATGGAGTTGACCGTATTTTAAAACTAGTCAGAAATTTTATATCGAACCTGACTTGTTTGCTAAATTGATTGACCCAAAGCCAAATCTGCAAGGTCGGTTTCGATCGAGTCTGTAGGTTATGTCATAAATTGACAACCTTCGCTTATATTTTACTTATTCATTCATTTATTCTAATCTTCTAATTTATATTTATGCTTTCAAATTAGATATTATCTATTGGATTCTTAATATCATTTATATAATTATTGCATCTTGGAATATTTAAGGCGGTAGAGAAATAAAAAACTTAATGTCTTAGCTTTATGCGAAGATCCAGAACATAAGTATATGAAATAGATGATGTAGCTTTCATAAGAGACAACATAGTTTTTATGAGGAAATCCTTGAAAAGGAGGAAAATTATGGAAACTGGCCCAGTTTGAATGAATCCATTATTATTTATTGTCGATAAAGAATGAGGCCCTTCCTTGGAGGGAAGGCCTTGTGTTAATGAATCAAATGTACATCATTTTACATTGTGGGAATTTGAAGAATAAGTATTGAAATATTTGTTTAGTTGGCAAAACCAAAGTCGGTGGGTGACGGAGGTCGAAAAAATCGTAGTATGAACATGGTGGTTGAAAGGATCGTTATCAAGCGATGGAGGTCGAAATGACCGTAGTTGGTGGGAGATAGTGGCCATAAAGAATGTTATATAGAGAGGGAGGTCAGAAGAACAGAATTTGTTGGTAGAAAGTGGCCAGAAAGATTGTTAACTGGTGATGAAGGTCGAAAGGATTCTAGTGGGTTACAGAGGTCAATAATATCAAACTCAGTAGGAGACAGAGGTAAAAAAGACCATTATTTCGTGATTGAGGTTGGAATGACCATAGAAGGTGATGGATGTTAGAAGGACCATAGTCGGCAGGAGATAGGGCTCAAAGAGATTGTTATCTGATGATGGAGGTTGGAAGGACTATAGTTGGCAACAGAGGATAGAAGGACTACAGTCAGCATGAGATAGGTGTCAAAAAGACCATTATCTGGCAATGGAGGTCAAAAGGACCGTAATAGGTGATGAAGGTTGGAAGGACCATAGTCAATAGGATATAGGGGTTAGAAAGACCATTATTTGGTGATAGAGATCAAAAGGATATTAGAAGGTGACGGAGGTCAGAAAGACCAAAGCCAGTAGGAGATAAGGGTTAGAAAGATCGTAGTCGTAAGGTAGTGGTACGATAGAAGTTTTAGAGTTATTTGGTGGTTTGGTGAAACTCTCACTTCTGTCGCTGGTCCGACAAAACTTTAGGCCTCAAATGGTGGTCAAGCAGTGGTTTGGCAGAACGTCTACATCAGGTGGTGGCCCAGTAGAACTCTGACATCAGATGGTGGTCTAATAGAACTCTGACGTCAGGTAGTGGAACATCAGAACTTTAGTGTTTGGTGATGATTTGGCTAAATACTGACATCAAGTTGTGCTCTTGATGGATGTCAAGCATCAGGCTGTTGTCTAGCAAAAATTTGGTGTCAAGTGATGGTCTAGCAGAACTCTGATATCAGGAAGTGGTCCAGTAGAAATATAGCATCAAGAGGTGGTTATGATAGAAGTCAGGTGTTAGGCGGTGGTCCGATAGAAGTCTGGTGTCAGGTGGTGGTGTGGTGAAACTTTCTATGTCAGGAGGTGGTTTGGCAGAACTTCAGTATAAGGAGGTGGTCTGGTAGAACTCCAGCATAAGGCGATGGTCTAATGGAACTCTACCATTGGGTGGTTGTTTGGTGAAATTCTAGCATCTGGCAGTGGTGCTAACAGATGTTCGGGCTGTGGTCGAAGATGAGTGAGGAGGTAAGAGCGATCTCTGATCACTCTCTTAACTCCTTGCTTAGGGTCCCCTTTTATGTGGAAGGAGGGCTCTATTTATATATTTTATAGAGTGACATGGCTTATTAATAGATGGAATATCAGGGGTAAGTTGGAGTGGTTCGGATGGATGGTCGATGTTGATTCCCTTGATCATATACCATTTACTAGACATTTAAACATTTTAGTGATTTAAAAATTCATTGATCTTGGGCTCATTAGATTTGTCTCATAGAGTATTTTAATTATACTATAAGCATGTCATGTCTGGAATTCATTTGGTAATCTAAATTATGGTTTGAGTCCTTAATTTGATCTCATTTGGGCTTGGATTGAATTAATTTTGGTGTCATTGAGTTCATAATTCTTAGATACTCAGTTTGACTATAAGTTTGCTAAAATCAAAAATTGGATGGTCCCAATTCTAATTTTGGAATTCTCCAACTTGATTTTTCTTCGAGATTCATGCTCGATAAAGATAATTTTTGATGATGTATCTATTGCTCCCTATTTTCGGGCATCTTGGTTGATAGAGTCTGAAAATATATTTAATAGCTTTTAGGGAAATTTTTATGCAACCTAAAATTTCAAAATAATCTGTTCTTGGGTGTATAGGTCACAATTTACATAAAAAGTGTTGAAATATAGTCTAAATTGTAAAAACATTGTCCCTTAGACACCAAAAATGTCTGAATTGGACTTTGCATGCTAAAAATCAGGCCCTGATGCAAAATTGGCCCAGCTATTTTGGCTATCTTACCCATCGTGTCCTTGGACTGACTATGAGACCTTATATATATTAAAACTTCAATAACTTTCTCCTTTTCTCTTTATTACTATAAATACCACCTTAGGGGTATGAATATGAAAAAACTTACTATTCTCCTCAGGCTAAGGCTTTCCCCTAGTTTTATTCAGGCGGTATACCTTATCAAGGTTTAGGGCCTCTCACTGAGTAGGAGTCTCCTTATCCTTTCCTCTTCTACTTCTCAGGCTGAGGTCTTCCCCAATTCCTATTCAGGCGGTAGCCCCTATCTAGGTCTGGGGCCCCTCTATGCATAGAAGGGATCTTTTTCGCCCTCCCCATTCTCTCCCCTTCAGTCCTCTTCCTATATGAGATGTCTTCCCCTTTCTTTAAATAAGTAGTATCCCTTATCTAAATGTAGAACCCCTTTCTATATAGACTTCATGATTGGAGATTACCCTTCTTCGAGAGATCTCACGACCAAAAGAGAATCACATCCGTAGTCGGTTGGCTATGGAGGTAAAAAAAAAATTGTTGTCAAGAAATGGAGTTCAGAAGAGCAGTAATTCGACGTAGGGTAGAAGTCTGATCATAGATAGAATTTTGGTGATGGGTGGAAGTCCGACAATAGATAGAAGTCCATCCATGGGCCGAAATTTGATGTTGGGTAGAGATCCGACGAAAGTTTGGCGACTTGTAGAAGTCCAAAGACGAACAGAAGTGCAACGACATGTGGAAGTCCGGTGTTAGGTATAAATCTACTGATAGGAGGAATTCTAACATTGGGTAGAAGTTTGACAAAAGTTCGGTGACAGGCAGAAGTTTGGCAACAAGCGAAAGTTTAATTGTGATCGACAATAGTAGACAGCCAGGTGATGAACTGAAGGGGTGAGTGTGTTGACAATAGTAGTCGAGAAAGGGGCCACTAATATCTGATATTACAAAAGGGATGATGATGGTTGCAATCGAGTCAAACCTTTTTGAAACTAGTCTGCATCCACACTAACACGTGTGAATATTAGGCATCCTTAAAGGAAGGGGTTGAAGTAGTGTACCCTGTTAGTAGTCTAGTAACACACCAACACTATTAATTGAGTGTTGGCTTGATGATGATCATGTTATAACTTCTCTTTGAGTAGGAAGTTATAAGAAACACATCAATGTGCAGTAAAAAAAGATGTCACTTGAATCCACCATATATATTTAACCATTTTGATGTTATTTATCAGAGCGTTTCTAGATGTGAAAGTTCATTAGGGATGTTAAGCCCTTATAAACTATCTCGAGGCTAACTAAGAAGGGGGGTGAATTGGTATTTTAACAATTCTCAAATAGAACATGAACTTTCAAAATATTTTAAAATCATAAACCAAACAATCATTCACCACAAGAATAAAGTGCAAAAATTAAATATGGAAATGCAGTAAAAAAGAACACACAAAACTTTTATAATGGCTCGTTCAACTTAACCTATGTCCACTCCCCGGAGCCTCTCCTTTGAGTATTGCACTAAACACAGTGACTCTCCTTTTTCTCCCACAGTAAGGAAGAGAAACCTGTACAAACCTCCTTTCCACCAACTCTGGTGAGGCAGAGAACCTGACTCCTTTTGCTTCCTTCTGAAGTAGGCAAAGAACCCAACTCCTTTTGCTTTCTCCTAAAGTAGGTAGAGAACCTCGATCAAATATTGAAGTTGACCTTTCCAAAACTAAGAAGTAACTAGGGACGATGATCAAAGAAGATGACGTGGATCCATGCTTGGAGAAACCTTTATGAAACCCACACAAACTCCCCCTTACAACATCCTCTCTGCCTCTCCCTTTCTCTCCCTCTCATCTTGGCTCTCTCAGGTCAGGACAGTAGCAAAAGATCTCATCTTGATAAAATAATAGATCTTATAAAGAAGGGCTTCAAATTTGCCCTAATTGGTAATTAATTGAGAAATATCGTCCACAATGATCGAGGATCATCATGTATGATCAGTACAAATTTAGCTCAATCAACTAGGATGATTTGGAGGAGGCTAGATAATTAGAATATTTGTTTGTTATGATCATCCAGGATAATGGTATATCATCATGTACGATTAGTTCAAGAAGTTGAATATCGTCTAGATAGTCGCTCTGTTCAGCCAAACTTTACCTATCTGGATGATGAAAAAATACCTGATCGTTTAGGACAATTTCATGATTGTCCTATATGATTAGTTTAAGAAGTCAAATAGCATCAAGAAAATTGCTCTGTTTCGCCAGACTTTACATGTTCGGATGATAGAAAAAATAACTGATTGTCCTGGATGATATGGAATCATCCTACATGATTAATTCAAATCAATACATATAATCCAAAATATCATTCTGGTCGTCCAGCAAGAAACTAAGGTTTGTTTAATGGATCATCCCAAATGATTCTGTGATCATCCTTGACGATATGATCGAGCAACCAAACCTTAATTTTTTTCCTTAATCATCTAACTAATATAGGTATAATTATAATGCATCATTTAAAATGATGTCCTGGATGATATCCAAAAATAATAATATCCCTAAAAGAGTTTGCTTCTGGCTCTTTCTGATTTGAGAATAACATTTTGGATGATGCTAATATCATCCAGGACGATGTGCTTAATTTCAACTGCCTTAGCTAGGATGCCCTAATTAGGGTTTCTATTTTTAACTTATCATTTAGAATGATTTGGTATCATCCCGGATGATATGATCAAAAATAGAAAACTTTAAAATAGATAATAATTTTCTCCCGAGTGTGTATGTGCAAGGTTATTTAGCATCAAAACATATATTATTATATTTGACTCAAGAGAAGGTAAAGACACTTGACGTACACTCACAAATTGATTCAGTCCTAATCTACCCAATCTTGAGATGGCTTGATTTGCAATTTTATCTTGTGGACCTGAAGTGTTAGTATGTAAGGAAATAGTAGAAAAATAAAAATGTCTGAAGTGTTTATTATCATCAAATTTATAATCCTTGAATCCAAATTTGCAACAAGATGATATTAACCTATATAAAAGAGGTCAAGAGAATCTTCCAAGGATATATGACCTATCTTAGGTTATAGGTCAGAGTACTACTTGATGATGTTAACCCATATGAAAGAGGATGAGAGAATCCACCAAAGATGTTTAACCTATCCAAGGTTGTATATTAGAGCACTACGCGATGATGTTAACATATATAGAAAAGGTTGAGAGAACCCTTTAAGGATGTATGACTTATCCAAGGTTGTATATCAGAGCACTGCTCGATTATATTAACATGTGTGAAAGAGGTTGAGAGTATCCACCAAGGATGTGTGACCTATCTGAGGTTATACATCAGAGCAATGCTTGATGATAATAACCTATATGAAAGAGGTTGAGAGAATCCATAAAGATGTATAAATTATTTGAGGTTGTATGTTAAAAGACTACTCAATGACATTATATTTTGTTGAAGAGGTCGAGAGAATCTCTTATGGATGTGCGACCTATCCAAGGTTTATTATTAGAGAACTGCTCGATGATGTTAACCTGTATGGTAGAGGTCGGGAGAATCCACTAATGATGTATGAACTATATGAGGTTGTATGATAGAGCACTACTCGATAATGTTAACCTATATGGAAGAGGTTGAAAGAATCCCCCAAGATTGTGTGAACTATCCAAGATTGTATATTAGAGTACTGCTTAATGACATTAACATGTATGGAAAAGGTTGAAAGAATTCACCAAAGATTTATAACCTATCCAATGTTGTATGTGAGAGTAATGCTCGATGATATTAAACTGTGTGGAAGAGGTCAAGAGAATCCACTAAGGATATATGACTTATTTGAGGTTGTATGTTATAACAGTGCTAAATAACATAAACCTATATGGAAGAGGTCAAATTGGCTTCACCTGGGATCAATTTTTCCTTGATTTTGAGGGGGAGAATGCTGCATGTATCCCGAGTTGAAGGTAAAGAATGGTCTATCTTGAGACCATTATTTCCTTTTTTGTGGTAGAGATTAAGACCTTGCCCAAGAATTATAAGTCAAGTTAAGGAATTTTTATTTATTGAAACTATCCTTACATTCGCCGAGAGTTTCCAAAAATATTGTCCCTATATATCATCTTGGTTGCTAGAGATATTGAAGGAATCTTTTTTTTCCATTATTGTAGTCAAAGTTTCCCCCTAGTCCACTTTTTATTTCCATAAAATTGAAGCAGCAATTGCTGATGCCAAGATGTTGACATGAATGACCTTTTGAGGTTAGACCAAAAATTTCCCCCCATTTGAAAATCATGTAAAAGTTCACGAGGGGTGTTAAACCATAAAGAACTAGTCCTTAGGCTAATCGAGAAGGGGTAGGGGTGAATTGGATATTTAAAAAAACTTTCTTTCAATAAAAAGAAAAATCTACTTCTTAAAGCATTTCAACATCTAAAAATAGATAATCAATACAATGTAAAATCAATCATAAATTTTTAACCAATCAGTTATATCAAAAATAAATATGGAAAATAAAGTGTAAAAAATAAAATCAGAAAGAACATATCAGATTTATAGTGGTTCGGTTCAACCTTACCTATGTCCCCTCCTTAGAAGCACCCTCCGAGTATTGCACTAAACTTTTAGTGACTCTCCTTTAGCAGTCAAAGCTAGGTGGTGAAGCCGTTAACAAAATCACGGCCACCTTCCCTGATACGGTAGAGTAGTCAGTTCCTTTGACACCAATTATATCTTCTTCTTCCCAAAACTTCCCTCAAGATGAACATCAAATTTGATGGTACTAAGGTGCAAGCTTGTCGGAGTAACCATATGAAATCCCCTCTACCATCCCTTAAAACCCCCTCCAAGGATCTTCTCCCTCTAAAACACCACTTTTCCTCTCTCCTCTCTCCCTTTTAAGTTCTCTTTTTAAGTTTTCTCCAAAAGAATGAAGATACAATGACTGCCAAAGACACTTATAATGTCTTTGGAGAAAGCATAAAAAGAGGGCTTTAGAAAACCCTAAAATCTTAATTCTTGCACCAAATATCATCATATACTATTACTGGATTGCCTAGTCTGATGTGTAGAATTTGACATGATTATCCTGGACGATCAGCTCAAATTTGTATAGATCATCTATTATGATATTGGGGATCATCCAGGATGATTAGAAGAAAAATTATGGTATTTATTTTAAGATGATCAAGTATTGTCCTATGTACCTCTCGACTAATCTAGTACGATCTTCACTAGTAGTCCTGAATGATCGAATTGAGCAAATTAACTATAATTAATCTCCTAATCATAGGAATAATTTAGGAATAGTTTTTTATAGATCATCTAGTATGATGTACAACATCCTAGATGATTAGAACAAAATATGAATTTCAAATTCTTGCTTAAATTATGATTGACTGCTATTTTTCATGACCATAACTGATCATCCTAGAAGATCGAAATCATCCAATACGATTAGTTAGATAAGCTAATAGTACAATATTATAGAAATTATATTGTACTATTAGTTCAAAAATTAAACTTCTAGTTTTGAATCAATCTCACTCTCCCTAGTGTGTGTATGCATGGTCATCAAGCAAGCATACACCCTTATAGGACAGGTCTCAAGAAATCAAAAAAATATCATTGAATATTATAAACATTATTACAACATAACCTATTCTACCCAATCTTGAGCCTTCAATCTTCTTTGGATGATGCATGGTGTTCCTGAAAAGTTAGTACACACTCTAATAAAAATATATTATAAATACAAGTAGACAACATGATGTGAGTCATAATGTTTGTTATCATCAAAGAGATAAACTCATTAGCTCGATTTGCAATAATTATCCCCTTTTTCATGATGGAAAATATTATTGGTAGAATTTGTAAAATTAAAAATATTTTCTCCTAATCCTCCCCTTACTAAGATAATTATATTAAAAATAGGGGAAATAAAAAATGTTTCTTTCTTTTCACATAGAAATAAATAAAAAAATGTAAAACTTTTATAACCTAAAATAATAAATAAACTAATGAAAATACAAGATGAATATATAAAGCTTAAATATAAATACAACCAGTAAAACATATTCTCCCCCTTTGACATTATCACACAAAAAACACACATAAAATAAAATGAAACACATATAACAGACTCTGGTCAGGTGGAGGTGGTGCTAATATTTAAGAAGACTCAATTAATATAAACAAATTTTCTCAAAATGAGAAATTTATCTCTTGATTTTATTCAAGAATATAGCAAGAAATGAATTTATTACATTAAGATCCAGAAAAGTTGAAAATTTGAACTTTATCAATACTAGTTGAGGCACATTTTAAGTTAAAATCCTTTTAAAAAAAAATCTAATTCAGAAAAATAATTTGAGAAGAATAAATGTCTTTTTCAATCTTCATTCATGAAATATATCTAATAGAATATCAATACAAAAATGGTAAGTCAGGAATCATGATTTCTAAAATCAAGAATCAAAAGAATAATTTAGACACATCGGGTTTTTAAGATTTAAAAATACAAAAAGTTAAGTTAACTTTTTTTGGCTCATTTTGTGCCTCTTTATCAATTTTTAACACATTTTACTCATATTTTGATTTTTGATACATATTTATGCATCTCTCAATTTTTGCATACATTGTACATCTTTTTATTTTGGGCTTATTTTGTGCCTCTTTTTATTTTTGTAATTTTAGTTCCATTTTTATCCTTTAAATACTCAATGCAAACCCTATCCAGTGATAAAAATAAATAGTTTGATTAACAAATTAATAAGTGGATTCATCATCTTGCAAAAGATTCTTATGAGATAGAAGAACTGTAGAAAGAGACAAAAGATTTAATTTCAAAGTCAAAGTTTTAAATTGATAAAGTTTTTTATTAAAAAAAGAAATAGCCTGGTCAAGGAAATGTAAAGGAGAGACATAATCATGACTTTCATTCCTTTAAAAATTTGGAAAAATCAATCACCATTTAATTAAATTTTTTAGATAAAAAGGAGGTAATATTTTTATTAAAAATTTTGAGAGAAGTGAATTGATCCTCTTATGCAAATACAATGTGAAAAGTGATTTGTGTGTGTTGATCAGAGATAAACCATAAAAATGTACAATAAAAATAATATAAAATGATTACAAATAAAAAATATATATTAAAAATAACATAGAAAATATTTAATGAATAAAATAAAATAAAGAACATATTTTCATATATTAACCATAATAAACAAAAAAAATTGTATACTTCATTATCTTGCCCTATTCTGAGGATTCAAAAACTAGGTCTGCGTAAGATTTTTTTTGCTATCCTTTACCCTTATTGCATTTTTGCTTATCTTTACAATTTTTCTTTGCTGGAAGAGTTTTTGCATTAAGGCACTAATTTTTTATATGTTTGGATTTTCTACACCCAAAATAAATAACATAAAAAAATCTTAACATTCTTACCATTTTTATATTTATTCCACTTTTGTTGATGTTAATGCTTATACTTTAGTAGATTTTCAATTTTCTTGTAATTGATACTATCTCTTTAATCTCAACATCTACGAAGTCACTTGCATCCATATCTTCAGCTTTTAGCACTATAATATTACCTGCATCCAAAATATTTTGACTTAAACATTGTTCATAGAATATGAGTGAGCCAATCAGATTATCAATAGAATATTCATTTAAATTTTTTTATTCATATATAGCAATGTCGACTTTGGTATTAAACTTATCATGTAGACAATGCAAAATTTTATTCACTTTTTAAAGTTTGAAGGTTCATTTCCTAAGGCATATAATGATGATACTATTTGAAAAAATTCAGTATACATGTTTAGAATAGTCTCATAAGGTTTCATGCAAAATAGTTCATAATTATGTATTAAAATAATTAACATGGGTTATGTGACTTCACTAGTACCTTCATATGTAGTGTGTAATTTATCTCAAATTTTTTTGCGAGTAGTGCATGCGGATACTAACATACAATCTTTAGAATTTTAAGCATAAAAATATAGTTTAAAGATTTAGCATTCAATTTAATATTGATTTATTCTACTCTATTCCATTTAATAGAAGGAATATCAGTTTTGACTCCATCTATAATATTTGATGGTACATAATAATAAGTTTTAATAATAAGCCACATTCAATAATCAATTGATTTCAAGAAAGTAGACATATGAATTTTTCAAAATTAAAATGAAATATTTTAAAGTAAAGATGGTTATGTGATTGAATATCATTTTGCAATGTTATGATTTCTAAACTTAGTCATTGATGATTTTTCAAAAGTTTTCTTAAAATTGATCTCATGAATCTTGTTCTAATACCACTTGAAAGTTTGTGAGAGGTGTTAAACCCTAAAGAATTAGTCCCAAGACTAACCAAGAGGGGGAGGGGGTGAATTGGATATTAAAAAAAAACCTTCTTTAAAATAAAGAAAAATCCCCTTCTTAAAACTTTTTCAACATCTATAAAAATTTAATCAGTTTGACATAATATCAATCACAATTTTCAACCAAGTAGTGATATTCAAAACAATTACGGGAATTAAAGTGCAGAACAAATAAACTCAGATAGAACACATTAGATTTATAGTAGTTCAGTCTAACTTGACCTACGTCCACTCCAAGGTGTTACCCTCTTAGTATTGCACAAAATCTTTAATGAATCTTCTTTAGCCTCCACAACTAAATGGAGAAACCCTTATAAAATCACTTCTATCTTCCCCAGTGCGGCGAAGTAGCCTGATCCTTTAATGAATCTTCTTCTCTCTAAAATTTCCCTAAAGATAAACTTTTAATCTGATGGTACTGAGGTGCAAGCTTTCCTGAGAAACTATGTGAAATCCCCTCTAGAAGAACAAAGACACAATTACTGCCAAAGACACTTATAATATCTTTGGAGATAGCTTAAATAAAGGGCTTCAAAAACCCTAGAATCTCAATTCTGGTGGTACATATCATCCAGTATGATTGTAGGATTTTCTAGTATGATGTGCTTAAGAATTGGGCTTCAAAAAACCCTAAAAAAATAATTTATACGTCAAATATCATCATATACTATCATAGGATTGTCCAATACGTTCTATAAAATTTGAACTGATAGTCTTGAACAATTTCCAGATAGTTTAGTACGATCAGTACAAATTTGTACATATCATCCAATATAATATTGGGGATCATCCAAGATGATTAGAAGAAAAATTATGGTATTTAGTCTAAGACGATCAAGTATAATCCCATGCACCTCTTGGGTCATCCCACGAGATCTTTATTAATCGTCCTGAACAATCAGATTGAATAAATTAACCATAATTAGTCCCCTAATCATATAATCAATTTAGGAATAATTTTCATAGACCATCAAGTACGAAGTACATCATCCTAGAAGATTAGACCAAAATATAAAAATCAAAATCTTGCCTAAATTATGATTGGCGTCTATTTTATATGATCAAAACTGATCGTTATGGATGATCTAAATCATATAGTATAATTAGTTAGATGACCTGATCATATAGTATGATAAAAATTGTACAATGTGATTAGTTCAAAAATTGAACTTTTGATTTTAACTCAATCTCACCCTTCATTATTGTATGTGTGTGTAGTCACCAAGCAAGCATACACCCTTACAAGACATGTCTCATGAAATTAAAAATACATCAATGAATATTATAAAAAATTTTACATTATAACCTATTCTATCTAATCTTAAGCCTTGAATCTTCATTGGATGGTGCATTGTGTTCCTAAAAAGTTAGTATACATACAAACAAAAATTTATTATAAATATAAGTGGATAATAGGATATGAGCCATAATGTTAATTATCATTAAAAATATAAAATTATGAGCTCGAGTTGCAACCTCATATTTCCACTTACATCGTCAAATTATTTCGTCCTAGAATATTTATTTTTATATAGAAATATAAATTTTAATTTATTAGCTTTGTACGAAGATCCTTCAAACAAGCAGATAAAAGAGAGGGTGTAACATTAATAAGAGACACTATAGTTTTTATGTGGAAACCCTAGAAGAGGGTAAAAAACTACAGGGCCTAGCCTAATTTGAATGAATTCACTATTATTTGCAGTCAATTACAAATGAGGCCCTTCCTTGAGGGGAAGGCCTTCGGTTGATGTAGCAAATGTACATCATATTATATGGTGGGAATTGGAGGAATAAATATTAAAATATACATTTAGTCGGCAGAACCACAGTTAGCGGGCGATAGAGATCGAAAAGATCATAATCTGGTGATGGTGGTCATAATGAATGTTTTCTTATGAGGGAGGTCAAAAGGACTATAGTCGACAGGAGATAGTGGTTAAAAATATTATTGTCTAGCGAGGGAGGTTGGAAGGACCATAGTTTGTGGGAGATAGTGGTTAGAAAGGCTATTGTCTAGCAATGCATGTTGGAAGGATCGTAGTAGGTAACGGAGGTCACAAGAACTATAGTTGGTAAGAGATGAGGGTTAGAAAGACTATTGTCTAGTGATGGAGGTCAGAAGGAGCGTAGTAGTCGATAGATGTAAGAAGGACGATAGTTGGTAGGAGATAGGGGTTAGAAAGACTATTATTTACAATGGAGGTCAGAAGGATCATAGTAGGCAATGAAGGTCAGAAAGGATCATAGTCTATAGGAGATAGGGGTCAGAAATACTATTATCTAGCGATGGAGGTCAGAAGAATCATAGTAGGCGATGGAGGATGGACGGACCGTAATCACTAGGAGATAGGGGTCAGAATGACCATTGTCTGGCAATGGAGGTTAGAATGAACAAAGTAGGCAATGGAGGATGAAAGAACCAAAGTTTGCATGAGATAGCCATCTAAAAGGAAAGTCATAAGGCGGTGGTCTGGCAAAAGTATGAGTAGTATTTGATAGTCTGGTGGAACTCTAGGCATTATTCACTGGTCTAGTAGAACTCCAACTTTTGTTGGGGGTCTAGCTAAAGTTTGGGCCTCAGTTAGTGGTTCGAAGGTGGTTTGGCAGAACTCCGGCGTCAGGCAGTGCTCGGACGGAAGTTCGGCATCAAGTGGTGCTCCTGACAGATGTCCAACATCATGCAGTGATCCAACGAAACTCCAACATCATGCAATCGTCTGGCGGAACTCTAACATTGAGGCGATGGTTAGGTGGAAGTCCGACATGAGGCGGTGATATTGACGGAAGTCTAGTGAGGTGGTGGCTTGATAGAAATCCAATGTTAGGTGATGGTCCTGACGGAAGTCTGGCATTAGGTGCTGGTCTGATAGAATTCTTACGTCAGGTGGTGGTCTAGTAAAACTCCAGAATCGAGCTGTGGTCCGGTAGAACTCCGACATCAAGCGGGGGTACAACGGAACTCCAGCGTCTAGTGATGTTCTGACGGAACTCCAGCATCCGGCGGTGGTCTTGATGGAGGTCTGGGCGATGGTCGAGGAGGACCGAGGAAGCAAGAGCGATCTTCGATCTCTCTCTTGATTCCTTGCTTGAACGTAGCCTTTCATGAGAAAGGGGGAGTTCTATTTATAGATTTTCTAGAGTGACTTAACTTGTAAAGAGATGAAATATCAGGAGTAAATTTGAGTGATTTGGATGGACTGTTGAAGTTGATTCCCTTGAACGTAGAACATTTACTGGAGATTTGATTGTCTTAGTGATTTCAGAATTCAGTGATCTTGGGCTTGTTGGATTTGTATCGTATCGTTTAGTGGCTTGATTCGACTATAAGCATGTCACGTTTGGAAATCGTTTAGTAATCCAAATTGTTGTTTTTAACTTTCCAATAGCACTTCGATTCCTTTATTTGAACTTGTTTGTGCCTGTATAGAGTCAATTTGTGGGTTGTTGGGTTTGTAATTTCGAGATGCTCACTTTTACTATAAGTTTTCTGAAATCATAGTTTGGATGGTCCCAATTTTAATTTTGGAAGTTTACAACATGATTTGGCCATGAGATTCATGCGCGATCAATTTTTCATGATGTATCAATAATGAAAAAACAGCAGGCACATTGTCTAATTGGGCGGAATGCCACATTATTTGACACAGTTGCTTTTTTTTATTTTTTTAAGACTTCATTTGGAACAAAATTTTATCATTCTAAAACAGTATTTTAATACAAAAATTATTGAATTAAAAATTTTTTGTTATAAAGCTACTTTGAAAAAACAATAAAAAAATGTTCTCCAATCGAACACTAAGATTTCATTTAGGCCGACTTTCTTAGAGCATCTCAAAATAGTTTTCTAATAAAAAATTAAGATGCTACAAGAAAGCTATGCTAAACTAATCGTAAATCCCAACTCCCGCTTAAGGGCATCTCCAACCGAAAAACTCATTTTTCACTCCAAAATACAGTAAAACTCCAAAATGCAGTAACTCGACTCCAATCGAACTTCATTTTCTAACATAAAAAAGGAATATTCCTAGCATATTCTTTTTCTTATTTTATTTTAATCATATATTTTTATTTATCAATTTTAAACCTATTAAAATTTTAAAAATTATGTTTGTTTTCTCGATATAAAAAATTTGGGATATTAATATGTTCTAAATAAGCAAATATATATTTGATATAATTAAAATTACATTAGAACACATAAATGAAAAAAAAAAAATACAATAGCAACTAAACATTAGAATTAGTATATTGATCCCACAAATGCTCAATTAATGCATTTCGTAGTGCGATGTGGGCATCTTTATTCCTGATTTGTTTATGACGAGCGATAAATTATTGAAACTGAGTATTTTCATCCACCACTATTTCAACCTAT